>NC_090923.1:693544379-693849606 GCF_040938575.1 Ambystoma mexicanum
TGATGGCTAAGAAGAGTCACATTTGGGATCCCTTTGCTTCTATACAAAGACTGTTAGTTGAACAGATCCGATGTATTGGAACTCTTCCAACAAATATCCTGTTAGAGGCTTATTTTTCTGCCTTACAAGTGACATGTATGTTGGTTGAGTTTAAGTTGAATGGTTATTAAATCATGCAGCAACAGGATAGACACAGTATAGCTGGGAGACTCTTCGGGTGTGCGGGTCTTTTCATTCTGGGGTGAGATCAGAAGTGTCCTTTTCAGAATATAAATTTAGCTCATCCTCCACTCACATGCTGGGGGGAATCAAAGAATGTTTAATTGGCAATCATACAAAAAGTGCTTATTATCAATGTCTACAATCCGCCCAGCAGTGTACATTGTTTACAGATTATTTCTAATCTAGTTACGGTTTTGGGGGATTGGTCTAAAACCGACATTGGTGCACTGTTCCTAATCCTTGCTGACCTCAATTATTCTAGATTCCACTGAAGGGAGGGCTCTGAAACCTTTGAATTTGCCCATAATGATCTGTTCTAGCAGATGAGGACCTGCTTAGCAATGAGAATTCATGGGTTGTCTTCATTAACGCCAATGTCTTGCTGCAGCTGTATCCTGCCAGCTGGCAGTTTGTTGTCAACCTTATGCTTGGTGTGCTAGGAATTACAGGTCATGGATTGATTACATCCTATTTCTGTTTGCATTGTGCTAATTCATTGGAATGCTCCTGATCACTTGCACTCCTGAGAGCGAACAGGTGGTCAAGAAATCCACCATTGCCTCATGGCTGTCAATGAAAAAACAGACAGCAGTGAGGTAAGGGTGAACCTGAGTGGTAACAGGACCTACTGCTTTGTTAAAAACAGTGAGTCCTACACAGCTTTCTTTGATTCATTTTGTCCCATGGAGATAGCTAAAGAGAAAGTGTTGCCTGATCTATTTATGTGGTTCTCTGAGAACGCACATTTTTGTATCCAAAAACCTGTGAATGGTTCCTGAGTTAAAACGATAATTTAAAAAAAATGTTTTGATCCAGAGTAAAAAATTTGAACATGTCCGAGCACTGAGAAAAATTAAAAGATTAATTGATGTGGATGTTAAGACGCTGAAGGATAAAATAGCTCTATTGAAGACCAAACATAAAAATGTTCTTAAAAGGCATAAATCATTGATAAATACTACAAAATGTTACGAGGTTCTATGCCATGCGGACAGACATACCTTTGGGAACTTTTATAAATATCATATAACTATTGAATCAAGAGTAGGAACTGAAGTTAACCCTATATCTGAAAGATATTGGATGACATATATAGTTGGTCTATATTATAAGGCTGGTAACATAGATGTTATTAAAGCAGCCTACAATAGAGTAGAGATGGGGGTACGTTAGATATTGTGACCAATGTTCCCTCTAAGCTGTGCACATGTGCGCTTGCCCAGCTTCCTTCTGGGTGCCGCTCAGAAGACTTTTAGCAGCGCACACAGACAATTCTCACCTATTCAAAAAGATGTTATAAGGCATAAACCACAGCAATTACCTGAAAGGTCCTTTCTCTTAAAATAAGCAACTAGTCTTGATACTCTGCTAATTTGCATTACACTACTATGCACCTTAAATCCCTAACAGCAAAATACAACACAAGAGGTTAAAAACGAATATGAACAACTGGCTCCATGAACAGAGTAATCTAACCAAGTTATGCCTGCACACATTAACCAAACATTTCCCCTCCCCACCTATGACTCCTAAACCTGACTCTACCACACATTTACCTTATGACTTTAACTTTTGCCCCATAGTACATTAAGTTACTGCTGGACAACTTTGACGCTTCCTCTCTTGGTCCTGTGAAAGGTTAGCAGACGTGTACCTACATCCACTTGTTTTAAGTTTGTTGTAACATGAATAACGTTCAAGCGTCAGAATTTCAGTTACTCATCGTGCCTTACCGAAAGTGTCACCCACCCTATATAATCGAACTACCAGCTCAAATATTGGATACTGACTAAGTAAGCAGGCCACTTGCATGTGCAACCAAATCCCATACTTCCTCTTCTTTGTACACATGTCATGCACATTCTTTGAAGCTGCCCCCTTCTAAGTTAAAGCATTATAAAACTAAAATATTAATTTGCTGTTTTAAGATGATGAAAAGACAAATGTGATGCTCAGCGTCTCCTACTTTAGCATTACTAACATTACCCTATAATTAGAGAGAAACATTGCAATATCATTTACTTAGCCTACACGGGATAATGGGTATGGGCTATGCCTGGGATTATTCGTCCGTAGTATCAGGGCAACGGGTATCCAGACAGGAGAATGCTTTTCACACAATCTGTATTGTTTCCAAGTGTTCAGAGTTCCTTTGTGCATAGACCTTCACACGTTATATGGTAACTCGCGTCTATACAAAAACAGTTTCACTGAGCACTTGTGTAATCCGACACAATGATATAGGGTGGAGTATATTGCAAACAATCTTGTATGCACTGCAAAAGAATTGTGTACCTGCAAAGTCATGACATTCTTAAAATGCACATAATATCATGTTGAGGCATTACATATGCCTTGATTGCAAAGTATTGGGGGTCTGCAAATACCCCAGTGAGTGTTTATTGCTATATTGCCTCACTTCTTACAGTGCTCTGTCAACTAATATTGGAGGCAAGCACAGGGGCCGGGAAGGGTATGGGTGGAAGCATTACTCCTTGCGGGTGATGAACAAAGCAGCACATTTAAAAAACCAAGGCAGACATTTTGGCAGTACACTGAAGGAAATGTGTTGCATGTTTGCTAAAGGATAGGAAATTCTAGTACCCATATAAACAACAACACCTTGTTTTTCTTTCTATGCTCAGCTGCGGAGGGCTTTTCAACATAACCATGTGTTCTGTGTGTATCGTCTCTGGCATCCCCATGCATCTTATTTAACTGATAAAGAATTACAGAAGAGGGATCCATAGTTACAGAAGAAGGCACTCAATGAGTTGCATCTCTGATGAATTGATGCTATTAACTTAAAAGGCTTACATGTGTGATTTTATTCAACAGGGCTCCATAATAAACCTCAGTAAGGCTCTTGTTTAATTTTATATAGGCTGTGGTGCTGAAGGGTGGGCAAAACTATACACTTTATCATGTGCCCTGTCAATTCACTCCCTATCTCAGGGTTACAAGCAGGGCTCTAATCAGATTTTGCTCCCTACTTGGAGTCAAATGATTTGTCAAGGATTAAAAAGTAATTGGATTTGCCAATAGGGATAGTTTCTGCTTATTAAAAGATGTCCTTTCCCCATAAAATTATTTTTGAGATCGGCATTAATATTAGAGTTCCTTCCTTCCTATGCCACTGCTCTACTGGTTACTAATAAAATATCAGTGGAGCTTTGTTGGTTGAAGCACTGATATGTTCATTCTTTGTCGTTTTTGTTAGACACATTTTCCTTTCTTTAGGGAGTAAACATGCATGGTGCATATGTTTTAGCTCTAACGCTGGTGTTATCACTACCCACAGGAGAATGTGATGTGGATAGTAAGCAGAGGCAGAGAAATGTTGGATCATGATATTCTAAGGTGCAATTAATCTGATGCAATTATCCTTACACAAATTATTAGAAGTATGTTCTCCAGGCCCTTGAATTACTTAATTTAAGTAGCAGTTGAACTCCTTTCAGCATGTTTTTAACACATTGCTTTTAATTGCCATTAATCCACTGGCAAATGTATTCTGTATGAGTTTCTTGACAGCCACATCAGTTATGATAAGAGATATTTGAGGGCCACAAATGCCAGGGATGTCGTTTGCTGACAATCCAGCCTATTGACGGAGTGGAACCCACCTACCCCAACCTACCACCAAGAGCTAACCTACCTAACGGTCAATCAACAATAACACACCAGCCTTGATAAAAAAAAAAAACTTGGGTCGAAACACGTGTCGGCTGACCATGAGATTATCGCATCAAGAAATAAAAATCCCCTTTCTTGAAAAATCAGAATACAAGGAAAAATGTCTTTAAGAATCAATATTGTTTGCGCGAGATATGTAGGAACACAACTAAGAGGTATTGGGCCTCATTCCAACCCAGGCGTTAAGGGGTTTACGGCGCCGACCCTTAACGCCTGATTACAAGGTCCCATAGCGCCACGGTGAGTTTAACGCCTGCTTTTTGCAGGCGTTAAAATCCATGGCGCTAAGGGGCCTTGGAGATAATTACGGCACCGTAATTTACGGTGGCGTAATTATCTCCTTCCCCACTCCCATTATGCCCTATGGGGCAAAAATGGAACAGGGGAAGGGTAAATGGAAATGGGGATTTACCGCCCCACTCACCTTGGAATGGGGCGGTAAATCCGCCAACCACCATGGCGTAAACGTAGATTACGCCATGGCGGTAAAGGTACGATCCAGGCGGTAACTTACCGCCTGGGTCGTAATGAGGCCCATTGTGTTTTGTAATAAAATTACGACTTGGAGTGTTATCCCGGTGTAAATCCACCAAAATACCGCCCAAATGAATTACTGTTACCGCCACTTGGTCCAGAGGATTTTCCGCCGGATTACAACTGGTGGTGGCGGTGTAATTCCCCATTCATATTGAGTCCATATTCAGTCCATTGGACTCAATGTGGCTTTTTTGGCAGAATTACCGCATCCGAAATTCTGACGATTTCGGGGTTGAGCTGGAGGATTTACCTCCAAGATTTTCCTGGAGGCAAATCTTCCACTCCAGGCCCGAAATCGTAGTTTGGCATAGTGGTAAAGTTGATGGTAACTCCATTGCAACTTTACCACTCATTGCCAAACTCGTAATGAGGCCAACATTTTCTCTGCGCAGAAGTACGTTTGCAAGGTGCTGTGGCAGCTAGTGTAGTCTTGGACTGGTTGATGAGTTTTCTGTATAATCACATATGACATATTTTATTTTAGACTATGTGTTTGGAAAAAGTGTTGTAAGATTTTTAAAGAATTGCATTGGCTGGGAAGAGGGAATTCCTTTCCAAACTCTCATCTGTGAGGGTAGCTCCCAAAGTGGCTTATCTCATTAGTATGTTGCACACATGGAAAATAATGTACACACAACAGCCAACCGGTTCCGCAGCTAGAGAAAAATTATTAGAGGGAACATTGATTGTGACATGATGCGTGCATGAAGATATTTTCCCAGATTCTGCTAGTGGAGATGAGAAGGTGAATTAAAAATGACAATTTATTACCTAAGTTCCAAACAGGGTTTAGACAGGGGATTGACTTCTGGTTCAAACCTTTGTTCTTTGGGATTTCTTGTTTGTCAAAGCAAGAAGAGATAACATGATACTCTTTATATATGCTTAATAGATTTCAAGAGTGCCTTTGACACTGCAATCAGGGAGAGATTGTGGGCTAAACTTCAGGAGTGGAACTTCAGTCCGATTGTCCCATATTTTATCCAAGAGCTTTATTCAGACACAGGGACTCAAATGCAGTTAAACCAAGAAGGTACACTCAGCGGTAAAATCAGAACTAATTTTGGGCTAAAATAGGGATGCCCATTGTATCCAATATTATGCAACTTATATATTGCAGACATGGGGCAGCATATGAGGGATATGTGTAACTTCCCAATGAAAATTGCTAATGCATTTATAAGTTGAATTGCCTATGCTAATGATACCTTCCTCATTGACAGCACCCTGATTGGTCTAAAACGCAGGATGCATTGCCTATGTGAGTATTCCCAGATGAACAATTTGAGCATTAACTATAATAAAACAAAACTCATAGCTAGTGTTTCAAATAAAAAGGGAAGGAAGCAATTTAGATGGACTACAGACAACAAAGTCATTGAAGTTGTGGATTCTTATATATATCTGAGGGTCTTCATATCTAACTCCATGAGTATAAAGGTCCTCGAAAATGTTGTTCGTCAAAAGGTCGAGCAAATATTTGTATCTATCTTAAATTGGATCAGACAGAAGACGGAATACTCAGTTGAAGCTCTTGTTAAATTATTTAAAACCTGCATTGCACCTTGTTTGGCCTATAGCCATGAGATTTGTACAAGTAAAGAAAGAATGTGGGTCAAGTAATAGGAGGGAAAACTTTGGAGAAGAGTGTTCAGGTTGCCGGGAAATACACCAACAGAGGAGATTAATTGTGAATTAGGATTAATATCTCTTGAAACCTAATTGCAAATAAAAATGGGAATCTTCTTCCTCCAAATGTTCGACCAGATGGATGATAAGGACACTTTATTCGCTATACTTCAATAACCTGTTGTCAAATGATCAGGAAAATATCCCCTTAGGTAAGTGGGTGGGGGATGTATATCAATTCTTTGAGCCTTGAGTTTGACTTTCAGATTTCTCCTGAAAAACCAATAGGGATAATGGAAAAAAGTGAAAAAGTTACCTGTGATATGGGATAGAAATGCAAATGTCTCATCCTTAGGCAAATTTAAAAAATTTGAATTAGAAATTAAGCACGGATTAGCGGTGGATGTTCCCTGTCTTTATCTTACTGAACTGTTCAATATTAGGGTGCAAAGGTTTTTAATGCATTTAAGATTGGAATTGCTCCCTATTCTTTCTCATATAGGTGCCTGGAGAGGGACAATGTATGCTCTTAGGTCTTGTAGAATACGTAACATAGTGGTTGAAACCCCCAGGTATTTACTTACTTTGTGACCAAAATTAGTGGAAATTCACAAAAAAGCGTATGGTGGATTGAGGTTTAAAATTGAGAATGTTACCTATGACCATGTATGGGCTTATATATATATATATTCAGGGAGGTCAATACATTTTGTGGTCTACCAAATATGGACTACAATTCAAGATTTGCTTTAATTGTACCTAGAGATGCTTACAATCTTGTGAGTTGGTCAATATTGTCTAATATTACAGAGGAGAATTTTTTTAAACAATAGGCTTTGTTTCTGCAGTTGTATGATGATAAGATTTTTATGATAGCGGTAGATAATTGCCGTTTAGATTGTGTTTGAAATATTAAGCCAAGAATTGTCTTATAGCTGACATATTTTTATAATGATGTTTATCTACCTATCATGTTAAATTGTGGTTTTATTTGTGTTTGACCATTATGTATCTATTATGTTTATTGATTGTAATAATGTATTAAAAGTTTTATTTAACCAAAATATCACAATAAAAAACAAAAAACTGGAGGAAAACATGTAATTGTTTTCGGAGTCCTCCTACAGTTAACACAAGTGAAAGGTCAACCTATTTTCAAGTCATCACATCACGAGCAGAACCAATTATGTTATTTGTTTAAAAAGTTATTAAATCTCACGCTCGAGTCCCTAATGTTAGCTAGATGTCCCTGTCCAGAATACAAGCTCACTGTCCCTTATGGTGTAATATCCCTATTCAGGTGCTGATGTATCGGCTAGCCGTGAAAAAAAGGGAAAGGGGGGAGAATGGGTAATATTCTCCCTAGCCTGGCTCACTACTTTCCTGTGCTAAAATGCTGCACACTGAGGTAAGTCACCCGTTCATTTTTAATAATGTTGCTGGGCCTGCGTGTGTCTTATCATAAAATAAGATGGAGCAACCACCGTCTAGTGGAAATTTTCCACTGAATATATTATAAAATCTATATGTCCGATATACCAGATTTCTACCAGGTTATTTATGAATCTAGTAGGTTGGAATCGTAACCTGGTCCAACCAGTGTCGAGCGATTTCAGCGGGATTCTCTATTTGCCACTTTCTTCAGGACCTTCTATAGTATCACATATGGACATTTATTTCGTTATCAAAAGGACAGTTCATTTAGTTTCTGTCTTCTAATTGCTTTTGCTGGTGCAGGCATCTTCCACAAAGTCGGGACATTTTCTCATTGTGTCCTGTTGCCTGCAAGGCAAAATACATTCATATCAGGGACTGGATTTAACATGACTACTGGACATTCTGTTATAGTGTCCGTGTTTGTTCTTACTGGAAACTTGTAGCCTATATGGTATGGGCTTGACTCCGGTCTCTTCAAAGAGTTCGATGGGACCCTATAATATAAGTGTCCATCGTTAAGTTGTCTGTATCTATACATTTTTTTAAACTAGGTTAAGTACCCGTTAAGATACAGGCATCAAGGGAACACTTTCCCTGATGAATCAGAGGTAGTTCATCTTGTGTGTGTAGTGGGTGTACTCTTTTTCTTTGTGTTGCCGCTTTGTACAGAGGTCAAGATCTGCCTATAAATAACGCAACATCATCAGGCATAGCATTTGGTGTATCTCTTCATCTAAGTTTCATCTAATTACTAATTGCTGTGTTCAGAGTCATTTACTTCCAATCGCCGTCATGGCACAGGTCATGCATTTTCAAAGAGTTTCTTTGTGTCTCTTTTTGTTTATGAAATTGTGACATGCACTTGCCTAAGGTAAGCGTCCCAGTCATGAGTGTGTTACTCCACCCACCACAAAGTTCTGTAGTGGTTTGTACCCCTCAACATTAAGTGCAGGCTCTACATGTGGCAACTGTGCTAATACAGCATTTGTTGTCACATTCCAAATCTTTTGTGTGTCTCGTGTCTTACATTTGATAAATGACGTGAGTACAATTTGCTACCACTGTGGTGTCATATCATTGCATGTAGTTGTTTGTAACTGTGTTAGAGGTATCTTACTCCCAATCTCAGTAGTAACACAAGTCATGCATTTTCAAAGGGTGTTTTCATCTCCTTTTATGTGCCAAATTGTGTCATGCACTCGACTGTGGCTAGCACCGGGATCTCAAGTGTGTTGCTCCACCAACTTCGGTGTTACATGGTGCTTCATACCCCTCAATATCTGGTGAGGGCTCTGCATGCGGCGACTATGCTAAATTGGCATTGTTCGCCGCATTCCAAATCTTTAATATGCCTCGCGTCTTAGTTTGATAGTTACCGCGAGTGCATAATGCTGTCACTGCAGTTTCATGTTTACACTTTCTACCCCTGCATGCGGCTCGGTATTTAATGAGGGCTATACATGCGGCAGCTGTGCTATTGTGGCATTAGTTTTCACGTTCTGGGACTTGCTAAACTTCGCATGTTGCCTATAATAAATCACGAGTGAATAGTACTTTCACTCACCTGCTCTCGTACTCGGACAGCGTATCTCCTGTCTCCTACCAGCTTCCCCGTTGGTTGCGGGCGCCATATTGGGAAGGTTCCTTGTATGTACTTGCTAGGGGGAAGGTAATCCCGTGTTTGTTTCTATGTTGGATATGTGCAGTCAAGGTTATCTAGTTGTCGGCTGGTCTATCAATGTTTCTTTCTAGGACACAAGCTATTTGGTAATACAATAATCTGGTTTGTTTATCTTTTCTTAGATGTTATAATTATTTAGCACCCAGCAGTTTTTCCCAGTTGCTTGGTAATTCATATAGACCTAAATATAGGGCTACTATGATATCTGTGGGTGATATCTGATTATAAAGTCACTTTTGCACCATTTGGACATTGTTTGATGCCATGTGGTCTCAATGGTGACTTGGTATACAACACAGAATATCATGCATTACAAGTGCTATGAACCCATGAATGCAATATCAGTTGACATAGGGTACTCAGACTATGGCTCTGTTATTGTCCCTAAAGCATGGTTTGAATATCATGTTGGACTGCAAAATTCTTACAAAACTGCAAGTGCTTGCCAGCAAATCGCTTCATTTAGGCCAGTCAGATGGCTTTTAAACCTGCATATCCATGCTTGTTCTCTTTTTAGGAGCATTGCACCCAGGTTTCCACCTCTTTTTGGCTGAATTATTTTTTCTAATATTGTCCAATTTATTTCATTTTCTGTGTGCTTCATTGCTAGGTAGTGTTCAACTATCGGGGCAGTGATTCTTCTTGTTCTGATGTTCGACTGATGTTCCCCAATTCGTACTTTTATGGGTCGCAAAGTCATCCTTACATACATTTTGTTAGAGGGACAGTTTAGTAAATAGATAACATTGGCAGTGTTACAATTGGTCAGTGTTCTCTGGGACATAACCAATGCTGCAATACCCTCAGCTTTGTGCTCCCAATACAGTACCTACAATGACTATACAAATATTACTACTGTGGTAATTCTGGCCATAATCCAACTACATTACCTATAACTACTACATACATATTAGTACTGTGGTGGTTCTGGCCAGTGGACATATTGTGGGGGTCATGGCTTATGGCCATGCCCCCCAGAATCTGGCTACTGGCCACAACCACCACAATACAAGGACCATATACAAAGTGCATACAATAGGCCGTCAAAAAATAACAAATCTCACCCTAAAACCCCACAATCAAACAAGATGTCTGCAAAATAGACAGAAATAGACCGCAGACTCGGCGGCATTTCCAAACCCTTTTTTCACCTATAAAAACAACTCCATATTACCTTCATTCCACTTGCCTACCATGTCTATGCCCTCTTTCAGCCATCAAATAACCCCAAATTTCTTTTCCAAGCTGACCATTCATGGCACTGTCCGCGAACTGCTGAGGTGTGCGGAAACACCTTCCAACCTGTTTCCACCTACAAAAATAGTCCCATATCATATTTTTTCCAATCCCCCACCATTCCCAGCCCCTATTTCCACCACCAAATAATGCAAAATATGTTTTTCAGACTTTTCCCCAACTGCACTGTCAGCGGATATCAGCGGCTATGCGTGGATCCAACATGGCGGGCGTTCAAAAAATATGACACACCTCACGCTTTTCATCATCCAATCAGCGCGTGCAGGCAATGTCAGCGGACACCACGTCATCCTGTGGTCCAATCGGAGGCCCGTCTGTGGATCAAAGAGGCAAGTGAGTTAGCGGGCCCACAGGGAAGTGAGTCCACGGACTGAACCCAGATATCACTAATTTTCTTTTACCAACTTTTTGGTAATGTAAAAATATTATTGGACAGATTTACACCAAAACCACAAAAGCACACACTCGGGACCACACCACCACTCCTCCTGCAAATCTTTTCAAAATCCGCCCTGCAGTTTGGGCTGTAGGCGTGAGCAAAATTTATTTTCTTTTGCATCTATGGGAAAAAGCACACCTTTTGGGACACCCCCTATAACTTTGCCGTCCCTGCATGAAACCTCACCAAACTTTGTGAAGATTCGTCAAAGGGGGGGGCAAAGTTATAAGTCACTGAATAATTGCTCTTCTTATGGGTTGAGCAACTTAACCATAACTACACGACCGCTACGGCAGCCTGTTTATTACTTTTTACATTGTCTCCACCATGGTAACTACCCAAATGCCAAATATCAAGTTTGTAGCATGTTGGGAACTATGCTGAACATTTTGAAGAGACACACACATATATCCACACATTTCCCATTCAAAATAAATTAGACAAAGGTATATTTATATAGTATACATGTTACATTGTCTACACCATGGATCCTATCCACATGGCAAATTTCGAGTGTGTAGCATGTTGGGAAGTATACTCAACATTTTGTACAGGCACACACATATATACACACATTTCCCCCAAAAAATAATTTAGACAAAGGTATATTTATATGTTATACTTTTTACATTGTCTGCACTGTTAGGAAAGACTTCATTTATGTGTAATTTTCCTTTCATTTGTGTACTTCCCAAACTTTTTGCTTTTGTTTGGCTATCCTAACCTGAATTTTTTCCAATGGAGCCCAGCCTTCAACTGATCTCCCCTGAGCTTTTGCTCACTTTTTATGGGGAAAGTGACACATCCTTCAGACTGTTAGTACTGGGAAATATTGTTTCCCGTAGTCTTTGCCTATGTTGCAATCTCTGTTTAACAGTGAACAATGTACCTTCCAGTACCGTGCGCTGGGGTCCCTTTTTTGTTTTATGGCCCTAGACAACCTTAAAGACTTTTTCAGTGACTGCGAATGTGCCTGGGACGAACTGGTGGCAGCAGTTACTTTTCATGTTTAACTTCTTTTTACTGAGTTAAACCGTGTTCACCGTGTCTGGCTCAAGACTGTGGCCAGGTCTGAAAATGGCCAAGCCACAAAGTAATTTGTTCTGTCCCATGGCCATTTTGTCCCTTTCCATCACCAAGGTCGAGTAACCCAGGTTTTCCTTATTTGGGCATGCTCCCTCCCACGAAAACTAATCTCTTTCGTAGGCTTCTTCCTGTTATGTATGTTCACTGGCTTCCGGTGTCTCAGCAAATTCCCTTTCAATCACTGTGCATCGTCCAACGGACAATCCACGGTCATGGAGCTGAATTCCTGCAGTCTAAATTTTCTCGATACTCTCTGAATCGGGATATCTGTTCTGCTTCCTCTAATTTACTCATTGTTCCTAGATTTAATTGAGAAAGGCTTGGCGGCAGAGCTTTTTCTATTGCCGCAGCCAAACTTTGGAACACTCTCCCCCATTACTTAAGGCCATTTTTAACCATATGTGCTTTAGAAGAGCTCTGAAAACTAATCTATTCTAGCTCCTGGCATCTCCTCCAATCTTCTCTCTCACTGAGCATTCTTCCTCTCTCGCGCCATGATGCCCTCGGGCGGCCGTGCGCTTTATAAATTGCAATAACATAACATAACATAACATAACATGTATGTGTGCCTAGTAAGAGGGCTGGGACTCTCTAATACCAATCCAAACTGGTACCAGGATGTCTGGAGTGCCTGAATCACTGAGACCACTGTGGACTGTGATTGGTCCACGTCTGGAATTTTTGCAAGAGAACAGATCTTCTTTTTGAGGTCCTTAATTTTGGTGCAAAGCTAATCTTGGATACGAGTAGGGGCTCTGCAGCCATTTCAGGTTGATAACCTGTGTTTTCACCAAACTACAGAAGTACCTAAGTCTCCTACACAAAGAAATGGACTTGTGAAACCGCTGGAGACACTTTGGAAGGTTTCAGCACCCCTTTGCCCTCTGCTATCCCATCAGACCCCTGCTTTTTCTTCAATCAAGAAGGCCTGCCCCTTTGCAGTAGTGGGACCAACTACTCTTGGCACCCCTTGCTTTCACTGAATGAGCCCCTTCGGTAGTGTTCCTGGGCCATCCAGTGAACTTGCCACCTCTACCTCAGGGTAATCCGCAGCCCTGTGTCCATCTTGAGTGCAGACCGGAGACTTGGGGCATCGCTTGCTTGTGGTCCCGTGCATGTGCCTGCCAAATCTCAAAGGCATAGCTCCTCTGGGTCCCAAACAAGGAGAGTGTGTAACACTGCCTCCATCCAAAATTCCCACTTCACTGCCTGCTGGTGACAGTCACTATAGGTCCCCTGCTGTTCTGCTCTCCTGTGCCCTGGAGCCAACTGCACCAGAATTTTCTTCATACCTCCTCGGAAGCTGAGAAAAAGTAACTGTCCCATCACGGACAATCGTTCCCCACCGCAGACGTTGAGAGCGGGAGTGCCGCAAAATTGCAGTACTCGAACCTACTAGCAACCTTGACTAAACGTACAAAGTTTGTTCTGGACTGTGTCGAGGGTCGGTGAGTACTTGCATAACTTACTGGTGGGCCCCTGGCGCAGCCAAGGGTTTTTACGCAAGAGTATCCCTTAAAGGTATTTAGAACTTGGCTGGGTTAGCCTGCGCTCCCTAGCTATTCTCGCCATTTGAACACTTCTTTCCAACCAAGGGCATGGCCTACTCAAATAGTGGGAACCAATTTTTCATTGCCTCAAGCCCTTTCCTAACTTGCTAAAGCCCTTACAAGAAGACACACTTTTTGTTCATCTGCGTGATCGTGCATTTTTATGCACAACTGTACTGTTGAGCATAAGGATCCCCTTTTCTTAGGCTTGGACTTGAAAGTTCTGAAGAATTACCTGATGCCATTTGTGTGCTATTGTAACCCCCTTTTCACAGGTTGTGGTTATTTCTTCTATCTGAACATTGCATTAGGAAATATGTTATATATGTATTGCATAGTTAAGGATTTGTGTGATAACTGTTTTTCTCATTGCCAAAGTTACTTGTGTCTATTTGGTCCGGCCGACAATAAATGCATAGATATGTTTCATATACACTTGTCTAAGAGTAATTTGTGGTTCGTTACAGTGTGTGCCCATTGTGGGCTTCCGATCACTCTCATCCCTTCTGAGACTTGACCGCCTGCCACGCTACCTAGATTGGTCTGACTTGTCCAGAAGGTTCCCCTGTTTCACTAAACTGAGGGTGGCCTCCTAAACCTCTGCCCACCAGGTCAGAGTTTACAAATCCATCTTAACAAATTGGTGTACAGTGGTGGGATAAGATCAGAGGTACCCAGTGTTGCACACTGGTAAGGTACCCAGGTTACACTTATACGAGAGACCAGTGTTCTTAGGTTAGAGTTAACTGTAAAACACCTGCTTTTTCTTATAGTATGGAAGAAATTACAGACATTGCTTTAAGTGCTTCTAAGTCTGAGACACTAAGGAAGATGTGTACCGAAAGGTGCCTCTCAGCCACTTGTTCTAAATCCAAAATGATTCAAAGGATCCCAGATTGGCAGCAAGTGTGAATTCTGGCTTTGCCTTCTTATGATGGTAAAGAGTGTACTGGGGCAATCCCAAGCAGCAGTAATGTGTTTACTAGTGCTACCATAGAGAGAAGCCAGTATAATGATGTTGATGAAGATGTGTCTCTGTCTCACTGACTGGCTCTGGGGCTGAAGCCATGCTTGAATTCAAGTAGCAAGAGCTGCTGTTTAAGCAGAAATAGCTTGAATTCTGCATGGCTGAGCTGGATTTGAAGAGGTCAGAGAAGCAGGACAGGGACCACCACTTGCTAGATTGCAGGGCTCCAACGGTTCCAATAGAGCGTCTTGTAATGGGGCTGGCCACTCCTCTCATCCGAGATTTCCAAAAGATCTGCTTAGTGTGTATGATGACAAGAATGACATCATGGACTGGTTGACTGCATTTGAGTATGCATGGAAGGTGCAGGAGGTAGTGGATGCTGATAAGATTGCATGGTTTAACAGTCGACTACCCCATTCTGCCTGCAGTGCTATTATGCATATGCCCACGGCTGACAGAAAAGACTTTGCAAAATTGAAGCAAACTCTGCTTTTAAAGTGTAGGAATACTGCTGCCCAATACTTGAAACGGTTCAGAGAAAACAAGAAGAAAAAAGGTAATACTTGGGTTTCTTATGTTGCTGATTCTTTTAAAAACATGACTGATTGGGTAGAAGGATAATAGGGCATCACCTTTGAGGGGATGATGTATTTAGTTTTGTTTGAACATATATTTGCTTCTTGTTACCCTGAGCTTAAGCAGCATTTGGCTGACTCTAAGGGGATAAACCCTAAGAAGTTAGCCATTGCAGCGGATTTACGGGAGTCACACATTGGGGGTCATTCCAAGTTGGGCGGTAAGGGTTTACGGGCGCCGGTAAGGATGCCGGTGCCGGTAAACCCTTACCGCCCTATTCTGAGTTCCCTTAGCGGGTCCCAGCAGGAACGGCTGGTCTGACCAGCCGTTCTCTGTGGGTCCCGTTAAGGGACCTTGGAGCTAATAATGGGCCCGCAATTTGCAGGCCTGTTATTAGCACCTTCCCCATTCCCATTGAGCCCTATGGGGGCTCAAATGGGAATGGGGAATAGTTTACTGAATGGGGACTTACCAGGACATCCAAGGTCGGAATGACCCGGTAAGTCCCCATTCAGCCAGACCGGACCCGGGTTTGAAGGCAGCCATGGCACTAATAGAGCCATGGATACCTCCAAACTAGTAATGACCCCCATAGTGTTTTATAAGGACACACCTGCTTCTGGTAAGCAGGACGAGGGAAAAAAGAACACGGATAAGGAGAGTGAGGGATCTGAAAAATCATCTACCCAGAAGGGCCAGAACAAGTTTAAAAAGGGTAAGTCACCTGAGAACAGTCAGAGTAGTGGCAGTAACCCTCCCAACTATAGCACAGTTTACACTAAGGGCCTCATTACACGGTAGGCGGTGAACCATGGCACAATTAGCGCCATGGTTCATGCCGGTAAAATACCGGCACCGCCTTGGTGGAAAGGGGAATTACCGCCCCATTCCAAGGTTGGAGGGGTGGTAATTCCCCCTTCCACCATTGCCCTCCTCCATTCCCATTTTTGCCCCATAGGGCATAATGGGAATGGTGAAGGCGCTAATTACGGCACCGCAAATTGCGGTACCGTAATTAGCTCCCTGGGTCCCTTTGCGTGTTGGTTTTTAACGCCTGCAAAAATCAGGTGTTAAAATCCCCAACCCGCAAAGGGACCTCGTAGTAAGGCGGTAAGGATTTATCGGTACCGGTAAAATAGCGGTACCGGTAAACCCTTACCGCCTACCGTGTAATGAGGCCCTAAGCCTCCCTATGTGCACAGACCCAGTGGATCATGTGTGGCTTGTGGAGCAAGTGACCATGGGAAGGGAGACCCCAGATGTAAGGTCAGTACCGAGGGCGTCCACTCTGAGTCTGGCCTTCGGCTCCTATGAGGAGGAAGAAATGATCACCTTAAACAGCTGATCTTCACGCTCCGGCTCACGTGTACACTTGAATGTCCTGCTCCAGATTACATCAAAAAGAAGGTAAGCCTTCGTGTCTTTCGCAGCATTGCACACAGGCCCCAGCATCATCAAAATAATTGTACTTTGAATTTAAATGCATTTTGTCATTTTTCTCTGCAACTTCAAGGAATTAAATTAATTAGAGCACTCTTGTGTTTTATGGACTCTGTACAGCGTGATTTGATCACAATGGCACCCAATGTAAAGTCGATGGTTTGAAAAGGGCATTCTCGTTAGTTTGGTACACTGGCCCTGCTGCTCACTTCCTCCTCCAAGATGGCTGCACCCTTATCAATGCTTTACTTGGAGCCTTGTGCCTGATCCCCCACCATTGGCTACTCTCCCTGCATTAGCCAATCAGTGGCACCGGGAGGCAGGAGCCAGCTCATTCTCAAAGGCCCACATCTAAGGCCCTGTCTGTTTCTTGTCTGTTTCCTGACAAAGCCTGGGGATCGCCATTAGCCCTCTAAACCATCATGAACATATGGAGGCTGAACAACAGACTCATGCCTTTCAGGTCCACTGAATATCAGGGGATGACACATAATCTCAGAATGGTGATCTACTGAAGGTCAGCCACCACAACCATAAGCACACATTCTCTTCCTCCACCACCTTCACTGTTCCACCATCCACTCTGTCTTATCTGTACTTCCACTCACTTTAACCCTTAAAAAGGAAAATCAAACTTATCTGTGTGCACATCCCACAATGTTATCCTGCATTGTTATTCTGCATTTGTCCTAAAATCAATTTTAGATTTCTAGATGTATGCACACTTATGCATTGCCTGGTACTCACCTGCCCACTGTTCTTAGACTGTCATCTTTCACCCTCTGCTTCTCACATAGTCTGCTTCACATTGTTCTGTATCTGTGTGTGCCTGCCTCATTCCTGCCTCATTCTGCAGGTTCCTGCCGGGTTAAGTGACCACCTTGAGTCCCCTATGGCATTTTCTATCCCCCCTATCTTCTCCAACTGCTACTCCATCACCTATCCTTCACCTCTCACTAAATCTGGCAGGAAGAAAATCAAAACGGACACCCTGGCCTACAACCGAGGCCTACCTGTTGCTGATACCTATGTCAGTGCATCCACCAGAGAAACTCTTACTGACATCCTCTTTATCATCCCTTCAAACAGCCTGTGGACCCTCCATATGGTTGCTCTGCTTTCTCCCTACTCCTCCTCACACATAAATGGTGGCACATGTTCGGAGGTTTTTCTTGCCTCCTTTTCCTCCTCCAGGGTCCTCATAAATGTCTATTTAAATGGTACTGTCCTGGTACAGGATCCTCAACCCAACATACGCCTTTTTGATAGGATACTCCCACGCCTTATCAACTTTTCACCCTCCTCTTCAAGGACACCCGTGGCTCCTTCCGCTCTCACCTCCACATGTGCTACGACCCTAGCCCCATCCTTGTCTCCTGTCTTGCTACTTTCTCCTGGCTCTATACATTCTCCTATTTCCAAATCTAAGGCACTCTCGCCACTTTCGAGGGGGACAGCTGTCCCATGTACCCACCGTAAGTCTTTTCAAAGTGGCAATCTGATCCATATTGTCACTCTTAACTCTCTCTCTGCTGTTAAGCACTCCTCTGACATCTGCCATCTTCTTGAACTCTTCGACCTTGATGTTCTTGCCCTCACTGAGACATGGTTTAAGGACAGCTCTGTCACGAGTTTTGACACATTTCATCCTGAAGCCTACAAGATCCTCTCTGACCCCAGGACAAAAATACCAGAAGGGGGAGTAGCCCTGATCTATCCTGATGGGATCCCTGTCTCCATCATTCCCACTCAGGCCTACTCCTCCTTTGAATGACTGGTCTGTAGATGTGCTCTCTCGCCAGTCTCCTCTTTTACTTTGGCCACCTTCTATAGGCCTCTAGGCCAGTCCAACCTCTTCCTCTCTAAATGGGCTGACCTGGCCACTTCTCTCCCCGCCACTTCCTCAAAACTCCTCCTGCTGGGGGATCTATACATCCATCTGGACTCCCTGGACTCTTCAGGACCTTTCTGCAAACGCTACAACTCCCGTTCTCTATCCATTCTACCCTCTGGGCTGACTCACACTGCAGGCCACACCTTGGATGCTCCCATCTCCACTGACATCACTCTCTCTTCCCCTCTTACTAGAGCACTCTCCTGGACCAATCACTCTCTTTTCTCTTTCCACCTTATGCTCACGTCTCCTCAAGCACTAGCACTCCCCATGCTGCCTCCCATCTTCAATGACACCCGTCCTATGAAAAGTATGACAGTGGCTGCCTTTGAATCCCTCTACTCCCTGCCCCCTACTCTTACGGCTGACACAGCCCTCTCTAATGTTCATCTCTCCATTTCCAACACTCTTAACATCCTTGCACCTGTCATTAGGATGCGTATGAAGCCCCCCAATAAGTGCAATTCCTGGCACGACTCTGATCTGGCTGCCTTCAAATGCAAATGTGGAGCAGCAGAATGGAAATGGGAGGCCTCAGGTGCACCCCCTGACAAACTGGCCTGTTGCCTTCTCCAATGGCAATATAGGCTCTGCATCTGATCAAAGGAAAGGGTCCATATTCAAGCCTGCATCTCTGCGGCATCTAACAACATGGCCAAACTTTTCAAAGTCTGCAAGAAATTGGCCAACCCTCCTGCAGACTCATCTTCCACTGCACCCACCCAGGCCCTCTTCTCTGCATTGGCAGCACATTTAACCAACAAACCCTCTGCAATCCTTTCCTCTTTCACTCCTTCTCCCACTAATGTGCCATCATTCTCCGAGCCCTCTCTGGCCTCTCACATTCTCCCCCTCTCCCTTTTCCTGTGTTTTCTTCCATCAAACCTGATGTGGTCACTAGGATAGTCCCATCTATGAAAGCCTCTTCCAAACAGGTGGACCCATGCCCTTCCAAAACTATCAAGGACAACATTGACACTCTAGCTCCAGCCTTGCTGGACCTCTGCAACCTCTCTTCCACTTCAGGAGTGTTCTCCTCCTCTCCCAAACACTCTCTGGTGTGCCCAATACTCAATAAAACCTTCTGCCAACACATCTATCCCGGCAAACTTCACCCTATTTCTATCACTCCTTTCCTGGGCAAACTACTGGAGAAGTTGGCTATCTCTCAGCTTACTCCCCAAAATGAATCTGTTAGTTGTCTCCATGATCATCACTCTGGCTTCAGAGCATCCAGAGCCACAGAAACTGTTCTCCTGAACACTTGTGAAGACTGGTCTATCAAATCTTGACTCTAACTCTCCTTCTGTCCTCATTCTCCTGCAAGGTCCTTCAAGGATCTAACCTATACCCCTGGTTCTTCAATATCTACATGGCCACATTGGCCCACTTGATCTCCTCCTTCACTTCCAACTTTTACTGCTATACAGATGACACTCAGCTCTCCTCCAAGCTACCCTCAGCTTCTTCTTCCTCCTTGCTCATTCACGACTGTCTATCTGCAATTCACTCCTGGTGTGCAGCTAACGACCTCTGCCTTAATGCCAGTAAGAGATTGTTCTCATTGGGACCCCTGCTCCCGTTTTCCAACCCTCACTCTAGGCGGCCTCCCTTGGCCCTGCACCCTCACCCACAAGTGAGGCAAAAAACCTGGGAGTCTTTTTCGATTCCACTCTGTCTTTCTCCTCACACATCTCAGATATATCAAAAAATCTCACTACAAGCTGCACCTATTCCGTGGTATCCTACATTTTCACATTTTCCCCCAGAGACTCATTGGGCCTCATTACGACTGAGACGGAACGGGTTAACGGGCTCTGCTAAAGGAAGCAGACCTGCTAAACCTTTTCGCGCCTTGATACACTTGTGTATAGGCACGTTACAAATGCCATATCACATCATATCATAACCTGTTCTGCCTCGTTACAAGATCAACAATATCAAACCAGGCGTCCTTACCGGGTCCCGCGAGGGGAAGAGGGAGCAAACAACGGGCCTGTTGTTTGCACCCTCTCCCATTCCCAGTGAGACCTATGGGGGCTCAGATGGGAATGGGGAAGGTCCGGGCACGAACTCGGAATGGCGGGTAATTACCCATTCTGGGAACACGGACCCGATTTCGGAGGCAGCCATGCCGCCAATAGCGGAATGGCTACCGCCAAAGTCGTAATGAGGCCCATTGTCTCCAGACACCTGGTTCTCTCTAGACTTGACTACTGTGACAGTCTCTTTCACAATATCCCTACTTCTACACTCATCCAGAACAGAACCACAAGACATCCTTGGCCTCAAGCCCAAGGATCGCATCGCTAGAGCACTGAAATCCCTCCACTATCTCCCCATGGCTGCAAGGAACAAGTACATGCATAGTTCACAAAGATTTCTGGGGCAGGGTCCTGCACTACTTATAACACACTCTGCCCAAATACACTCCTTCTAGAGCACTCCGCTCATCCTCCTCCAACTCTCTGAGAGTGAGCCCTTTCGCTGAGTTAAACCATGTTTACCTTTTTTGGCCCAAGACTGTGGGCAGGTCTGAAAATGGCCAACCCACAAAGTCTTTTGTTCTGTCCCATGGTCATTTGGTCCCTTGCCTTCACCCAGGTCGAGGAACCCGGGTTTTCCTTATTTGGACTAGCAACCTTTCTGCGAAAACCAATCTCTTTGCAAGCTTCTGCCTGTTACGTATGTGTGCCCAGGAAGATGACTGAGACTGTCTTGTCCCAATCCACACTACTGGTGCCAGGATGTCTGGAGTGACTGAATGACTGAGACCCCTGTGGGTCATGATTGGTCCATGTCTGGGATGCCTGTAAGAGAGCAGATCTTCTATTGGAAGTCCTCGATTTTAGCGCAAAGCCAATCTTGAATAAGAGAAGGGGCTCTGCAGCCATTCCAGGTTGATTACCTGTGTTCTCATCGAACTACCAGTGGTCGAAGTGTACGAAAAGAAGTAGTGGAACTAAGTTCCGTGCTGTACTGCAACCACTCCCCACAAACCCCATCACCACTCCCCCTCCGACACACAATACAAACCCTCAAACACATGCACCTGCTGTTTAAGGGAACATTCAGTTTAGTGCACTGAAAGTGCAAGTTTCAACTTCTTCCTACACTTTTATTTTAAAATGAAATCATTCTGGAACGGTTTCTTTTTAAATTAAAAGTATAGGAACAGTAAAACTTAATTTAAAAAAGTAGAGGAGCACCACTCCCAACCGCCTCCGCTCACTTCGACCACTGCGAACTACAGAATTAGCCAAGTCTCCCACATGAAGAAACAGACTTGTGAAACCGCACAGAGATGCTTTGGAAGGTTTTGGCATTCCTTTGTCGTCTGCTGTCCCGTCAGACCCCTGCTTCTTATTCGATCAAGAAGGACTGAAAAGGTGCTTTGCCCCTTTGGAGTAGTGGGAACAACTGCTCTTGGCGCCCCCTGATTACACACCAAATGAACCCCTTCGGAAGTGCTCCTGAGCCATCCAGCGAACTGTCCAGCTCTACTTCAGGGTAATCCACAGCAACGCCGCCTTCTCAAGGGCAGACCCGAGACCTGGGACACTGCTTGCACGTGGTCCTGTGCATTCTCACGCCAAGTTTTGCAGGCATAGCTCCTCTGGGTCACGAATAAGGAGACTGCGTAATGCTGCCTGCATCCACGATTCCCATGTCACTCCCTGGTGGTGTCGGTCACTATAGCTCCCCTGATGTACTGCTCTCCTGTGCCCTGAAGGCAGTTGCACCTGGATTTTATTCATTCCTCCTTTGAAGCTGATAAAAGGCAACTGTCCCATCATGGACGGTCGTTCTCCACCGCAGCCGCTGAGAGCTGGAGCGCCACAAAACTGCAGTACTCTAGCCTACTAGCAACCTGGACTAAACTGGTGAAGTTTGGTCCGGATTGTGCCAAGGGATGGTGAGTACTTGCATAACTTACCACGGGCCCCCTAACACAGCCAAGTGTTTTTACTCATAAGTATCCCAGAAAGGTATTCAAACTTGGCTGGGTTAGCCTGTGCTCCCTACCTATTCTCCTCGCCATTTGAACACTGCTTTCCGCCAAGGGCAGGGCTTCTCGAATAGTGGGAACCAATTCTTCATTGGCTTAAGCCTCTTTCTTACTTGCTATGTCCCATAAAGAAAACTGGCTTTTTGTTCATCTGCACGATCATGCATTTTTACGCACAAATGTTCTGTTGAGTATAAGGCTCCCCACTTCTTTTGGACTCGAAAAGTTAGGGAACAAACTCTGAAGAATTATCTAATGCCATTTTTGTGTCTATTTGGTCCGGCAGACAATAATTGTATAGACATTTTTCTCATACACTCGTCGAAGAGTAATTTGTTGATTCGTTGCTGTGTGTGCTCACTGTGGGCTTCCGCTCACTCTCAACGCTCCTGAGACTAATTCTTGCCCACCTGCCAAGCAACCTAGATTGGTCTTGTCCAGAAGGATTCCTGTATCACTAAACTGAGGGTGGCGTCCTAAACCTCTGCCCGCCAGGTCAGTTTAGAAATCCATTTGAACATTCAACCACATGACATATTTCAGGTTTGTAGCATGTTGAGAAGTATGCTAAACATTTCAAATCGACACACACACACAAATAAGCATGCATTGCAGATCGCTTAAAAACATTGAAAAATGGTATATCTTATACTTTTTACATTGTCTACGCCATGGAACCTGCCCACATGCCAAATTTCAGGTTTGTAGCATGTTGGGAAGTATGCTGAACATTTCGAACAGACACACATACATAGCCACAAAGATTGCCTCCCACTAGTTAAGGTGAGTCAGACTCCCATAAGAACCTCTTAAAATTTGATTGTTAATAGCTTTTGATTCGAGTAATGGATTTGTCTGAAATTTCAAAATCTATTAGAGATTCATGCAATCCCCCCAGACTACAAAGTGTTGAAAATCTTCATTAAAACATTAAAATGTTATTAAGAAGACAAAACGTTTTTTTGTTCTCCAAAGTTTCGGCCTACTTCCCATTCATTTTCCCATAGACCAACATGATACATTTTTGCCCAAGTGCGCAGCCCAAACCACTGGTTGGATTTGGACCAGGTCCAAAACAACTTCAGGCACAAAGCTTTCAAAAGCATACTGTTTGTGGTTTGGGGTTATTCCGTGCAGTAGTTATTTAAACATTTAAACGGAGACGGGGGTGCCCACTATATAGCTATATATCAGGGATTTACCCACATTTTTTAAAATTAAATAGCTGCCATCTTGTTTTTCTTTCGATGTGAGAGATAGCTGATGTCATAGGCAAGGTATTGGGAAAATGATACATAGAAAAAAAAGCCATTTGCAGGTCAGAAAAAGAGGCAAATTACATCAGGCTTGATGTGGGAGGATGGCTAGAGGGCACCAAGTGAAATGTGTGAGTTGGAGGCGGTCTATGAACTGAGTTTGCAAAACAAAGCTTTCTGCATCCTCGGCTAAAGCTGCAAATAGCTGACATCTCAAAGGAAACTACGTCACAGAAACAACGTGTTTTGTGGGGGGAAAGGGAGAGAGCATGGGAGGGAAGGAGGCCATCCGTGGAGCGGGGGAGCTGGCACAAATGAGGGGTGCTCTTGCTGATGGTCGGTCAATATTCTTTTCAGCTGTTTTTCCTGAGAACCATGGCTATGAAGGTCTAAAGCTAGCCGAGGGTATGTGTAGTCTCCTTCCCCGTTCTTGACTTGAAAGGCATTCAGGTCTCCCATCCATGCATTAACAAGGACAGAAACTGCTTAGTTGCAAAGTGAGGAAGAGGCCAGCCACCTCAGACCATGTAGCCTAATAAATGAGCAGACATTACAAGACCACATGGCTTGAGGGGGCTGGGCCTTTCTTTGTTTTTAAGCTAAGCAGGGTCAGTACCGCTTTGAAGCTAAGCAGGGTCAATACCAGTTACTGCATGGAGGGGGCGACCGAATGAACATCTGTATTATTTTTTTTTTAAACTGTGCTGTTGTCAGTCCTGGAATGTTTTACACTCAGAGAACATTTTTTTTTTTGCCTTTTGCTGAATTTCATTCTGGTATTTGTAGTCTCCCAGTCAAGGTGGGGGCAATAATGTCACAACTGTACAATTTCTGCCTAACATAGGTCTATAAGGATTTATGCATTTAAGTGAGACTATTGTATGTGTACTTTTCAAGTTATCTTTATAAAGCAGAGTATTGTTGAAAGCCAGAAATGGCAGTGAGGAGGGGAAATGATGACAGGGCAAGTAAGTCATGAGTATGTGCCCACGATGTGGCAAGAGAGTTTGCAATCCTCCACACTGGTGCAGTTATTTGTCCCTGATTGTGGCTGCTGTTCAGGCACAAGATAAAGGACACATGCGGTTGCACAGACTTGCTCAAGTATTTGGTTACAGGATTTCACTCAGGTTGTCATGTCACCAGTGCAGACATTTACTCATAAGACCACAAGCACTGGTTTCATATTGGGATTTTGTTTTCCAGTGAATATTTCAGGACAAATTGCTGCGTTTGATTGGCGAGCACCTTTTATACTATAAAAGCATATTTATTTGAAAATGTTCTCTCTGAAGTAATTTTTCGGATGTTCATCACTTTTTTAAAAAGTCTAATGCTATTTTGTCTTGCACCCTTTCTTGTAAGGGGAAGGTAATTTAAACTACATTTGTATTTTTCACTTTAAGATGTTTGTTTGTTTATTAGATTTGTAATGTGCACCAGACCCTTAGGTAACTGGGCGCCACAGCATACAAGGTTACTTTAACCCTTTAAGTGCCAAGGACGAGGTATCTCGTCCTTGGAAGTGCACACCCAGTGCCAAGGACGAGATAGCTCGTCCTTTTCGGCACCTTGTTTTGAGCGATCCCTGCAAAGCAGGGATCGCTCAAAACTGTAATCCAACCCCCGGGCTATGTGAGGGGGAGGTCCCCCCTTACTGCCCGGGGGTTGGATTTCCTTCAGTTTCACGCCGACGTGCGTGACGCACGTCGGCGTGAAACTGAAAGCAATTCCACCGCAGCAGCCATTTTCGGCTGCTGCGTTGGAGAGAGAAGGTGAGTGCCCTTCTTGTTCCGCCTCGATCTGCGGCTGTATTTCAAGCCGGAGATCGAGGCGGGTATCGTTGGAAAGGGGAGATCTTCCCCTTTCCAACGGTACCCATTGTGTGGCTTTGCTGCTCGCGGATCGGGCGCAGGGCGCCTCGATCCGCGGGCAGCAACGTCACGGATCAAACGAAGATCCTTTTGTGACGCGTGGGGGAGGGGGGGCTGCTTACTAGGTAAGCAGCCCCCTTCCCCCGTGGCCCCAAAGCATGGGGCCACAGCGCCAGGGACCCCTGGGAGCAGATGATCACTGCCCCCAGGGGTGGGGGAAGAAAAAAAAAAAAAAATCGAGGGAAGGAGGGAGGTGGGAGGGGGTTTTGGGCCCTGGGGCCCACTGGGCCACCAGCGATTGACCTAAAAGTGGTGTCCCTGGAAAGGGGACTTTCTCCCCTTTCCAGGGACACCACTCATATGCCGCATTGCTGGTCACGGATCAGCGCAGAGCGCTGATCCGTGACCAGCAACCCACTGAACCACCATGGATCTGTTTGCGAGTTGGGGGGGAGGGGGGCTGCTTCAGGTAAGCAGCCCTCTCCCCCCCCCCGGTCCCCAAAGCATGGGGACACATGAAAATGAACCCTGGGGGCAGATGGCTGACCATCTGCCCCCAGGGAAATGTATAAAAGAAAACGTGAAAATAATCCGAGGGATGGGGGGAGGTGGGAGGGGGTTTGGGGTCCTGGGGCCCACTAGGCCACCAGGGATTGAGCAGAAAGTGGTGTCCCTGGAAAGGGGACTTTCTCCCCTTTCCAAGGAGACCACATATGAGGCATTGCTGGTCACGGATCGGCGCAGAGCGCTCGATCCGTGACCAGCAACCCACTAGACCACCATGGATCTCTTTGTGAGGTGGGGGGTGGGAAGGGGGCTGCTTCAAGTAAACAGCCCTCTCCCCCCTCCCGACCCCAAAGCATGGGGGCACGTGTATGTGAACCCTGGGGCAGATGGCTGACCATCTGCCCCAAGGGAATGTAAAATAAAAAATAAAAATGAAATGATGGGAAACAGGGTTGGGGGAAGGGGTGGGGGCCACTAGCCACCATGGATTTTTTACTGAATGAAAGGAAGGTAACCCTCCCTGGGGGCAGATATCTGTTCCTAGGAAGGGCCATCTGACCCCAGGGAGGGATGCATGAGGTGGGGCCCCCCCTATCTGCCCCCAGGGAGGGTTGCATGAGGTGGGGCCCTCCATTTGGGGTGGGGGGGGTTGAGGGCCACCCCCCGTTGCGGTACATCATGCGCTGCCAATTTAGGGTGGCCCTCAGCCCCCCCTAAAAAGCAGCCTGTGGTTTTGTATATTTTTTTTTGTTTACCCAACTTTGCTTGGTGCAGATGGCCACATTAGTGTGGCTATCTGCCCCCAGGGTGCCCAAACCCTACTGCCCCATCTATTGGGGGTCCTGCCCCACCTTTTGGGGTGGCCCTCTCCCCCCTCACCCCAAATGGAGGTGGGGTGTACCTCACGCAGCCGTTTGGAGGAGGCCCAGGGAGGCCTGCATGAGGTGTGTCCCCCAGCCATTGGGGGCGGGGTGGGGGGGGGCACCCCAAAAGGTGGGGCAGGACCCCCAATAGATGGGGCAGTAGGGTTTGGGCACCCTGGGGGCAGATAGCCACACTAATGGGCCCATCTGCACCAAGCCAAGTTGGGTAAACAAAAAAAAATATACAAAATCACAGGCTGCTTTTTAGGGGGGGCTGAGGGCCACCCTGAATTGGCAGCGCATGATGTACCGCAACGGGAGGTGGCCCTCAACCCCCCCCCACCCCAAATGGAGGGCCACCATCTGCTCCTAGGAAGGGGCATCTGACCCCAGGGAGGGATGCATGAGGTGAGGCCCCCCCTATCTGCGCCCAGGGAGGGTTGCATGAGGTGGGGCCCTCCATTTGGGGTGGGGGGGGTTGAGGGCCACCCCCCGTTGCGGTACATCATGCGCTGCCAATTCAGGGTGGCCCTCAGCCCCCCCTAAAAAGCAGCCTGTGATTTTGTATATTTTTTTTTGTTTACCCAACTTGGCTTGGTGCAGATGGGCCCATTAGTGTGGCTATCTGCCCCCAGGGTGCCCAAACCCTACTGCCCCATCTATTGGGGGTCCTGCCCCACCTTTATTATTCTATGGTTAGGGCCCACTGTCAGTGGGGTGGGTGAGACTGGGGCTGGATTGTTGGTGGTGTGGGTGGGAATGGCACGTCTGGGCAGATCACCTCCAACTGTCCTGGAGTTGCGGCTTGGCTGCATTACAGCTTTTCCCTTCGGGGAGGTATTGGCACACTGCCGAGACTCCTTGGTGGGGAGAAGCTGTAACGCAGGGCAGTCGGCGGTAATATCCCTGGCCTTGGGCACCCTTCTCCCATGTGGGTCTTTGCTGGTGGTTCTGGGTATTACATTCTGGGCCGATTTGCGTAAGTCAGACCTCTGTGGATTCCCACGGGTGTCCTCTTTTGGGAAATGCATGGGGTTCCCTGTTTCCCTTGCTGGCTGCGACACCCTAGGCCCAAATCTGTAGGTTGCCCACATGAACAAAATGGGCAGTGGCGAATGGCTTGGGGTTCCCAGTCGGTTACCCTTTTCCTTTTGCGCCCCCGGTAGGTGCACCCACACATGTGAGGTACCGTTTTCATCGGGACACGTGTGGGGACACGGGAAGGTAGGCCACGTGTTGTGGGGGGCGTGTTTCGATGGGTGCGGCGAGCGAAATGTGCGGAAAAAGCGTTTTTTTCCCCACATTTCCGACTTTGCAGGGCTGTCTGGGTAAAAAAATCTGGGGCGATGGGCGCAAATCACACCTCTGCGGATTCCCACGGGTGTCCTCTTTTCGAAAATGCATGGGGTTCCCTGTTTTCCTCGGTGGCTTGGACACCCGAGGCCCATATCTGTAAGTTGCGCCGGTCGGCAGAATGTCGGAGATTTCCCTCTGACAACAGACTTGGGGTTACTTGTGTTTTAGGCTTTCCCCTTGGCGGCCAGGTAGGTGCACCCACACATGTGAGGTACCGTTTTCATCGGGACACCTGTGGGAACGCGGGACGGTAGGCCATGTGTTGTGGGGGGCGCGTTTCGATGGGTGCGGCGAGCGAAATGTGCGGAAAAAGCGTTTTTTTCCCCACATTTCCGACTTTGCAGGGCTGTCTGGGTAAAAAAATCTGGGGCGATGGGCGCAAATCACACCTCTGCGGATTCCCACGGGTGTCCTCTTTTCGAAAATGCATGGGGTTCCCTGTTTTCCTCTGTGGCTTGGACACCCGAGGCCCATATCTGTAAGTTGCGCCGGTCGGCAGAATGTCGGAGATTTCCCTCTGACAACAGACTTGGGGTTACTTGTGTTTTAGGCTTTCCCCTTGGCGGCCAGGTAGGTGCACCCACACATGTGAGGTACCATTTTCATCGGGACACCTGTGGGAACGCGGGACGTAGGCCATGTGTTGTGGGGGGCGCGTTTCGATGGGTGCGGCGAGCGAAATGTACGGAAAAAGCGTTTTTTTCCCCACATTTCCGACTTTGCAGGGCTGTCTGGGTAAAAAAATCTGGGGCGATGGGCGCAAATCACACCTCTGCGGATTCCCACGGGTGTCCTCTTTTCGAAAATGCATGGGGTTCCCTGTTTTCCTCTGTGGCTTGGACACCCGAGGCCCATATCTGTAAGTTGCGCCGGTCGGCAGAATGTCGGAGATTTCCCTCTGACAACAGACTTGGGGTTACTTGTGTTTTAGGCTTTCCCCTTGGCGGCCAGGTAGGTGCACCCACACATGTGAGGTACCATTTTCATCGGGACACCTGTGGGAACGCGGGACGTAGGCCATGTGTTGTGGGGGGCGTGTTTCGATGGGTGCGGCGAGCGAAATGTGCGGAAAAAGCATTTTTTTCCCCACATTTCCGACTTTGCAGGGCTGTCTGGGTAAAAAAATCTGGGGCGATGGGCGCAAATCACACCTCTGCGGATTCCCACGGGTGTCCTCTTTTTGAAAATGCATGGGGTTCCCTGTTTTCCTCGGTGGCTTGGACACCCGAGGCCCATATCTGTAAGTTGCGACGGTCGGCAGAATGGACAACAGACTTGGGGTTACTTGTGTTTTAGGCTTTCCCCTTGGCGGCCAGGTAGGTGCACCCACACATGTGAGGTACCGTTTTCATCGGTACACCTGTGGGAACGCGGGACGGTAGGCCATGTGTTGTGGGGGGCGTGTTTCGATGGGTGCGGCGAGTGAAATGTGCGGAAAAAGCGTTTTTTCCCCCACATTTCCGACTTTGCAGGGCTGTCTGGGTAAAAAAATCTGGGGCGATGGGCGCAAATCACACCTCTGCGGATTCCCACGGGTGTCCTCTTTTCGAAAATGCATGGGGTTCCCTGTTTTCCTCGGTGGCTTGGACACCCGAGGCCCATATCTGTAAGTTGCGCCGGTCGGCAGAATGTCGGAGATTTCCCTCTGACAACAGACTTGGGGTTACTTGTGTTTTAGGCTTTCCCCTTGGCGGCCAGGTAGGTGCACCCACACATGTGAGGTACCGTTTTCATCGGGACACCTGTGGGAACGCGGGAGGGTAGGCCATGTGTTGTGGGGGGCGCGTTTCGATGGGTGCGGCGAGCGAAATGTGCGGAAAAAGCGTTTTTTTCCCCACATTTCCGACTTTGCAGGGCTGTCTGGGTAAAAAAATCTGGGGCGATGGGCGCAAATCACACCTCTGCGGATTCCCACGGGTGTCCTCTTTTCGAAAATGCATGGGGTTCCCTGTTTTCCTCGGTGGCTTGGACACCCGAGGCCCATATCTGTAAGTTGCGCAGGTCGGCAGAATGGACAACAGACTTGGGGTTACTTGTGTTTTAGGCTTTCCCCTTGGCGGCCAGGTAGGTGCACCCACACATGTGAGGTACCGTTTTCATCGGGACACCTGTGGGAACGCGGGACGGTAGGCCATGTGTTGTGGGGGGCGTGTTTCGATGGGTGCGGCGAGCGAAATGTGCGGAAAAAGCGTTTTTTTCCCCACATTTCCGACTTTGCAGGGCTGTCTGGGTAAAAAAATCTGGGGCGATGGGCGCAAATCACACCTCTGCGGATTCCCACGGGGGTCCTCTTTTCGAAAATGCATGGGGTTCCCTGTTTTCCTCGGTGGCTTGGACACCCGAGGCCCATATCTGTAAGTTGCGCCGGTCGGCAGAATGTCGGAGATTTCCCTCTGACAACAGACTTGGGGTTACTTGTGTTTTAGGCTTTCCCCTTGGCGGCCAGGTAGGTGCACCCACACATGTGAGGTACCGTTTTCATCGGGACACCTGTGGGAACGCGGGACGGTAGGCCATATGTTGTGGGGGGCGTGTTTCGATGGGTGCGGCGAGCGAAATGTGCGGAAAAAGCGTTTTTTTCCCCACATTTCCGACTTTGCAGGGCTGTCTGGGTAAAAAAATCTGGGGCGATGGGCGCAAATCACACCTCTGCGGATTCCCACGGGTGTCCTCTTTTCGAAAATGCATGGGGTTCCCTGTTTTCCTCGGTGGCTTGGACACCCGAGGCCCATATCTGTAAGTTGCGCCGGTCAGCAGAATGTCGGAGATTTCCCTCTGACAACAGACTTGGGGTTACTTGTGTTTTAGGCTTTCCCCTTGGCGGCCAGGTAGGTGCACCCACACATGTGAGGTACCGTTTTCATCGGGACACCTGTGGGAACGCGGGACGGTAGGCCATGTGTTGTGGGGGGCGCGTTTCGATGGGTGCGGCGAGCGAAATGTGCGGAAAAAGCGTTTTTTTCCCCACATTTCCGACTTTGCAGGGCTGTCTGGGTAAAAAAATCTGGGGCGATGGGCGCAAATCACACCTCTGCGGATTCCCACGGGTGTCCTCTTTTCGAAAATGCATGGGGTTCCCTGTTTTCCTCGGTGGCTTGGACACTCGAGGCCCATATCTGTAAGTTGCGCCGGTCGGCAGAATGGACAACAGACTTGGGGTTACTTGTGTTTTAGGCTTTCCCCTTGGCGGCCAGGTAGGTGCACCCACACATGTGAGGTACCGTTTTCATCGGGACACCTGTGGGAACGCGGGACGGTAGGCCATGTGTTGTGGGGGGCGTGTTTCGATGGGTGCGGCGAGCGAAATGTGCGGAAAAAGCGTTTTTTTCCCCACATTTCCGACTTTGCAGGGCTGTCTGGGTAAAAAAATCTGGGGCGATGGGCGCAAATCACACCTCTGCGGATTCCCACTGGTGTCCTCTTTTCGAAAATGCATGGGGTTCCCTGTTTTCCTCGGTGGCTTGGACACCCGAGGCCCATATCTGTAAGTTGCGCCGGTCGGCAGAATGTCTGAGATTTCCCTCTGACAACAGACTTGGGGTTACTTGTGTTTTAGGCTTTCCCCTTGGCGGCCAGGTAGGTGCACCCACACATGTGAGGTACCATTTTCATCGGGACACCTGTGGGAACGTGGGACGGTAGGCCATGTGTTGTGGGGGGCGCGTTTCGATGGGTGCGGCGAGCGAAATGTGCGGAAAAAGCGTTTTTTTCCCCACATTTCCGACTTTGCAGGGCTGTCTGGGTAAAAAAATCTGGGGCGATGGGCGCAAATCACACCTCTGCGGATTCCCACGGGTGTCCTCTTTTCGAAAATGCATGGGGTTCCCTGTTTTCCTCGCTGGCTTGGACACCCGAGGCCCATATCTGTAAGTTGCGCCGGTCGGCAGAATGTCTGAGATTTCCCTCTGACAACAGACTTGGGGTTACTTGTGTTTTAGGCTTTCCCCTTGGCGGCCAGGTAGGTGCACCCACACATGTGAGGTACTGTTTTCATCGGGACACCTGTGGGAACGCGGGACGGTAGGCCATGTGTTGTGGGGGGCGTGTTTCGATGGGTGCGGCGAGCGAAATGTGCGGAAAAAGCGTTTTTTTCCCCACATTTCCGACTTTGCAGGGCTGTCTGGGTAAAATAATCTGGGGCGATGGGCGCAAATCACACCTCTGCGGGTTCCCACGGGTGTCCTCTTTTCGAAAATGCATGGGGTTCCCTGTTTTCCTCGGTGGCTTGGACACCCGAGGCCCATATCTGTAAGTTGCGCCGGTCGGCAGAATGTCGGAGATTTCCCTCTGACAACAGACTTGGGGTTACTTGTGTTTTAGGCTTTCCCCTTGGCGGCCAGGTAGGTGCACCCACACATGTGAGGTACCGTTTTCATCGGGACACCTGTGGGAACGCGGGACGGTAGGCCATGTGTTGTGGGGGGCGTGTTTCGATGGGTGCGGCGAGCGAAATGTGCGGAAAAAGCATTTTTTTCCCCACATTTCCGACTTTGCAGGGCTGTCTGGGTAAAAAAATCTGGGGCGATGGGCGCAAATCACACCTCTGCGGATTCCCACGGGTGTCCTCTTTTCGAAAATGCATGGGGTTCCCTGTTTTCCTCGGTGGCTTGGACACCCGAGGTCCATATCTGTAAGTTGCGCCGGTCGGCAGAATGGACAACAGACTTGGGGTTACTTGTGTTTTAGGCTTTCCCCTTGGCGGCCAGGTAGGTGCACCCACACATGTGAGGTACCGTTTTCATCGGGACACCTGTGGGAACGCGGGACGGTAGGCCATGTGTTGTGGGGGGCGTGTTTCGATGGGTGCGGCGAGCGAAATGTGCGGAAAAAGCGTTTTTTTCCCCACATTTCCGACTTTGCAGGGCTGTCTGGGTAAAAAAATCTGGGGCGATGGGCGCAAATCACACCTCTGCGGATTCCCACGGGTGTCCTCTTTTTGAAAATGCATGGGGTTCCCTGTTTTCCTCGGTGGCTTGGACACCCGAGGCCCATATCTGTAAGTTGCGCCGGTCGGCAGAATGGACAACAGACTTGGGGTTACTTGTGTTTTAGGCTTTCCCCTTGGCGGCCAGGTAGGTGCACCCACACATGTGAGGTACCGTTTTCATCGGTACACCTGTGGGAACGTGGGACGGTAGGCCATGTGTTGTGGGGGGCGTGTTACGATGGGTGCGGCGAGTGAAATGTGCGGAAAAAGCGTTTTTTCCCCCACATTTCCGACTTTGCAGGGCTGTCTGGGTAAAAAAATCTGGGGCGATGGGCGCAAATCACACCTCTGCGGATTCCCACGGGTGTCCTCTTTTCGAAAATGCATGGGGTTCCCTGTTTTCCTCGGTGGCTTGGACACCCGAGGCCCATATCTGTAAGTTGCGCCGGTCGGCAGAATGTCTGAGATTTCCCTCTGACAACAGACTTGGGGTTACTTGTGTTTTAGGCTTTCCCCTTGGCGGCCAGGTAGGTGCACCCACACATGTGAGGTACCGTTTTCATCGGGACACCTGTGGGAACGCGGGACGGTAGGCCATGTGTTGTGGGGGGCGCGTTTCGATGGGTGCGGCGAGCAAAATGTGCGGAAAAAGCGTTTTTTTCCCCACATTTCCGACTTTGCAGGGCTGTCTGGGTAAAAAAATCTGGGGCGATGGGCGCAAATCACACCTCTGCGGATTCCCACGGGTGTCCTCTTTTCGAAAATGCATGGGGTTCCCTGTTTTCCTCGGTGGCTTGGACACCCGAGGCCCATATCTGTAAGTTGCGCCGGTCGGCAGAATGGACAACAGACTTGGGGTTACTTGTGTTTTAGGCTTTCCCCTTGGCGGCCAGGTAGGTGCACCCACACATGTGAGGTACCGTTTTCATCGGGACACCTGTGGGAACGCGGGACGGTAGGCCATGTGTTGTGGGGGGCGTGTTTCGATGGGTGCGGCGAGCGAAATGTGCGGAAAAAGCGTTTTTTTCCCCACATTTCCGACTTTGCAGGGCTGTCTGGGTAAAAAAATCTGGGGCGATGGGCGCAAATCACACCTCTGCGGATTCCCACGGGGGTCCTCTTTTCGAAAATGCATGGGGTTCCCTGTTTTCCTCGGTGGCTTGGACACCCGAGGCCCATATCTGTAAGTTGCGCCGGTCGGCAGAATGTCGGAGATTTCCCTCTGACAACAGACTTGGGGTTACTTGTGTTTTAGGCTTTCCCCTTGGCGGCCAGGTAGGTGCACCCACACATGTGAGGTACCGTTTTCATCGGGACACCTGTGGGAACGCGGGACGGTAGGCCATGTGTTGTGGGGGGCGTGTTTCGATGGGTGCGGCGAGCGAAATGTGCGGAAAAAGCGTTTTTTTCCCCACATTTCCGACTTTGCAGGGCTGTCTGGGTAAAAAAATCTGGGGCGATGGGCGCAAATCACACCTCTGCGGATTCCCACGGGTGTCCTCTTTTCGAAAATGCATGGGGTTCCCTGTTTTCCTCGGTGGCTTGGACACCCGAGGCCCATATCTGTAAGTTGCGCCGGTCAGCAGAATGTCGGAGATTTCCCTCTGACAACAGACTTGGGGTTACTTGTGTTTTAGGCTTTCCCCTTGGCGGCCAGGTAGGTGCACCCACACATGTGAGGTACCGTTTTCATCGGGACACCTGTGGGAACACGGGACGGTAGGCCATGTGTTGTGGGGGGCGCGTTTCGATGGGTGCGGCGAGCGAAATGTGCGGAAAAAGCGTTTTTTTCCCCACATTTCCGACTTTGCAGGGCTGTCTGGGTAAAAAAATCTGGGGCGATGGGCGCAAATCACACCTCTGCGGATTCCCACGGGTGTCCTCTTTTCGAAAATGCATGGGGTTCCCTGTTTTCCTCGGTGGCTTGGACACCCGAGGCCCATATCTGTAAGTTGCGCCGGTCGGCAGAATGGACAACAGACTTGGGGTTACTTGTGTTTTAGGCTTTCCCCTTGGCGGCCAGGTAGGTGCACCCACACATGTGAGGTACCGTTTTCATCGGGACACCTGTGGGAACGCGGGACGGTAGGCCATGTGTTGTGGGGGGCGTGTTTCGATGGGTGCGGCGAGCGAAATGTGCGGAAAAAGCGTTTTTTTCCCCACATTTCCGACTTTGCAGGGCTGTCTGGGTAAAAAAATCTGGGGCGATGGGCGCAAATCACACCTCTGCGGATTCCCACGGGTGTCCTCTTTTCGAAAATGCATGGGGTTCCCTGTTTTCCTCGGTGGCTTGGACACCCGAGGCCCATATCTGTAAGTTGCGCCGGTCGGCAGAATGTTTGAGATTTCCCTCTGACAACAGACTTGGGGTTACTTGTGTTTTAGGCTTTCCCCTTGGCGGCCAGGTAGGTGCACCCACACATGTGAGGTACCGTTTTCATCGGGACACCTGTGGGAACGCGGGACGGTAGGCCATGTGTTGTGGGGGGCGCGTTTCGATGGGTGCGGCGAGCGAAATGTGCGGAAAAAGCGTTTTTTTCCCCACATTTCCGACTTTGCAGGGCTGTCTGGGTAAAAAAATCTGGGGCGATGGGCGCAAATCACACCTCTGCGGATTCCCACGGGTGTCCTCTTTTCGAAAATGCATGGGGTTCCCTGTTTTCCTCGGTGGCTTGGACACCCGAGGCCCATATCTGTAAGTTGCGCCGGTCGGCAGAATGTCTGAGATTTCCCTCTGACAACAGACTTGGGGTTACTTGTGTTTTAGGCTTTCCCCTTGGCGGCCAGGTAGGTGCACCCACACATGTGAGGTACCGTTTTCATCGGGACACCTGTGGGAACGCGGGACGGTAGGCCATGTGTTGTGGGGGGCGCGTTTCGATGGGTGCGGCGAGCGAAATGTGCGGAAAAAGCGTTTTTTTCCCCACATTTCCGACTTTGCAGGGCTGTCTGGGTGAAAAAATCTGGGGCGATGGGCGCAAATCACACCTCTGCGGATTCCCACGGGTGTCCTCTTTTCGAAAATGCATGGGGTTCCCTGTTTTCCTCGCTGGCTTGGACACCCGAGGCCCATATCTGTAAGTTGCACCGGTCGGCAGAATGTCTGAGATTTCCCTCTGACAACAGACTTGGGGTTACTTGTGTTTTAGGCTTTCCCCTTGGCGGCCAGGTAGGTGCACCCACACATGTGAGGTACCGTTTTCATCGGGACACCTGTGGGAACGCGGGACGGTAGACCATGTGTTGTGGGGGGCGTGTTTCGATGGGTGCGGCGAGCGAAATGTGCGGAAAAAGCGTTTTTTTCCCCACATTTCCGACTTTGCAGGGCTGTCTGGGTAAAATAATCTGGGGCGATGGGCGCAAATCACACCTCTGCGGATTCCCACGGGTGTCCTCTTTTCGAAAATGCATGGCGTTCCCTGTTTTTCTCGGTGGCTTGGACACCCGAGGCCCATATCTGTAAGTTGCGCCGGTCGGCAGAATGTCGGAGATTTCCCTCTGACAACAGACTTGGGGTTACTTGTGTTTTAGGCTTTCCCCTTGGCGGCCAGGTAGGTGCACCCACACATGTGAGGTACCGTTTTCATCGGGACACCTGTGGGAACGCGGGACGGTAGGCCATGTGTTGTGGGGGGCGTGTTTCGATGGGTGCGGCGAGCGAAATGTGCGGAAAAAGCGTTTTTTTCCCCACATTTCCGACTTTGCAGGGCTGTCTGGGTAAAAAAATCTGGGGCGATGGGCGCAAATCACACCTCTGCGGATTCCCACGGGTGTCCTCTTTTCAAAAATGCATGGGGTTCCCTGTTTTCCTCGGTGGCTTGGACACCCGAGGTCCATATCTGTAAGTTGCGCCGGTCGGCAGAATGGACAACAGACTTGGGGTTACTTGTGTTTTAGGCTTTCCCCTTGGCGGCCAGGTAGGTGCACCCACACATGTGAGGTACCGTTTTCATCGGGACACCTGTGGGAACGCGGGACGGTAGGCCATGTGTTGTGGGGGGCGTGTTTCGATGGGTGCGGCGAGTGAAATGTGCGGAAAAAGCGTTTTTTCCCCCACATTTCCGACTTTGCAGGGCTGTCTGGGTAAAAAAATCTGGGGCGATGGGCGCAAATCACACCTCTGCGGATTCCCACGGGTGTCCTCTTTTCGAAAATGCATGGGGTTCCCTGTTTTCCTCGGTGGCTTGGACACCCGAGGCCCATATCTGTAAGTTGCGCCGGTCGGCAGAATGGACAACAGACTTGGGGTTACTTGTGTTTTAGGCTTTCCCCTTGGCGGCCAGGTAGGTGCACCCACACATGTGAGGTACCGTTTTCATCGGTACACCTGTGGGAACGCGGGACGGTAGGCCATGTGTTGTGGGGGGCGTGTTTCGATGGGTGCGGCGAGTGAAATGTGCGGAAAAAGCGTTTTTTCCCCCACATTTCCGACTTTGCAGGGCTGTCTGGGTAAAAAAATCTGGGGCGATGGGCGCAAATCACACCTCTGCGGATTCCCACGGGTGTCCTCTTTTCGAAAATGCATGGGGTTCCCTGTTTTCCTCGGTGGCTTGGACACCCGAGGCCCATATCTGTAAGTTGCGCCGGTCGGCAGAATGTCGGAGATTTCCCTCTGACAACAGACTTGGGGTTACTTGTGTTTTAGGCTTTCCCCTTGGCGGCCAGGTAGGTGCACCCACACATGTGAGGTACCGTTTTCATCGGGACACCTGTGGGAACGCGGGAGGGTAGGCCATGTGTTGTGGGGGGCGCGTTTCGATGGGTGCGGCGAGCGAAATGTGCGGAAAAAGCGTTTTTTTCCCCACATTTCCGACTTTGCAGGGCTGTCTGGGTAAAAAAATCTGGGGCGATGGGCGCAAATCACACCTCTGCGGATTCCCACGGGTGTCCTCTTTTCGAAAATGCATGGGGTTCCCTGTTTTCCTCGGTGGCTTGGACACCCGAGGCCCATATCTGTAAGTTGCGCAGGTCGGCAGAATGGACAACAGACTTGGGGTTACTTGTGTTTTAGGCTTTCCCCTTGGCGGCCAGGTAGGTGCACCCACACATGTGAGGTACCGTTTTCATCGGGACACCTGTGGGAACGCGGGACGGTAGGCCATGTGTTGTGGGGGGCGTGTTTCGATGGGTGCGGCGAGCGAAATGTGCGGAAAAAGCGTTTTTTTCCCCACATTTCCGACTTTGCAGGGCTGTCTGGGTAAAAAAATCTGGGGCGATGGGCGCAAATCACACCTCTGCGGATTCCCACGGGGGTCCTCTTTTCGAAAATGCATGGGGTTCCCTGTTTTCCTCGGTGGCTTGGACACCCGAGGCCCATATCTGTAAGTTGCGCCGGTCGGCAGAATGTCGGAGATTTCCCTCTGACAACAGACTTGGGGTTACTTGTGTTTTAGGCTTTCCCCTTGGCGGCCAGGTAGGTGCACCCACACATGTGAGGTACCGTTTTCATCGGGACACCTGTGGGAACGCGGGACGGTAGGCCATATGTTGTGGGGGGCGTGTTTCGATGGGTGCGGCGAGCGAAATGTGCGGAAAAAGCGTTTTTTTCCCCACATTTCCGACTTTGCAGGGCTGTCTGGGTAAAAAAATCTGGGGCGATGGGCGCAAATCACACCTCTGCGGATTCCCACGGGTGTCCTCTTTTCGAAAATGCATGGGGTTCCCTGTTTTCCTCGGTGGCTTGGACACCCGAGGCCCATATCTGTAAGTTGCGCCGGTCAGCAGAATGTCGGAGATTTCCCTCTGACAACAGACTTGGGGTTACTTGTGTTTTAGGCTTTCCCCTTGGCGGCCAGGTAGGTGCACCCACACATGTGAGGTACCGTTTTCATCGGGACACCTGTGGGAACGCGGGACGGTAGGCCATGTGTTGTGGGGGGCGCGTTTCGATGGGTGCGGCGAGCGAAATGTGCGGAAAAAGCGTTTTTTTCCCCACATTTCCGACTTTGCAGGGCTGTCTGGGTAAAAAAATCTGGGGCGATGGGCGCAAATCACACCTCTGCGGATTCCCACGGGTGTCCTCTTTTCGAAAATGCATGGGGTTCCCTGTTTTCCTCGGTGGCTTGGACACCCGAGGCCCATATCTGTAAGTTGCGCCGGTCGGCAGAATGGACAACAGACTTGGGGTTACTTGTGTTTTAGGCTTTCCCCTTGGCGGCCAGGTAGGTGCACCCACACATGTGAGGTACCGTTTTCATCGGGACACCTGTGGGAACGCGGGACGGTAGGCCATGTGTTGTGGGGGGCGTGTTTCGATGGGTGCGGCGAGCGAAATGTGCGGAAAAAGCGTTTTTTTCCCCACATTTCCGACTTTGCAGGGCTGTCTGGGTAAAAAAATCTGGGGCGATGGGCGCAAATCACACCTCTGCGGATTCCCACTGGTGTCCTCTTTTCGAAAATGCATGGGGTTCCCTGTTTTCCTCGGTGGCTTGGACACCCGAGGCCCATATCTGTAAGTTGCGCCGGTCGGCAGAATGTCTGAGATTTCCCTCTGACAACAGACTTGGGGTTACTTGTGTTTTAGGCTTTCCCCTTGGCGGCCAGGTAGGTGCACCCACACATGTGAGGTACCATTTTCATCGGGACACCTGTGGGAACGTGGGACGGTAGGCCATGTGTTGTGGGGGGCGCGTTTCGATGGGTGCGGCGAGCGAAATGTGCGGAAAAAGCGTTTTTTTCCCCACATTTCCGACTTTGCAGGGCTGTCTGGGTAAAAAAATCTGGGGCGATGGGCGCAAATCACACCTCTGCGGATTCCCACGGGTGTCCTCTTTTCGAAAATGCATGGGGTTCCCTGTTTTCCTCGCTGGCTTGGACACCCGAGGCCCATATCTGTAAGTTGCGCCGGTCGGCAGAATGTCTGAGATTTCCCTCTGACAACAGACTTGGGGTTACTTGTGTTTTAGGCTTTCCCCTTGGCGGCCAGGTAGGTGCACCCACACATGTGAGGTACTGTTTTCATCGGGACACCTGTGGGAACGCGGGACGGTAGGCCATGTGTTGTGGGGGGCGTGTTTCGATGGGTGCGGCGAGCGAAATGTGCGGAAAAAGCGTTTTTTTCCCCACATTTCCGACTTTGCAGGGCTGTCTGGGTAAAATAATCTGGTGCGATGGGCGCAAATCACACCTCTGCGGGTTCCCACGGGTGTCCTCTTTTCGAAAATGCATGGGGTTCCCTGTTTTCCTCGGTGGCTTGGACACCCGAGGCCCATATCTGTAAGTTGCGCCGGTCGGCAGAATGTCGGAGATTTCCCTCTGACAACAGACTTGGGGTTACTTGTGTTTTAGGCTTTCCCCTTGGCGGCCAGGTAGGTGCACCCACACATGTGAGGTACCGTTTTCATCGGGACACCTGTGGGAACGCGGGACGGTAGGCCATGTGTTGTGGGGGGCGTGTTTCGATGGGTGCGGCGAGCGAAATGTGCGGAAAAAGCATTTTTTTCCCCACATTTCCGACTTTGCAGGGCTGTCTGGGTAAAAAAATCTGGGGCGATGGGCGCAAATCACACCTCTGCGGATTCCCACGGGTGTCCTCTTTTCGAAAATGCATGGGGTTCCCTGTTTTCCTCGGTGGCTTGGACACCCGAGGTCCATATCTGTAAGTTGCGCCGGTCGGCAGAATGGACAACAGACTTGGGGTTACTTGTGTTTTAGGCTTTCCCCTTGGCGGCCAGGTAGGTGCACCCACACATGTGAGGTACCGTTTTCATCGGGACACCTGTGGGAACGCGGGACGGTAGGCCATGTGTTGTGGGGGGCGTGTTTCGATGGGTGCGGCGAGCGAAATGTGCGCAAAAAGTGTTTTTTTCCCCACATTTCCGACTTTGCAGGGCTGTCTGGGTAAAAAAATCTGGGGCGATGGGCGCAAATCACACCTCTGCGGATTCCCACGGGTGTCCTCTTTTTGAAAATGCATGGGGTTCCCTGTTTTCCTCGGTGGCTTGGACACCCGAGGCCCATATCTGTAAGTTGCGCCGGTCGGCAGAATGGACAACAGACTTGGGGTTACTTGTGTTTTAGGCTTTCCCCTTGGCGGCCAGGTAGGTGCACCCACACATGTGAGGTACCGTTTTCATCGGTACACCTGTGGGAACGTGGGACGGTAGGCCATGTGTTGTGGGGGGCGTGTTACGATGGGTGCGGCGAGTGAAATGTGCGGAAAAAGCGTTTTTTCCCCCACATTTCCGACTTTGCAGGGCTGTCTGGGTAAAAAAATCTGGGGCGATGGGCGCAAATCACACCTCTGCGGATTCCCACGGGTGTCCTCTTTTCGAAAATGCATGGGGTTCCCTGTTTTCCTCGGTGGCTTGGACACCCGAGGCCCATATCTGTAAGTTGCGCCGGTCGGCAGAATGTCTGAGATTTCCCTCTGACAACAGACTTGGGGTTACTTGTGTTTTAGGCTTTCCCCTTGGCGGCCAGGTAGGTGCACCCACACATGTGAGGTACCGTTTTCATCGGGACACCTGTGGGAACGCGGGACGGTAGGCCATGTGTTGTGGGGGGCGCGTTTCGATGGGTGCGGCGAGCAAAATGTGCGGAAAAAGCGTTTTTTTCCCCACATTTCCGACTTTGCAGGGCTGTCTGGGTAAAAAAATCTGGGGCGATGGGCGCAAATCACACCTCTGCGGATTCCCACGGGTGTCCTCTTTTCGAAAATGCATGGGGTTCCCTGTTTTCCTCGGTGGCTTGGACACCCGAGGCCCATATCTGTAAGTTGCGCCGGTCGGCAGAATGGACAACAGACTTGGGGTTACTTGTGTTTTAGGCTTTCCCCTTGGCGGCCAGGTAGGTGCACCCACACATGTGAGGTACCGTTTTCATCGGGACACCTGTGGGAACGCGGGACGGTAGGCCATGTGTTGTGGGGGGCGTGTTTCGATGGGTGCGGCGAGCGAAATGTGCGGAAAAAGCGTTTTTTTCCCCACATTTCCGACTTTGCAGGGCTGTCTGGGTAAAAAAATCTGGGGCGATGGGCGCAAATCACACCTCTGCGGATTCCCACGGGTGTCCTCTTTTCGAAAATGCATGGGGTTCCCTGTTTTCCTCGGTGGCTTGGACACCCGAGGCCCATATCTGTAAGTTGCGCCGGTCGGCAGAATGGACAACAGACTTGGGGTTACTTGTGTTTTAGGCTTTCCCCTTGGCGGCCAGGTAGGTGCACCCACACATGTGAGGTACCGTTTTCATCGGGACACCTGTGGGAACGCGGGACGGTAGGCCATGTGTTGTGGGGGGCGTGTTTCGATGGGTGCGGCGAGCGAAATGTGCGGAAAAAGCGTTTTTTTCCCCACATTTCCGACTTTGCAGGGCTGTCTGGGTAAAAAAATCTGGGGCGATGGGCGCAAATCACACCTCTGCGGATTCCCACGGGGGTCCTCTTTTCGAAAATGCATGGGGTTCCCTGTTTTCCTCGGTGGCTTGGACACCCGAGGCCCATATCTGTAAGTTGCGCCGGTCGGCAGAATGTCGGAGATTTCCCTCTGACAACAGACTTGGGGTTACTTGTGTTTTAGGCTTTCCCCTTGGCGGCCAGGTAGGTGCACCCACACATGTGAGGTACCGTTTTCATCGGGACACCTGTGGGAACGCGGGACGGTAGGCCATGTGTTGTGGGGGGCGTGTTTCGATGGGTGCGGCGAGCGAAATGTGCGGAAAAAGCGTTTTTTTCCCCACATTTCCGACTTTGCAGGGCTGTCTGGGTAAAAAAATCTGGGGCGATGGGAGCAAATCACACCTCTGCGGATTCCCACGGGTGTCCTCTTTTCGAAAATGCATGGGGTTCCCTGTTTTCCTCGGTGGCTTGGACACCCGAGGCCCATATCTGTAAGTTGCGCCGGTCAGCAGAATGTCGGAGATTTCCCTCTGACAACAGACTTGGGGTTACTTGTGTTTTAGGCTTTCCCCTTGGCGGCCAGGTAGGTGCACCCACACATGTGAGGTACCGTTTTCATCGGGACACCTGTGGGAACACGGGACGGTAGGCCATGTGTTGTGGGGGGCGCGTTTCGATGGGTGCGGCGAGCGAAATGTGCGGAAAAAGCGTTTTTTTCCCCACATTTCCGACTTTGCAGGGCTGTCTGGGTAAAAAAATCTGGGGCGATGGCCGCAAATCACACCTCTGCGGATTCCCACGGGTGTCCTCTTTTCGAAAATGCATGGGGTTCCCTGTTTTCCTCGGTGGCTTGGACACCCGAGGCCCATATCTGTAAGTTGCGCCGGTCGGCAGAATGGACAACAGACTTGGGGTTACTTGTGTTTTAGGCTTTCCCCTTGGCGGCCAGGTAGGTGCACCCACACATGTGAGGTACCGTTTTCATCGGGACACCTGTGGGAACGCGGGACGGTAGGCCATGTGTTGTGGGGGGCGTGTTTCGATGGGTGCGGCGAGCGAAATGTGCGGAAAAAGCGTTTTTTTCCCCACATTTCCGACTTTGCAGGGCTGTCTGGGTAAAAAAATCTGGGGCGATGGGCGCAAATCACACCTCTGCGGATTCCCACGGGTGTCCTCTTTTCGAAAATGCATGGGGTTCCCTGTTTTCCTCGGTGGCTTGGACACCCGAGGCCCATATCTGTAAGTTGCGCCGGTCGGCAGAATGTTTGAGATTTCCCTCTGACAACAGACTTGGGGTTACTTGTGTTTTAGGCTTTCCCCTTGGCGGCCAGGTAGGTGCACCCACACATGTGAGGTACCGTTTTCATCGGGACACCTGTGGGAACGCGGGACGGTAGGCCATGTGTTGTGGGGGGCGTGTTTCGATGGGTGCGGCGAGCGAAATGTGCGGAAAAAGCGTTTTTTTCCCCACATTTCCGACTTTGCAGGGCTGTCTGGGTAAAAAAATCTGGGGCGATGGGCGCAAATCACACCTCTGCGGATTCCCACGGGTGTCCTCTTTTCGAAAATGCATGGGGTTCCCTGTTTTCCTCGGTGGCTTGGACAACCGAGGCCCATATCTGTAAGTTGCGCCGGTCGGCAGAATGTCTGAGATTTCCCTCTGACAACAGACTTGGGGTTACTTGTGTTTTAGGCTTTCCCCTTGGCGGCCAGGTAGGTGCACCCACACATGTGAGGTACCGTTTTCATCGGGACACCTGTGGGAACGCGGGACGGTAGGCCATGTGTTGTGGGGGGCGCGTTTCGATGGGTGCGGCGAGCGAAATGTGCGGAAAAAGCGTTTTTTTCCCCACATTTCCGACTTTGCAGGGCTGTCTGGGTGAAAAAATCTGGGGCGATGGGCGCAAATCACACCTCTGCGGATTCCCACGGGTGTCCTCTTTTCGAAAATGCATGGGGTTCCCTGTTTTCCTCGCTGGCTTGGACACCCGAGGCCCATATCTGTAAGTTGCACCGGTCGGCAGAATGTCTGAGATTTCCCTCTGACAACAGACTTGGGGTTACTTGTGTTTTAGGCTTTCCCCTTGGCGGCCAGGTAGGTGCACCCACACATGTGAGGTACCGTTTTCATCGGGACACCTGTGGGAACGCGGGACGGTAGGCCATGTGTTGTGGGGGGCGTGTTTCGATGGGTGCGGCGAGCGAAATGTGCGGAAAAAGCGTTTTTTTCCCCACATTTCCGACTTTGCAGGGCTGTCTGGGTAAAATAATCTGGGGCGATGGGCGCAAATCACACCTCTGCGGATTCCCACGGGTGTCCTCTTTTCGAAAATGCATGGCGTTCCCTGTTTTCCTCGGTGGCTTGGACACCCGAGGCCCATATCTGTAAGTTGCGCCGGTCGGCAGAATGTCGGAGATTTCCCTCTGACAACAGACTTGGGGTTACTTGTGTTTTAGGCTTTCCCCTTGGCGGCCAGGTAGGTGCACCCACACATGTGAGGTACCGTTTTCATCGGGACACCTGTGGGAACGCGGGACGGTAGGCCATGTGTTGTGGGGGGCGTGTTTCGATGGGTGCGGCGAGCGAAATGTGCGGAAAAAGCGTTTTTTTCCCCACATTTCCGACTTTGCAGGGCTGTCTGGGTAAAAAAATCTGGGGCGATGGGCGCAAATCACACCTCTGCGGATTCCCACGGGTGTCCTCTTTTCAAAAATGCATGGGGTTCCCTGTTTTCCTCGGTGGCTTGGACACCCGAGGTCCATATCTGTAAGTTGCGCCGGTCGGCAGAATGGACAACAGACTTGGGGTTACTTGTGTTTTAGGCTTTCCCCTTGGCGGCCAGGTAGGTGCACCCACACATGTGAGGTACCGTTTTCATCGGGACACCTGTGGGAACGCGGGACGGTAGGCCATGTGTTGTGGGGGGCGTGTTTCGATGGGTGCGGCGAGTGAAATGTGCGGAAAAAGCGTTTTTTCCCCCACATTTCCGACTTTGCAGGGCTGTCTGGGTAAAAAAATCTGGGGCGATGGGCGCAAATCACACCTCTGCGGATTCCCACGGGTGTCCTCTTTTCGAAAATGCATGGGGTTCCCTGTTTTCCTCGGTGGCTTGGACACCCGAGGCCCATATCTGTAAGTTGCGCCGGTCGGCAGAATGTCGGAGATTTCCCTCTGACAACAGACTTGGGGTTACTTGTGTTTTAGGCTTTCCCCTTGGCGGCCAGGTAGGTGCACCCACACATGTGAGGTACCGTTTTCATCGGGACACCTGTGGGAACGCGGGACGGTAGGCCATGTGTTGTGGGGGGCGCGTTTCGATGGGTGCGGCGAGCGAAATGTGCGAAAAAAGCGTTTTTTTCCCCACATTTCCGACTTTGCAGGGCTGTCTGGGTAAAAAAATCTGGGGCGATGGGCGCAAATCACACCTCTGCGGATTCCCACGGGTGTCCTCTTTTCGAAAATGCATGGGGTTCCCTGTTTTCCTCGGTGGCTTGGACACCCGAGGCCCATATCTGTAAGTTGCGCCGGTCGGCAGAATGGACAACAGACTTGGGGTTACTTGTGTTTTAGGCTTTCCCCTTGGCGGCCAGGTAGGTGCACCCACACATGTGAGGTATCGTTTTCATCGCGACACCTGTGGGAACGCGGGACGGTAGGCCATGTGTTGTGGGGGGCGTGTTTCGATGGGTGCGGCGAGCGAAATGTGCGGAAAAAGCGGTTTTTTCCCCACATTTCCGACTTTGCAGGGCTGTCTGGGTAAAAAAATCTGGGGCGATGGGCGCAAATCACACCTCTGCGGATTCCCACGGGTGTCCTCTTTTCGAAAATGCATGGGGTTCCCTGTTTTCCTCGGTGGCTTGGACACCCGAGGCCCATATCTGTAAGTTGCGCCGGTCGGCAGAATGTCTGAGATTTCCCTCTGACAACAGACTTGGGGTTACTTGTGTTTTAGGCTTTCCCCTTGGCGGCCAGGTAGGTGCACCCACACATGTGAGGTACCGTTTTCATCGGGACACCTGTGGGAACGCGGGACGGTAGGCCATGTGTTGTGGGGGGCGCGTTTCGATGGGTGCGGCGAGCAAAATGTGCGGAAAAAGCGTTTTTTTCCCCACATTTCCGACTTGGCAGGGCTGTCTGGGTAAAAAAATCTGGGGCGATGGGCGCAAATCACACCTCTGCGGATTCCCATGGGTGTCCTCTTTTCGAAAATGCATGGGGTTCCCTGTTTTCCTCGGTGGCTTGGACACCCGAGGCCCATATCTGTAAGTTGCGCCGGTCGGCAGAATGGACAACAGACTTGGGGTTACTTGTGTTTTAGGCTTTCCCCTTGGCGGCCAGGTAGGTGCACCCACACATGTGTGGTACCGTTTTCATCGGGACACCTGTGGGAACGCGGGACGGTAGGCCATGTGTTGTGGGGGGCGTGTTTCGATGGGTGCGGCGAGCGAAATGTGCGGAAAAAGCGTTTTTTTCCCCACATTTCCGACTTTGCAGGGCTGTCTGGGTAAAAAAATCTGGGGCGATGGGCGCAAATCACACCTCTGCGGATTCCCACGGGGGTCCTCTTTTCGAAAATGCATGGGGTTCCCTGTTTTCCTCGGTGGCTTGGACACCCGAGGCCCATATCTGTAAGTTGCGCCGGTCGGCAGAATGTCGGAGATTTCCCTCTGACAACAGACTTGGGGTTACTTGTGTTTTAGGCTTTCCCCTTGGCGGCCAGGTAGGTGCACCCACACATGTGAGGTACCGTTTTCATCGGGACACCTGTGGGAACGCGGGACGGTAGGCCATGTGTTGTGGGGGGCGTGTTTCGATGGGTGCGGCGAGCGAAATGTGCGGAAAAAGCGTTTTTTTCCCCACATTTCCGACTTTGCAGGGCTGTCTGGGTAAAAAAATCTGGGGCGATGGGAGCAAATCACACCTCTGCGGATTCCCACGGGTGTCCTCTTTTCGAAAATGCATGGGGTTCCCTGTTTTCCTCGGTGGCTTGGACACCCGAGGCCCATATCTGTAAGTTGCGCCGGTCAGCAGAATGTCGGAGATTTCCCTCTGACAACAGACTTGGGGTTACTTGTGTTTTAGGCTTTCCCCTTGGCGGCCAGGTAGGTGCACCCACACATGTGAGGTACCGTTTTCATCGGGACACCTGTGGGAACACGGGACGGTAGGCCATGTGTTGTGGGGGGCGCGTTTCGATGGGTGCGGCGAGCGAAATGTGCGGAAAAAGCGTTTTTTTCCCCACATTTCCGACTTTGCAGGGCTGTCTGGGTAAAAAAATCTGGGGCGATGGGCGCAAATCACACCTCTGCGGATTCCCACGGGTGTCCTCTTTTCGAAAATGCATGGGGTTCCCTGTTTTCCTCGGTGGCTTGGACACCCGAGGCCCATATCTGTAAGTTGCGCTGGTCGGCAGAATGGACAACAGACTTGGGGTTACTTGTGTTTTAGGCTTTCCCCTTGGCGGCCAGGTAGGTGCACCCACACATGTGAGGTACCGTTTTCATCGGGACACCTGTGGGAACGCGGGACGGTAGGCCATGTGTTGTGGGGGGCGTGTTTCGATGGGTGCGGCGAGCGAAATGTGCGGAAAAAGCGTTTTTTTCCCCACATTTCCGACTTTGCAGGGCTGTCTGGGTAAAAAAATCTGGGGCGATGGGCGCAAATCACACCTCTGCGGATTCCCACGGGTGTCCTCTTTTCGAAAATGCATGGGGTTCCCTGTTTTCCTCGGTGGCTTGGACACCCGAGGCCCATATCTGTAAGTTGCGCCGGTCGGCAGAATGTTTGAGATTTCCCTCTGACAACAGACTTGGGGTTACTTGTGTTTTAGGCTTTCCCCTTGGCGGCCAGGTAGGTGCACCCACACATGTGAGGTACCGTTTTCATCGGGACACCTGTGGGAACGCGGGACGGTAGGCCATGTGTTGTGGGGGGCGCGTTTCGATGGGTGCGGCGAGCGAAATGTGCGGAAAAAGCGTTTTTTTCCCCACATTTCCGACTTTGCAGGGCTGTCTGGGTAAAAAAATCTGGGGTGATGGGCGCAAATCACACCTCTGCGGATTCCCACGGGTGTCCTCTTTTCGAAAATGCATGGGGTTCCCTGTTTTCCTCGGTGGCTTGGACACCCGAGGCCCATATCTGTAAGTTGCGCCGGTCGGCAGAATGTCTGAGATTTCCCTCTGACAACAGACTTGGGGTTACTTGTGTTTTAGGCTTTCCCCTTGGCGGCCAGGTAGGTGCACCCACACATGTGAGGTACCGTTTTCATCGGGACACCTGTGGGAACGCGGGACGGTAGGCCATGTGTTGTGGGGGGCGCGTTTCGATGGGTGCGGCGAGCGAAATGTGCGGAAAAAGCGTTTTTTTCCCCACATTTCCGACTTTGCAGGGCTGTCTGGGTGAAAAAATCTGGGGCGATGGGCGCAAATCACACCTCTGCGGATTCCCACGGGTGTCCTCTTTTCGAAAATGCATGGGGTTCCCTGTTTTCCTCGCTGGCTTGGACACCCGAGGCCCATATCTGTAAGTTGCACCGGTCGGCAGAATGTCTGAGATTTCCCTCTGACAACAGACTTGGGGTTACTTGTGTTTTAGGCTTTCCCCTTGGCGGCCAGGTAGGTGCACCCACACATGTGAGGTACCGTTTTCATCGGGACACCTGTGGGAACGCGGGACGGTAGGCCATGTGTTGTGGGGGGCGTGTTTCGATGGGTGCGGCGAGCGAAATGTGCGGAAAAAGCGTTTTTTTCCCCACATTTCCGACTTTGCAGGGCTGTCTGGGTAAAATAATCTGGGGCGATGGGCGCAAATCACACCTCTGCGGATTCCCACGGGTGTCCTCTTTTCGAAAATGCATGGCGTTCCCTGTTTTCCTCGGTGGCTTGGACACCCGAGGCCCATATCTGTAAGTTGCGCCGGTCGGCAGAATGTCGGAGATTTCCCTCTGACAACAGACTTGGGGTTACTTGTGTTTTAGGCTTTCCCCTTGGCGGCCAGGTAGGTGCACCCACACATGTGAGGTACCGTTTTCATCGGGACACCTGTGGGAACGCGGGACGGTAGGCCATGTGTTGTGGGGGGCGTGTTTCGATGGGTGCGGCGAGCGAAATGTGCGGAAAAAGCGTTTTTTTCCCCACATTTCCGACTTTGCAGGGCTGTCTGGGTAAAAAAATCTGGGGCGATGGGCGCAAATCACACCTCTGCGGATTCCCACGGGTGTCCTCTTTTCAAAAATGCATGGGGTTCCCTGTTTTCCTCGGTGGCTTGGACACCCGAGGTCCATATCTGTAAGTTGCGCCGGTCGGCAGAATGGACAACAGACTTGGGGTTACTTGTGTTTTAGGCTTTCCCCTTGGCGGCCAGGTAGGTGCACCCACACATGTGAGGTACCGTTTTCATCGGGACACCTGTGGGAACGCGGGACGGTAGGCCATGTGTTGTGGGGGGCGTGTTTCGATGGGTGCGGCGAGTGAAATGTGCGGAAAAAGCGTTTTTTCCCCCACATTTCCGACTTTGCAGGGCTGTCTGGGTAAAAAAATCTGGGGCGATGGGCGCAAATCACACCTCTGCGGATTCCCACGGGTGTCCTCTTTTCGAAAATGCATGGGGTTCCCTGTTTTCCTCGGTGGCTTGGACACCCGAGGCCCATATCTGTAAGTTGCGCCGGTCGGCAGAATGTCGGAGATTTCCCTCTGACAACAGACTTGGGGTTACTTGTGTTTTAGGCTTTCCCCTTGGCGGCCAGGTAGGTGCACCCACACATGTGAGGTACCGTTTTCATCGGGACACCTGTGGGAACGCGGGACGGTAGGCCATGTGTTGTGGGGGGCGCGTTTCGATGGGTGCGGCGAGCGAAATGTGCGAAAAAAGCGTTTTTTTCCCCACATTTCCGACTTTGCAGGGCTGTCTGGGTAAAAAAATCTGGGGCGATGGGCGCAAATCACACCTCTGCAGATTCCCACGGGTGTCCTCTTTTCGAAAATGCATGGGGTTCCCTGTTTTCCTCGGTGGCTTGGACACCCGAGGCCCATATCTGTAAGTTGCGCCGGTCGGCAGAATGGACAACAGACTTGGGGTTACTTGTGTTTTAGGCTTTCCCCTTGGCGGCCAGGTAGGTGCACCCACACATGTGAGGTATCGTTTTCATCGCGACACCTGTGGGAACGCGGGACGGTAGGCCATGTGTTGTGGGGGGCGTGTTTCGATGGGTGCGGCGAGCGAAATGTGCGGAAAAAGCGTTTTTTTCCCCACATTTCCGACTTTGCAGGGCTGTCTGGGTAAAAAAATCTGGGGCGATGGGCGCAAATCACACCTCTGCGGATTCCCACGTGTGTCCTCTTTTCGAAAATGCATGGGGTTCCCTGTTTTCCTCGCTGGCTTGGACACCCGAGGCCCATATCTGTAAGTTGCGCCGGTCGGCAGAATGTCGGAGATTTCCCTCTGACAACAGACTTGGGGTTACTTGTGTTTTAGGCTTTCCCCTTGGCGGCCAGGTAGGTGCACCCACACATGTGAGGTACCGTTTTTATCGGGACACCTGTGGGAACGCGGGACGGTAGGCCATGTGTTGTGGGGGGCGTGTTTCGATGGGTGCGGCGAGCGAAATGTGCGGAAAAAGCGTTTTTTTCCCCACATTTCCGACTTTGCAGGGCTGTCTGGGTAAAAAAATCTGGGGCGATGGGCGCAAATCACACCTCTGCGGATTCCCACGGGTGTCCTCTTTTCAAAAATGCATGGGGTTCCCTGTTTTCCTCGGTGGCTTGGACACCCGAGGCCCATATCTGTAAGTTGCGCCGGTCGGCAGAATGGACAACAGACTTGGGGTTACTTGTGTTTTAGGCTTTCCCCTTGGCGGCCAGGTAGGTGCACCCACACATGTGAGGTACCGTTTTCATCGGAACACCTGTGGGAACGCGGGACAGTAGGCCATGTGTTGTGGGGGGCGTGTTTCGATGGGTGCGGCGAGTGAAATGTGCGGAAAAAGCATTTTTTCCTCCACATTTCCGACTTTGCAGGGCTGTCTGGGTAAAAAAATCTGGGGCGATGGGCGCAAATCACACCTCTGCGGATTCCCACGGGTGTCCTCTTTTCGAAAATGCATGGGGTTCCCTGTTTTCCTCGGTGGCTTGGACACCCGAGGCCCATATCTGTAAGTTGCGCCGGTCGGCAGAATGTCGGAGATTTCCCTCTGACAACAGACTTGGGGTAACTTGTGTTTTAGGCTTTCCCCTTGGCGGCCAGGTAGGGGCACCCACACATGTGAGGTACCGTTTTCATCGGGACACCTGTGGGAACGCGGGACGGTAGGCCATGTGTTGTGGGGGGCGCGTTTCGATGGGTGCGGCGAGCGAAATGTGCGGAAAAAGCGTTTTTTTCCCCACATTTCCGACTTTGCAGGGCTGTCTGGGTAAAAAAATCTGGGGCGATGGGCGCAAATCACACCTCTGCGGATTCCCACGGGTGTCCTCTTTTCGAAAATGCATGGGGTTCCCTGTTTTCCTCGGTGGCTTGGACACCCGAGGCCCATATCTGTAAGTTGCGCCGGTCGGCAGAATGTCGGAGATTTCCCTCTGACAACAGACTTGGGGTAACTTGTGTTTTAGGCTTTCCCCTTGGCGGCCAGGTAGGGGCACCCACACATGTGAGGTACCGTTTTCATCGGGACACCTGTGGGAACGCGGGACGGTAGGCCATGTGTTGTGGGGGGCGCGTTTCGATGGGTGCGGCGAGCGAAATGTGCGGAAAAAGCGTTTTTTTCCCCACATTTCCGACTTTGCAGGGCTGTCTGGGTAAAAAAATCTGGGGCGATGGGCGCAAATCACACCTCTGCGGATTCCCACGGGTGTCCTCTTTTCGAAAATGCATGGGGTTCCCTGTTTTCCTCGCTGGCTTGGACACCCGAGGCCCATATCTGTAAGTTGCGCCGGTCGGCAGAATGTCGGAGATTTCCCTCTGACAACAGACTTGGGGTTACTTGTGTTTTAGGCTTTCCCCTTGGCGGCCAGGTAGGTGCACCCACACATGTGAGGTACCGTTTTCATAGGGACACCTGTGGGAACGCGGGACGGTAGGCCATGTGTTGTGGGGGGCGTGTTTCGATGGGTGCGGCGAGCGAAATGTGCGGAAAAAGCGTTTTTTTCCCCACATTTCCGACTTTGCAGGGCTGTCTGGGTAAAAAAATCTGGGGCGATGGGCGCAAATCACACCTCTGCGGATTCCCACGGGTGTCCTCTTTTCGAAAATGCATGGGGTTCCCTGTTTTCCTCGGTGGCTTGGACACCCGAGGCCCATATCTGTAAGTTGCGCCGGTCGGCAGAATGTCGGAGATTTCCCTCTGACAACAGACTTGGGGTTACTTGTGTTTTAGGCTTTCCCCTTGGCGGCCAGGTAGGTGCACCCACACATGTGAGGTACCGTTTTCATCGGGACACCTTTGGGAACGCGGGACGGTAGGCCATGTGTTGTGGGGGGCGTGTTTCGATGGGTGCGGCGAGCGAAATGTGCGGAAAAAGCGTTTTTTTCCCCACATTTCGGACTTTGCAGGGCTGTCTGGGTAAAAAAATCTGGGGCGATGGGCGCAAATCACACCTCTGCGGATTCCCACGGGTGTCCTCTTTTCGAAAATGCATGGGGTTCCCTGTTTTCCTCGCTGGCTTGGACACCCGAGGCCCATATCTGTAAGTTGCGCCGGTCGGCAGAATGTCGGAGATTTCCCTCTGACAACAGACTTGGGGTTACTTGTGTTTTAGGCTTTCCCCTTGGCGGCCAGGTAGGTGCACCCACACATGTGAGGTACCGTTTTCATCGGGACACCTGTGGGAACGCGGGACGGTAGGCCATGTGTTGTGGGGGGCGCGTTTCAATGGGTGCGGCGAGCGAAATGTGCGGAAAAAGCGTTTTTTTCCCCACATTTCCGACTTTGCAGGGCTGTCTGGGTAAAAAAATCTGGGGCGATGGGCGCAAATCACACCTCTGCGGATTCCCACGGGTGTCCTCTTTTCGAAAATGCATGGGGTTCCCTGTTTTCCTCGGTGGCTTGGACACCCGAGGCCCATATCTGTAAGTTGCGCCGGTCGGCAGAATGGACAACAGACTTGGGGTTACTTGTGTTTTAGGCTTTCCCCTTGGCGGCCAGGTAGGTGCACCCACACACGTGAGGTACCGTTTTCATCGGGACACCTGTGGGAACGCGGGACGGTAGGCCATGTGTTGTGGGGGGCGTGTTTCGATGGGTGCGGCGAGTGAAATGTGCGGAAAAAGCGTTTTTTCCCCCACATTTCCGACTTTGCAGGGCTGTCTGGGTAAAAAAATCTGGGGCGATGGGCGCAAATCACACCTCTGCGGATTCCCACGGGTGTCCTCTTTTCGAAAATGCATGGGGTTCCCTGTTTTCCTCGGTGGCTTGGACACCCGAGGCCCATATCTGTAAGTTGCGCCGGTCGGCAGAATGTCGGAGATTTCCCTCTGACAACAGACTTGGGGTTACTTGTGTTTTAGGCTTTCCCCTTGGCGGCCAGGTAGGTGCACCCACACATGTGAGGTACCGTTTTCATCGGGACACCTGTGGGAACGCGGGACGGTAGGCCATGTGTTGTGGGGGGCGTGTTTCGATGGGTGCGGCGAGTGAAATGTGCGGAAAAAGCGTTTTTTCCCCCACATTTCCGACTTTGCAGGGCTGTCTGGGTAAAAAAATCTGGGGCGATGGGCGCAAATCACACCTCTGCGGATTCCCACGGGTGTCCTCTTTTCGAAAATGCATGGGGTTCCCTGTTTTCCTCGGTGGCTTGGACACCCGAGGCCCATATCTGTAAGTTGCGCCGGTCGGCAGAATGTCGGAGATTTCCCTCTGACAACAGACTTGGGGTTACTTGTGTTTTAGGCTTTCCCCTTGGCGGCCAGGTAGGTGCACCCACACATGTGAGGTACCGTTTTCATCGGGACACCTGTGGGAACGCGGGACGGTAGGCCATGTGTTGTGGGGGGCGCGTTTCGATGGGTGCGGCGAGCGAAATGTGCGGAAAAAGCATTTTTTTCCCCACATTTCCGACTTTGCAGGGCTGTCTGGGTAAAAAAATCTGGGGCGATGGGCGCAAATCACACCTCTGCGGATTCCCACAGGTGTCCTCTTTTCGAAAATGCATGGGGTTCCCTGTTTTCCTCGGTGGCTTGGACACCCGAGGCCCATATCTGTAAGTTGCGCCGGTCGGCAGAATGGACAACAGACTTGGGGTTACTTGTGTTTTAGGCTTTCCCCTTGGCGGCCAGGTAGGTGCACCCACACATGTGAGGTACCGTTTTCATCGCGACACCTGTGGGAACGCGGGACGGTAGGCCATGTGTTGTGGGGGGCGTGTTTCGATGGGTGCGGCGAGCGAAATGTGCGGAAAAAGCGGTTTTTCCCCACATTTCCAAATTTGCAGGGCTGTCTGGGTAAAAAAATCTGGGGCGATGGGCACAAATCACACCTCTGCGGATTCCCACGGGTGTCCTCTTTTCGAAAATGCATGGGGTTCCCTGTTTTCCTCGCTGGCTTGGACACCCGAGGCCCATATCTGTAAGTTGCGCCGGTCGGCAGAATGTCTGAGATTTCCCTCTGACAACAGACTTGGGGTTACTTGTGTTTTAGGCTTTCCCCTTGGCGGCCAGGTAGGTGCACCCACACATGTGAGGTACCGTTTTCATTGGGACACCTGTGGGAACGCGGGACGGTAGGCCATGTGTTGTGGGGGGCGCGTTTCGATGGGTGCGGCGAGCGAAATGTGCGGAAAAAGCATTTTTTTCCCCACATTTCCGACTTTGCAGGGCTGTCTGGGTAAAATAATCTGGGGCGATGGGCGCAAATCACACCTCTGCGGATTCCCACGGGTGTCCTCTTTTCGAAAATGTATGGGGTTCCCTGTTTTCCTCGGTGGCTTGGACACCCGAGGCCCATATCTGTAAGTTGCGCCGGTCGGCAGAATGTCTGAGATTTCCCTCTGACAACAGACTTGGGGTTACTTGTGTTTTAGGCTTTCCCCTTGGCGGCCAGGTAGGTGCACCCACACATGTGAGGTACCGTTTTCATCGGGACACCTTTGGGAACGCGGGACGGTAGGCCATGTGTTGTGGGGGTTTGTTTCGATGGGTGCGGCGAGCGAAATGTGCGGAAAAAGCGTTTTTTTCCCCACATTTCCGACTTTGCAGGGCTGTCTGGGTAAAAAAATCTGGGGCGATGGGCGCAAATCACACCTCTGCGGATTCCCACGGGTGTCCTCTTTTCGAAAATGCATGGGGTTCCCTGTTTTCCTCTGTGGCTTGGACACCCGAGGCCCATATCTGTAAGTTGCGCCGGTCGGCAGAATGGACAACAGACTTGGGGTTACTTGTGTTTTAGGCTTTCCCCTTGGCGGCCAGGTAGGTGCACCCACACATGTGAGGTACCGTTTTCATCGGGACACCTGTGGGAACGCGGGACGGTAGGCCATGTGTTGTGGGGGGCGTGTTTGGATGGGTGCGGCGAGCGAAATGTGCGGAAAAAGCGTTTTTTTCCCCACATATCCGACTTTGCAGGGCTGTCTGGGTAAAAAAATCTGGGGCGATGGGCGCAAATCACACCTCTGCGGATTCCCACGGGTGTCCTCTTTTCGAAAATGCATGGGGTTCCCTGTTTTCCTCGGTGGCTTGGACACCCGAGGCCCATATCTGTAAGTTGCGCCGGTCGGCAGAATGTCGGAGATTTCCCTCTGACAACAGACTTGGGGTTACTTGTGTTTTAGGCTTTCCCCTTGGCGGCCAGGTAGGTGCACCCACACATGTGAGGTACCGTTTTCATCGGGACACCTGTGGGAACGCGGGACGGTAGGCCATGTGTTGTGGGGGGCGTGTTTCGATGGGTGCGGCGAGCGAAATGTGCGGAAAAAGCATTTTTTTCCCCACATTTCCGACTTTGCAGGGCTGTCTGGGTAAAAAAATCTGGGGCGATGGGCGCAAATCACACCTCTGCGGATTCCCACGGGTGTCCTCTTTTCGAAAATGCATGGGGTTCCCTGTTTTCCTCGGTGGCTTGGACACCCGAGGCCCATATCTGTAAGTTGCGCCGGTCGGCAGAATGGACAACAGACTTGGGGTTACTTGTGTTTTAGGCTTTCCCCTTGGCGGCCAGGTAGGTGCACCCACACATGTGAGGTACCGTTTTCATCGGGACACCTGTGGGAACGCGGGACGGTAGGCCATGTGTTGTGGGGGGCGTGTTTCGATGGGTGCGGCGAGTGAAATGTGCGGAAAAAGCGTTTTTTCCCCCACATTTCCGACTTTGCAGGGCTGTCTGGGTAAAAAAATCTGGGGCGATGGGCGCAAATCACACCTCTGCGGATTCCCACGGGTGTCCTCTTTTCGAAAATGCATGGGGTTCCCTGTTTTCCTCGGTGGCTTGGACACCCGAGGCCCATATCTGTAAGTTGCGCCGGTCGGCAGAATGTCTGAGATTTCCCTCTGACAACAGACTTGGGGTTACTTGTGTTTTAGGCTTTCCCCTTGGCGGCCAGGTAGGTGCACCCACACATGTGAGGTACCGTTTTCATCGGGACACCTGTGGGAACGCGGGACGGTAGGCCATGTGTTGTGGGGGGCGTGTTTCGATGGGTGCGGCGAGTGAAATGTGCGGAAAAAGCGTTTTTTTCCCCCACATTTCCGACTTTGCAGGGCTGTCTGGGTAAAAAAATCTGGGGCGATGGGCGCAAATCACACCTCTGCGGATTCCCACGGGTGTCCTCTTTTCGAAAATGCATGGGGTTCCCTGTTTTCCTCGGTGGCTTGGACACCCGAGACCCATATCTGTAAGTTGCGCCGGTCGGCAGAATGTCTGAGATTTCCCTCTGACAACAGACTTGGGGTTACTTGTGTTTTAGGCTTTCCCCTTGGCGGCCAGGTAGGTGCACCCACACATGTGAGGTACCGTTTTCATCGGGACACCTGTGGGAACGCGGGACGGTAGGCCATGTGTTGTGGGGGGCGTGTTTCGATGGGTGCGGCGAGCGAAATGTGCGGAAAAAGCGTTTTTTTCCCCACATTTCCGACTTTGCAGGGCTGTCTGGGTAAAAAAATCTGGGGCGATGGGCGCAAATCACACCTCTGCGGATTCCCACGGGTGTCCTCTTTTCGAAAATGCATGGGGTTCCCTGTTTTCCTCGGTGGCTTGGACACCCGAGGCCCATATCTGTAAGTTGCGCCGGTCGGCAGAATGTCGGAGATTTCCCTCTGACAACAGACTTGGGGTTACTTGTGTTTTAGGCTTTCCCCTTGGCGGCCAGGTAGGTGCACCCACACATGTGAGGTACCGTTTTCATCGGGACACCTGTGGGAACGCGGGACGGTAGGCCATGTGTTGTGGGGGGCGCGTTTCGATGGGTGCGGCGAGCGAAATGTGCGGAAAAAGCGTTTTTTTCCCCACATTTCCGACTTTGCAGGGCTGTCTGGGTAAAAAAATCTGGGGCGATGGGCGCAAATCACACCTCTGCGGATTCCCACGGGTGTCCTCTTTTCGAAAATGCATAGGGTTCCCTGTTTTCCTCGGTGGCTTGGACACCCGAGGCCCATATCTGTAAGTTGCGCCGGTCGGCAGAATGGACAACAGACTTGGGGTTACTTGTGTTTTAGGCTTTCCCCTTGGCGGCCAGGTAGGTGCACCCACACATGTGAGGTACCGTTTTCATTGGGACACCTGTGGGAACGTGGGACGGTAGGCCATGTGTTGTGGGGGGCGCGTTTCGATGGGTGCGGCGAGCGAAATGTGCGGAAAAAGTGTTTTTTTCCCCACATTTCCGACTTTGCAGGGCTGTCTGGGTAAAAAAATCTGGGGCGATGGGCGCAAATCACACCTCTGTGGATTCCCACGGGTGTCCTCTTTTCGAAAATGCATGGGGTTCCCTGTTTTCCTCGGTGGCTTGGACACCCGAGGCCCATATCTGTAAGTTGCGCCGGTCGGCAGAATGGACAACAGACTTGGGGTTACTTGTGTTTTAGGCTTTCCCCTTGGCGGCCAGGTAGGTGCACCCACACATGTGAGGTACCGTTTTCATCGGGACACCTGTGGGAACGCGGGACGGTAGGCCATGTGTTGTGGGGGGCGTGTTTCGATGGGTGCGGCGAGCGAAATGTGCGGAAAAAGCGTTTTTTTCCCCACATTTCCGACTTTGCAGGGCTGTCTGGGTAAAAAAATCTGGGGCGATGGGCGCAAATCACACCTCTGCGGATTCCCACGGGTGTCCTCTTTTCGAAAATGCATGGGGTTCCCCGTTTTCCTCGGTGGCTTGGACACCCGAGGGCCATATCTGTATGATGTGAGAGTGCGACATTTCCGGTGTGAAAACAGACTTGGGGTTACTTGTGTTTTAGGCTTTCCCCTTGGCGGCCAGGTAGGTGCACCCACACATGTGAGGTACCGTTTTCATTGGGACACCTGTGGGAACGCGGGACGGTAGGCCATGTGTTGTGGGGGGCGTGTTTCGATGGGTGCGGCGAGCGAAATGTGCGGAAAAAGCGTTTTTTTCCCCACATTTCCGACTTTGCAGGGCTGTCTGGGTAAAAAAATCTGGGGCGATGGGCGCAAATCACACCTCTGTGGATTCCCACGGGTGTCCTCTTTTCGAAAATGCATGGGGTTCCCTGTTTTCCTCGGTGGCTTGGACACCCGAGGCCCATATCTGTAAGTTGCGCCGGTCGGCAGAATGGACAACAGACTTGGGGTTACTTGTGTTTTAGGCTTTCCCCTTGGCGGCCAGGTAGGTGCACCCACACATGTGAGGTACCGTTTTCATCGTGACACCTGTGGGAACGCGGGACGGTAGGTCATGTGTTGTGGGGGGCGCGTTTCGATGGGTGCGGCGAGCGAAATGTGCGGAAAAAGCGTTTTTTTCCCCACATTTCCGACTTTGCAGGGCTGTCTGGGTAAAAAAATCTGGGGTGATGGGCGCAAATCTCACCTCTGCGGATTCCCACGGGTGTCCTCTTTTCGAAAATGCATGGGGTTCCCTGTTTTCCTCGGTGGCTTGGACACCCGAGGCCCATATCTGTAAGTTGCGCCGGTCGGCAGAATGTCTGAGATTTCCCTCTGACAACAGACTTGGGGTTACTTGTGTTTTAGGCTTTCCCCTTGGCGGCCAGGTAGGTGCACCCACACATGTGAGGTACTGTTTTCATCGGGACACCTGTGGGAACGCGGGACGGTAGGCCATGTGTTGTGGGGGGCGTGTTTCGATGGGTGTGGCGAGCAAAATGTGCGGAAAAAGCGTTTTTTTCCCCACATTTCCGACTTTGCAGGGCTGTCTGGGTAAAAAAATCTGGGGCGATGGGCGCAAATCACACCTCTGCGGATTCCCACGGGTGTCCTCTTTTCGAAAATGCATGGGGTTCCCTGTTTTCCTCGGTGGCTTGGACACCCGAGGCCCATATCTGTAAGTTGCGCCGGTCGGCAGAATGTCGGAGATTTCCCTCTGACAACAGACTTGGGGTTACTTGTGTTTTAGGCTTTCCCCTTGGCGGCCAGGTAGGTGCACCCACACATGTGAGGTACCGTTTTCATCGGGACACCTGTGGGAACGCAGGACGGTAGGCCATGTGTTGTGGGGGGCGCGTTTCGATGGGTGCGGCGAGCGAAATGTGCAGAAAAAGCGTTTTTTTCCCCACATTTCCGACTTTGCAGGGCTGTCTGGGTAAAAAAATCTGGGGCGATGGGCGCAAATCACACCTCTGTGGATTCCCACGGGTGTCCTCTTTTCGAAAATGCATGGGGTTCCCTGTTTTCCTCGGTGGCTTGGACACCCGAGGCCCATATCTGTAAGTTGCGCCGGTCGGCAGAATGGACAACAGACTTGGGGTTACTTGTGTTTTAGGCTTTCCCCTTGGCGGCCAGGTAGGTGCACCCACACATGTGAGGTACCGTTTTCATCGGGACACCTGTGGGAACGCGGGACGGTAGGCCATGTGTTGTGGGGTGCGTGTTTCGATGGGTGCGGCGAGCGAAATGTGCGGAAAAAGCGTTTTTTTCCCCACATTTCCGACTTTGCAGGGCTGTCTGGGTAAAAAAATCTGGGGCGATGGGCGCAAATCACACCTCTGCGGATTCCCACGGGTGTCCTCTTTTCGAAAATGCATGGGGTTCCCTGTTTTCCTCGGTGGCTTGGACACCCGAGGCCCATATCTGTAAGTTGCGCCGGTCGGCAGAATGGACAACAGACTTGGGGTTACTTGTGTTTTAGGCTTTCCCCTTGGCGGCCAGGTAGGTGCACCCACACATGTGAGGTACCGTTTTCATCGGGACACCTGTGGGAACGCGGGACGGTAGGCCATGTGTTGTGGGGGGCGTGTTTCGATGGGTGCGGCGAGCGAAATGTGCCGAAAAAGCGTTTTTTTCCCCACATTTCCGACTTTGCAGGGCTGTCTGGGTAAAAAAATCTGGGGCGATGGGCGCAAATCACACCTCTGCGGATTCCCACGGGTGTCCTCTTTTTGAAAATGCATGGGCACTGTTTTCCTCGGTGGCTTGGACACCCGAGGCCCATATCTGTAAGTTGCGCCGGTCGGCAGAATGGACAACAGACTTGGTGTTACTTGTGTTTTAGGCTTTCCCCTTGGCGGCCAGGTAGGTGCACCCACACATGTGAGGTACCGTTTTCATCGGGACACCTGTGGGAACGCGGGACGGTAGGCCATGTGTTGTGGGGGGCGTGTTTCGATGGGTGCGGCGAGCGAAATGTGCGGAAAAAGCGTTTTTTCCCCCACATTTCCGACTTTGCAGGGCTGTCTGGGTAAAAAAATCTGGGGCGATGGGCGCAAATCACACCTCTGCGGATTCCCACGGGTGTCCTCTTTTCGAAAATGCATGGGGTTCCCTGTTTTCCTCGGTGGCTTGGACACCCGAGGCCCATATCTGTAAGTTGCGCCGGTCGGCAGAATGTCGGAGATTTCCCTCTGACAACAGACTTGGGGTTACTTGTGTTTTAGGCTTTCCCCTTGGCGGCCAGGTAGGTGCACCCACACATGTGAGGTACCGTTTTCATCGGGACACCTGTGGGAACGCGGGACGGTAGGCCATGTGTTGTGGGGGGCGTGTTTCGATGGGTGCGGCGAGCGAAATGTGCGGAAAAAGCATTTTTTTCCCCACATTTCCGAATTTGCAGGGCTGTCTGGGTAAAAAAATCTGGGGCGATGGGCGCAAATCACACCTCTGCGGATTCCCACGGGTGTCCTCTTTTCGAAAATGCATGGGGTTCCCTGTTTTCCTCGCTGGCTTGGACACCCGAGGCCCATATCTGTAAGTTGCGCCGGTCGGCAGAATGGACAACAGACTTGGGGTTACTTGTGTTTTAGGCTTTCCCCTTGGCGGCCAGGTAGGTGCACCCACACATGTGAGGTACCGTTTTCATCGGGACACCTGTGGGAACGCGGGACGGTAGGCCATGTGTTGTGGGGGGCGCGTTTCGATGGGTGCGGCGAGCGAAATGTGCGGAAAAAGCGTTTTTTTCCCCACATTTCCGACTTTGCAGGGCTGTCTGGGTAAAAAAATCTGGGGTGATGGGCGCAAATCACACCTCTGCGGATTCCCACGGGTGTCCTCTTTTCGAAAATGCATGGGGTTCCCTGTTTTCCTCGGTGGCTTGGACACCCGAGGCCCATATCTGTAAGTTGCGCCGGTCGGCAGAATGTCGGAGATTTCCCTCTGACAACAGACTTGGGGTTACTTGTGTTTTAGGCTTTCCCCTTGGCGGCCAGGTAGGTGCACCCACACATGTGAGGTACCGTTTTCATCGGGACACCTGTGGGAACGCGGGACGGTAGGCCATGTGTTGTGGGGGGCGCGTTTCGATGGGTGCGGCGAGCGAAATGTGCGGAAAAAGCGTTTTTTTCCCCACATTTCCGACTTTGCAGGGCTGTCTGGGTAAATAATCTGGGGCGATGGGCGCAAATCACACCTCTGCGGATTCCCACGGGTGTCCTCTTTTCGAAAATGCATGGGGTTCCCTGTTTTCCTCGGTGGCTTGGACACCCGAGGCCCATATCTGTAAGTTGCGCCGGTCGGCAGAATGGACAACAGACTTGGGGTTACTTGTGTTTTAGGCTTTCCCCTTGGCGGCCAGGTAGGTGCACCCACACATGTGAGGTACCGTTTTCATCGGGACACCTGTGGGAACGCGGGACGGTAGGCCATGTGTTGTTGGGGGCGTGTTTCGATGGGTGCGGCGAGCGAAATGTGCGGAAAAAGCGTTTTTTTCCCCACATTTCCGACTTTGCAGGGCTGTCTGGGTAAAAAAATCTGGGGCGATGGGCGCAAATCACACCTCTGCGGATTCCCACGGGTGTCCTCTTTTCGAAAATGCATGGGGTTCCCTGTTTTCCTCGGTGGCTTGGACACCCGAGGCCCATATCTGTAAGTTGCGCCGGTCGGCAGAATGTCTGAGATTTCCCTCTGACAACAGACTTGGGGTTACTTGTGTTTTAGGCTTTCCCCTTGGCGGCCAGGTAGGTGCACCCACACATGTGAGGTACCGTTTTCATCGGGACACCTGTGGGAACGCGGGACGGTAGGCCATGTGTTGTGGGGGGCGTGTTTCGATGGGTGCGGCGAGCGAAAAGCGCGGAAAAAGCGTTTTTTTCCCCACATTTCCGACTTTGCAGGGCTGTCTGGGTAAAAAAATCTGGGGCGATGGGCGCAAATCACACCTCTGCGGATTCCCACGGGTGTCCTCTTTTCGAAAATGCATGGGGTTCCCTGTTTTCCTCGGTGGCTTGGACACCCGAGGCCCATATCTGTAAGTTGCGCCGGTCGGCAGAATGTCGGAGATTTCCCTCTGACAACAGACTTGGGGTTACTTGTGTTTTAGGCTTTCCCCTTGGCGGCCAGGTAGGTGCACCCACACATGTGAGGTACCGTTTTCATCGGGACACCTGTGGGAACGCGGGACGGTAGGCCATGTGTTGTGGGGGGCGCGTTTCGATGGGTGCGGCGAGCGAAATGTGCGGAAAAAGCATTTTTTTCCCCACATTTCCGACTTTGCAGGGCTGTCTGGGTAAAAAAATCTGGGGCGATGGGCGCAAATCACACCTCTGCGGATTCCCACGGGTGTCCTCTTTTCGAAAATGCATGGGGTTCCCTGTTTTCCTCGGTGGCTTGGACACCCGAGGCCCATATCTGTAAGTTGCGCCGGTCGGCAGAATGGACAACAGACTTGGGGTTACTTGTGTTTTAGGCTTTCCCCTTGGCGGCCAGGTAGGTGCACCCACACATGTGAGGTACCGTTTTCATCGGGACACCTGTGGGAACGCGGGACGGTAGGCCATGTGTTGTGGGGGGCGTGTTTCGATGGGTGCGGCGAGCGAAATGTGCGGAAAAAGCGTTTTTTTCCCCACATTTCCGACTTTGCAGGGCTGTCTGGGTAAAAAAATCTGGGGCGATGGGCGCAAATCACACCTCTGCGGATTCCCACGGGTGTCCTCTTTTCGAAAATGCATGGGGTTCCCTGTTTTCCTCGGTGGCTTGGACACCCGAGGCCCATATCTGTAAGTTGCGCCGGTCGGCAGAATGTCTGAGATTTCCCTCTGACAACAGACTTCGGGTTACTTGTGTTTTAGGCTTTCCCCTTGGCGGCCAGGTAGGTGCACCCACACATATGAGGTACCGTTTTCATCGGGACACCTGTGGGAACGCGGGACGGTAGGCCATGTGTTGTGGGGGGCGTGTTTCGATGGGTGCGGCGAGCGAAATGTGCGGAAAAAGCGTTTTTTTCCCCACATTTCCGACTTTGCAGGGCTGTCTGGGTAAAAAAATCTGGGGCGATGGGCGCAAATCACACCTCTGCGGATTCCCACGGGTGTCCTCTTTTCGAAAATGCATGGGGTTCCCTGTTTTCCTCGGTGGCTTGGACACCCGAGGCCCATATCTGTAAGTTGCGCCGGTCGGCAGAATGTCGGAGATTTCCCTCTGACAACAGACTTGGGGTTACTTGTGTTTTAGGCTTTCCCCTTGGCGGCCAGGTAGGTGCACCCACACATGTGAGGTACCGTTTTCATCGGGACACCTGTGGGAACGCGGGACGGTAGGCTATGTGTTGTGGGGGGCGCGTTTCGATGGGTGCGACGAGCGAAATGTGCGGAAAAAGCATTTTTTTCCCCACATTTCCGATTTTGCAGGGCTGTCTGGGTAAAAAAATCTGGGGCGATGGGCGCAAATCACACCTCTGCGGATTCCCACGGGTGTCCTCTTTTCGAAAATGCATGGGGTTCCCTGTTTTCCTCGGTGGCTTGGACACCCGAGGCCCATATCTGTAAGTTGCGCCGGTCGGCAGAATGGACAACAGACTTGGGGTTACTTGTGTTTTAGGCTTTCCCCTTGGCGGCCAGGTAGGTGCACCCACACATGTGAGGTACCGTTTTCATCGGGACACCTGTGGGAACGCGGGACGGTAGGCCATGTGTTGTGGGGGGCGTGTTTCGATGGGTGCGGCGAGCGAAATGTGCGGAAAAAGCATTTTTTTCCCCACATTTCCGACTTTGCAGGGATGTCTGGGTAAAAAAATCTGGGGCGATGGGCGCAAATCACACCTCTGCGGATTCCCACGGGGGTCCTCTTTTCGAAAATGCATGGGGTTCCCTGTTTTCCTCGGTGGCTTGGACACCCGAGGCCCATATCTGTAAGTTGCGCCGGTCGGCAGAATGTCGGAGATTTCCCTCTGACAACAGACTTGGGGTTACTTGTGTTTTAGGCTTTCCCCTTGGCGGCCAGGTAGGTGCACCCACACATGTGAGGTACCGTTTTCATCGGCACACCTCTGGGAACGCGGGACGGTAGGCCATGTGTTGTGGGGGGCGTGTTTCGATGGGTGCGGCGAGCAAAATGTGCGGAAAAAGCGTTTTTTTCCCCACATTTCCGACTTTGCAGGGCTGTCTGGGTAAAAAAATCTGGGGCGATGGGCGCAAATCACACCTCTGCGGATTCCCACGGGTGTCCTCTTTTCGAAAATGCATGGGGTTCCCCGTTTTCCTCGGTGGCTTGGACACCCGAGGCCCATATCTGTATGATGTGAGAGTGTGACATTTCCGGTGTGAAAACAGACTTGGGGTTACTTGTGTTTTAGGCTTTCCCCTTGGCGGCCAGGTAGGTGCACCCACACATGTGAGATACCGTTTTCATCGGGACACCTGTGGGAACGCGGGACGGTAGGCCATGTGTTGTGGGGGGCGTGTTTCGATGGGTGCGGCGAGCGAAATGTGCGGAAAAAGCGTTTTTTTCCCCACATTTCCGACTTTGCAGGGCTGTCTGGGTAAAAAAATCTGGGGCGATGGGCGCAAATCACACCTCTGCGGATTCCCACGGGTGTCCTCTTTTCGAAAATGCATGGGGTTCCCTGTTTTCCTCGGTGGCTTGGACACCCGAGGCCCATATCTGTAAGTTGCGCCGGTCGGCAGAATGGACAACAGACTTGGGGTTACTTCTGTTTTAGGCTTTCCCCTTGGCGGCCAGGTAGGTGCACCCACACATGTGAGGTACCGTTTTCATCGGGACACCTGTGTGAACGCGGGACGGTAGGCCATGTGTTGTGGGGGGCGTGTTTCGATGGGTGCGGCGAGCGAAATGTGCGGAAAAAGCATTTTTTTCCCCACATTTCCGACTTTGCAGGGCTGTCTGGGTAAAAAAATCTGGGGCGATGGGCGCAAATCACACCTCTGCGGATTCCCACGGGTGTCCTCTTTTCGAAAATGCATGGGGTTCCCTGTTTTCCTCGGTGGCTTGGACACCCGAGGCCCATATCTGTAAGTTTCGCCGGTCGGCAGAATGTCGGAGATTTCCCTCTGACAACAGACTTGGGGTTACTTGTGTTTTAGGCTTTCCCCTTGGCGGCCAGGTAGGTGCACCCACACATGTGAGGTACCGTTTTCATCGGGACACCTGTGGGAACGCGGGACGGTAGGCCATGTGTTGTGGGGGGCGCGTTTCGATGGGTGCGGCGAGCGAAATGTGCGGAAAAAGCGTTTTTTTCCCCACATTTCCGACTTTGCAGGGCTGTCTGGGTAATAAAATCTGGGGCGATGGGCGCAAATCACACCTATGCGGATTCCCACGGGTGTCCTCTTTTCGAAAATGCATGGGGTTCCCTCTTTTCCTCGGTGGCTTGGACACCCGAGGCCCATATCTGTAAGTTGCGCCGGTCGGCAGAATGGACAACAGACTTGGGGTTACTTGTGTTTTAGGCTTTCCCCTTGGCGGCCAGGTAGGTGCACCCACACATGTGAGGTACCATTTTCATCGGGACACCTGTGGGAACGCGGGACGGTAGGCCATGTGTTGTGGGGGGCGTGTTTCGATGGGTGCGGCGAGCGAAATGTGCGGAAAAAGTGTTTTTTTCCCCACATTTCCGACTTTGCAGGGCTGTCTGGGTAAAAAAATCTGGGGCGATGGGCGCAAATCACACCTCTGCGGATTCCCACGGGGGTCCTCTTTTCGAAAATGCATGGGGTTCCCTGTTTTCCTCGGTGGCTTGGACACCCGAGGCCCATATCTGTAAGTTGCGCCGGTCGGCAGAATGTCGGAGATTTCCCTCTGACAACAGACTTGGGGTTACTTGTGTTTTAGGCTTTCCCCTTGGCGGCCAGGTAGGTGCACCCACACATGTGAGGTACCGTTTTCATCGGGACACCTGTGGGAACGCGGGACGGTAGGCCATGTGTTGTGGGGGGCGTGTTTCGATGGGTGCGGCGAGCGAAATGTGCGGAAAAAGCGTTTTTTTCCCCACATTTCCGACTTTGCAGGGCTGTCTGGGTAAAAAAATCTGGGGCGATGGGCGCAAATCACACCTCTGCGGATTCCCACGGGTGTCCTCTTTTCGAAAATGCATGGGGTTCCCCGTTTTCCTCGGTGGCTTGGACACCCGAGGCCCATATCTGTATGATGTGAGAGTGTGACATTTCCGGTGTGAAAACAGACTTGGGGTTACTTGTGTTTTAGGCTTTCCCCTTGGCGGCCAGGTAGGTGCACCCACACATGTGAGGTACCGTTTTCATCGGGACACCTGTGGGAACGCGGGACGGTAGGCCATGTGTTGTGGGGGGCGTGTTTCGATGGGTGCGGCGAGCGAAATGTGCGGAAAAAGCGTTTTTTTCCCCACATTTCCGACTTTGCAGGGCTGTCTGGGTAAAAAAATCTGGGGCGATGGGCGCAAATCACACCTCTGCGGATTCCCACGGGTGTCCTCTTTTCGAAAATGCATGGGGTTCCCTGTTTTCCTCGGTGGCTTGGACACCCGAGGCCCATATCTGTAAGTTGCGCCGGTCGGCAGAATGTCGGAGATTTCCCTCTGACAACAGACTTGGGGTTACTTGTGTTTTAGGCTTTCCCCTTGGCGGCCAGGTAGGTGCACCCACACATGTGAGGTACCGTTTTCATCGGGACACCTGTGGGAACGCGGGACGGTAGGCCATGTGTTGTGGGGGGCGCGTTTCGATGGGTGCGGCGAGCGAAATGTGCGGAAAAAGCGTTTTTTTCCCCACATTTCCGACTTTGCAGGGCTGTCTGGGTAAAAAAATCTGGGGCGATGGGCGCAAATCACACCTCTGCGGATTCCCACGGGTGTCCTCTTTTCGAAAATGCATGGGGTTCCCTGTTTTCCTCGGTGGCTTGGACACCCGAGGCCCATATCTGTAAGTTGCGCCGGTCGGCAGAATGTCTGAGTTTTCCCTCTGAAAACAGACTTGGGGTTACTTGTGTTTTAGGCTTTCCCCTTGGCGGCCAGGTAGGTGCACCCACACATGTGAGGTACCGTTTTCATCGGGACACCTGTGGGAACGCGGGACGGTAGGCCATGTGTTGTTGGGGGCGTGTTTCGATGGGTGAGTCGAGCGAAATGTGAGGAAAATGCATATTTTTTCCCACATTTCGGACTTTGCGGGTGTGTCTGGGTAATAAATTCTGGGGCGATTTGGGCATATTATACCTCTGCGGATTCCCACGGGTGTCCTCTTTCCGGAAATGCATGGGGTTCCCTGTTTTCCTTGGTGGCTTGGACACCCGAGGCCCATATCTGTATGATGTGAGAGTGTGACATTTCCGGTGTGAAAACAGACTTGGGGTTACTTGTGTTTTAGGCTTTCCCCTTGGCGGCCAGGTAGGTGCACCCACACATGTGAGGTACCGTTTTCATCGGGACACCTGTGGGAACGCGGGACGGTAGGCCATGTGTTGTTGGGGGCGTGTTTCGATGGGTGAGTCGAGCGAAATGTGAGGAAAATGCGTATTTTTTCCCACATTTCGGACTTTGCGGGGGTGTCTGGGTAATAAATTCTGGGGCGATTTGGGCATATCATACCTCTGCGGATTCCCACGGGTGTCCTCTTTCTGGAAATGCATGGGGTTCCCTGTTTTCCTTGGTGGCTTGGACACCCGAGGCCCATATCTGTACATTGTGCCGGTCGGCAGAATGTCTGAGTTTTCCCTCTGAAAACAGACTTGGGGTTACTTGTGTTTTAGGCTTTCCCCTTGGCGGCCAGGTAGGTGCACCCACACATGTGAGGTACCGTTTTCATCGGGACACCTGTGGGAACGCGGGACGGTAGGCCATGTGTTGTTGGGGGCGTGTTTCGATGGGTGAGTCGAGCGAAATGTGAGGAAAATGCGTATTTTTTCCCACATTTCGGACTTTGCGGGGGTGTCTGGGTAATAAATTCTGGGGCAATTTGGGCATATCATACCTCTGCGGATTCCCACGGGTGTCCTCTTTTCGGAAATGCATGGGATTCCCTGTTTTCCTCGGTGGCTTGGACACCCGAGGCCCATATCTGTATGATGGGAGAGTGTGACATTTCCGGTGTGAAAACAGACTTGGGGTTACTTGTGTTTTGGGCTTTCCCCTTGGCGGCCAGGTAGGTGCACCCACACATGTGAGGTACCGTTTTCATCGGGACACCTGTGGGAACGCGGGACGGTAGGCCATGTGTTGTTGGGGGCGTGTTTCGATGGGTGCGTCGAGCGAAATGTGCGGAAAAAGCGTTTTTTACCCCACATTTCAGACTTTGCAGGGGTGTCTGGGTAATAAATTCTGGGGCAATTTGGGCATATTATACCTCTGCGGATTCCCACGGGTGTCCTCTTTCCGGAAATGCATGGGGTTCCCTGTTTTCCTTGGTGGCTTGGACACCCGAGGCCCATATCTGTATGATGTGAGAGTGTGACATTTCCGGTGTGAAAACAGACTTGGGGTTACTTGTGTTTTAGGCTTTCCCCTTGGCGGCCAGGTAGGTGCACCCACACATGTGAGGTACCGTTTTCATCGGGACACCTGTGGGAACGCGGGACGGTAGGCCATGTGTTGTTGGGGGCGTGTTTCGATGGGTGCGTCGAGCGAAATGTGCGGAAAAAGCATTTTTTTCCCCACATTTCAGACTTTGCAGGGGTGTCTGGGTAATAAATTCTGGGGAAATTTGGGCATATCATACCTCTGCGGATTCCCACGGGTGTCCTCTTTTCGGAAATGCATGGGGTTCCCTGTTTTACTCGGTGGGTTGGACACCCGAGGCCCATATCTGTACATTGTGCCGGTCAGCAGAATGTCTGAGTTTTCCCTCTGAAAACAGACTTGGGGTTACTTGTGTTTTAGGCTTTCCCCTTGGCGGCCAGGTAGGTGCACCCACACATGTGAGGTACCGTTTTCATCGGGACACCTGTGGGAACGCGGGACGGTAGGCCATGTGTTGTTGGGGGCGTGTTTCGAAGGGTGAGTCGAGCGAAATGTGAGGAAAATGCGTATTTTTTCCCACATTTCGGACTTTGCGGGGGTGTCTGGGTAATAAATTCTTGGGCGATTTGGGCATATCATACCTCTGCGGATTCCCACGGGTGTCCTCTTTCCGGAAATGCATGGGGTTCCCTGTTTTCCTTGGTGGCTTGGACACCCGAGGCCCATATCTGTACATTGTGCCGGTCGGCAGAATGTCTGAGTTTTCCCTCTGAAAACAGACTTGGGGTTACTTGTGTTTTAGGCTTTCCCCTTGGCGGCCAGGTAGGTGCACCCACACATGTGAGGTACCGTTTTCATCGGGACACCTGTGGGAACGCATGACGGTAGGCCATGTGTTGTTGGGGGCGTGTTTCGATGGGTGCGTCGAGCGAAATGTGCGGAAAAAGCGTTTTTTTCCCCACATTTCGGACTTTGCGGGGGTGTCTGGGTAATAAATTCTGGGGCGATTTGGGCATATCATACCTCTGCGGATTCCCACGGGTGTCCTCTTTCCGGAAATGCATGGGGTTCCCTGTTTTCCTTGGTGGCTTGGACACCCGAGGCCCATATCTGTATGATGTGAGAGTGTGACATTTCCGGTGTGAAAACAGACTTGGGGTTACTTGTGTTTTAGGCTTTCCCCTTGGCGGCCAGGTAGGTGCACCCACACATGTGAGGTACCGTTTTCATCGGGACACCTGTGGGAACGCGGGACGGTAGGCCATGTGTTGTTGGGGGCGTGTTTCGATGGGTGAGTCGAGCGAAATGTGAGGAAAATGCGTATTTTTTCCCACATTTCGGACTTTGCGGGGGTGTCTGGGTAATAAATTCTGGGGCAATTTGGGCATATCATACCTCTGAGGATTCCCACGGGTGTCCTCTTTCCGGAAATGCATGGGGTTCCCTGTTTTCCTTGGTGGCTTGGACACCCGAGGCCCATATCTGTATGATGTGAGAGTGTGACATTTCCGGTGTGAAAACAGACTTGGGGTTACTTGTGTTTTAGGCTTTCCCCTTGGCGGCCAGGTAGGTGCACCCACACATGTGAGGTACCGTTTTCATCGGGACACCTGTGGGAACGCGTGACGGTAGGCCATGTGTTGTTGGGGGCGTGTTTCGATGGGTGCGTCGAGCAAAATGTGCGGAAAAAGCGTTTTTTTCCCCACATTTCGGACTTTGCAGGGGTGTCTGGGTAATAAATTCTGGGGCAATTTGGGCATATCATACCTCTGCGGATTCCCACGGGTGTCCTCTTTTCGGAAATGCATGGGGTTCCCTGTTTTCCTCGGTGGCTTGGACACCCGAGGCCCATATCTGTACATTGTGCCGGTCGGCAGAATGTCTGAGTTTTCCCTCTGAAAACAGACTTGGGGTTACTTGTGTTTTAGGCTTTCCCCTTGGCGGCCAGGTAGGTGCACCCACACATGTGAGGTACCGTTTTCATCGGGACACCTGTGGGAACGCGGGACGGTAGGCCATGTGTTGTTGGGGGCGTGTTTCGATGGGTGAGTCGAGCGAAATGTGAGGAAAATGCGTATTTTTTCCCACATTTCGGACTTTGCGGGGGTGTCTGGGTAATAAATTCTGGGGCGATTTGGGCATATCATACCTCTGCGGATTCCCACGGGTGTCCTCTTTCCGGAAATGCATGGGGTTCCCTGTTTTCCTTGGTGGCTTGGACACCCGAGGCCCATATCTGTATGATGTGAGAGTGTGACATTTCCGGTGTGAAAACAGACTTGGGGTTACTTGTGTTTTAGGCTTTCCCCTTGGCGGCCAGGTAGGTGCACCCACACATGTGAGGTACCGTTTTCATCGGGACACCTGTGGGAACGGGTGACGGTAGGCCATGTGTTGTTGGGGGCGTGTTTCGATGGGTGCGTCGAGCGAAATGTGCGGAAAAAGCGTTTTTTTCCCCACATTTCGGACTTTGCAGGGGTGTCTGGGTAATAAATTCTGGGGCAATTTGGGCATATCATACCTCTGCGGATTCCCACGGGTGTCCTCTTTTCGGAAATGCATGGGGTTCCCTGTTTTCCTCGGTGGCTTGGACACCCGAGGCCCATATCTGTACATTGTGCCGGTCGGCAGAATGTCTGAGTTTTCCCTCTGAAAACAGACTTGGGGTTACTTGTGTTTTAGGCTTTCCCCTTGGCGGCCAGGTAGGTGCACCCACACATGTGAGGTACCGTTTTCATCGGGACACCTGTGGGAACGCGGGACGGTAGGCCATGTGTTGTTGGGGGCGTGTTTCGATGGGTGAGTCGAGCGAAATGTGAGGAAAATGCGTATTTTTTCCCACATTTCGGACTTTGCGGGGGTGTCTGGGTAATAAATTCTGGGGCGATTTGGGCATATCATACCTCTGTGGATTCCCACGGGTGTCCTCTTTCCGGAAATGCATGGGGTTCCCTGTTTTCCTTGGTGGCTTGGACACCCGAGGCCCATATCTGTATGATGTGAGAGTGTGACATTTCCGGTGTGAAAACAGACTTGGGGTTACTTGTGTTTTAGGCTTTCCCCTTGTCGGCCAGGTAGGTGCACCCACACATGTGAGGTACCGTTTTCATCGGGACACCTGTGGGAACGCGTGACGGTAGGCCATGTGTTGTTGGGGGCGTGTTTCGATGGGTGCGTCGAGCGAAATGTGCGGAAAAAGGGTTTTTTTCCCCACATTTCGGACTTTGCAGGGGTGTCTGGGTAATAAATTCTGGGGCAATTTGGGCATATCATACCTCTGCGGATTCCCACGGGTGTCCTCTTTTCGTAAATGCATGGGATTCCCTGTTTTCCTCGGTGGCTTGGACACCCGAGGCCCATATCTGTATGATGGGAGAGTGTGACATTTCCGGTGTGAAAACAGACTTGGGGTTACTTGTGTTTTGGGCTTTCCCCTTGGCGGCCAGGTAGGTGCACCCACACATGTGAGGTACCGTTTTCATCGGGACACCTGTGGGAACGCGGGACGGTAGGCCATGTGTTGTGTTTGTGTGGTTTTCATAACGTTTTGACCCATTTGCTGGAGCCCTTTGTCTCACAACCCTTTCTTTTCCCAAATGTGACCTACATTTAGTCGCTGCTTTAGCCACCATACACTTTTGTAATCTGCACAAGTCACCTACCCTTGAAAAGGTCTGCCTGTGCTCTTTCAAAAAATGTATGGCTGCCGTTCCTCACCACATTGGTTTTCCCAATTTACACATGCGAAGTGCGTCTGGTCAGGCCGTGAGCGTAAAACTCCTGTGTACCATGGCTCAGTGTTTGGCTTGTGGTATTGCTTGTTTTGTACAAACACTACAAAAATGGTATGCTCTCCTAACTGCAAGAGTCGGGGGAATGTAGCGGAGCATTGCTTTTCTCAGAATTCATAGAAGCCATTGCCGTACCAAGCCAACCATGTCCAACACATACCTTTTTTTTCAGTCATTTTCCCGCTTTTCCCCCATTCGATGGCAGTTTCCCCTACCTAGTTGTTGCCTGACCTATACAAATCACCCCTTCCTAAACTTGGAATTTTGTCTACTTTTCAGAAATATATGCCTTTCTGTCCTCCAATTTGGCTTTCCTGCCCTTTTCTTCCATTCCGTCCATGCATGTCCAATTGGCAAAAATGGCAAAAATCGCCTACCTCTCACAAAACGGTTGATATCCCCATCAAAATAATTTTTTTCCATTTCCACTCAACCTGTTCCTGAAAGCCAACACATTGGGGAACTCAGCACAGCAAACCATTTGTTCCTAGTTCTTACAAGGAAAAAACCACAGGCTTCTTTGTGCATCATTTTATTGGCATTTTTTGAAAAAACCCAAAATTTTCGCACATTTTCCTTATTTTCTCTCACCCCCCTACAGCAACCTGGGATTCCTGGGTGGCGTTACGACCGCCTACATGTGGGAAGAAAAGGAGCCAAATTTGGCCGAGATATCTCATGTAACAAAAAAGTTACAAGCCATTGAATGGCCACATACCAAAATCACCAAAAAAGGCTCTGGCACTGGGGAGAAATACCCATGGCATGGTGAAGGACGAATACATACAAGCAATACAGGTTCAGTGAGTCAAGAGCAGAGGACTCTACAACAGTGCAATAACAGAGAATACAATAGTAAATATATACATAGGTAATATCCAACAGGGAGCCATGTGTATAAGGGTATACATAGGTTAGATACAGCAAGGAGCTATGGGAGATAGCTAGTTTCATGGACATAGTTAATCTTGGCAGTCGTTGGAGGGTAACCATTTGCAGATGTTTCGTCTGACTCTATAGTATGATTGATCTGTTCTAAAGTCAATAGGTAGTGTGTTCCATTGTCGGGCTGCCTTAACTGGGAAGCTGCTACCGCCTGTTTTTTTTTTGTTGCCTGTATCTAGGTATCTGGAGGCAATAGGAATAGGCTGCTCTGGTGGGGCGGGTCAATGTTTTTTTGCCTGTATCTAGGTATCTGGAGGCAAAGGAATAGGCCGCTCTGGTGGGGCGTGTCGATGTTTTCCTCACTATTCTCTCTGTGAGGTAGGGAGGGCTGCATTATTGAGGCATTTGAAAGTTAGCTAAGCTATTTTAGTGAAATCCTATCTCTAATTTTAGCCAGTGCCCAGTATGTTCACATACCTTGGATATATTCATTGCTGCCAGCAGTTGATTTTCGCTATGGGAGCAAAAGTACTTGGGCATATGTTATTCCTGCACCTGTTCATTTTTTTACCTTTTCAGTGCTGCTTACATGCGGTTAGTTGGGGTTGTGTGATGTATCACAATAGTCACCAAAAGACCAGCCACAAAACATGGGTCCTGTAGCACGCAGCTTAACCAAAGTGTGTGAACCTCTGCAAATAAGCTTATCACACTAAGCATTGCCAAAAAACATTGCGAGTTCTAAAAATTTGCAATCTTTTGAACATAATACAAAACAATCAATATGTTTACAGCTACAGTGGGTTCCCCCCATGCAGTAAATAGGACCAAACCTGCTTCACTTCAAGGCGAAGAAGGGGCCAGCCCCTCAGGTCATATTGCCTAATAAATGAGCCCACATTACAAAACCACTTAGAGCATTATGGCCTGAGGGAGCTGTATATTTGCTCATTGTGAAGCTAAGCAGGATCTATGCTGGTTACTGCATGGATGGGGACAGTCCACAGTTCTACATGCTGTTCGCTTTCATAGTTCTAAATTTCTCATAAGACAAGGCATCCGCATTATATTTTTGAAACCGTACTACTGTCAGTCCGTGAAGGTTTTGTAATCAGAGAATTCTTTTTGGCCTTTTGCTGAATTGCATTCTGGTATTTGTAGTCTCCCAGTCAAGAATGGGGGAATAAGGGCACAATTGTACACGATCTGCCTAACATAGTTTATAAGGATTTATATATTTGAGTGAGACTATTGTATGTGTACTTTTCAAGTTATCTTTATATTGTTGAAAACCATGCATGGGGGTTAGGAGGGGAAATTATGAGAGGGCAAATATATTTATTTATTAATTTATGTTGTATTCATTTTTACATGTTTAGAGTGCACAAAACCCTCAGGCATCAGGGCGCTAGTTACAGTAAGTGCGAAGTGAAACATTTTTCAATGTGCAAGCCCAAGCATATTGGTTGCTAAATACAGTTAGTTCTTGTGAGACATAAATTCACTCAGCCACACCTCATGGTATGGGGGGCTATATCAGATATACAGGGTCAATCAGGTATGTGCATAGTCTGTCATGCAATGCCTCTTGGTACGAGGGCAGCAGCGGATATACATAGTCAATAAGATATGTGCATAGTCTGGCAAAGCCACACCTCATGGTACAGGGGGCTACATCAAATATACAGGGTCAATCAGTTATGGGCATAGTCTGGCAAAGCCATGCCTCGTGGTACAGGGGGCTACATCAAATATACAAGGTCAATCAGGTGTGTGCATAGTCTGCCAAAGCTATGCCTCCTGGTAAAGGGGGCTGAGTCAGATATACAGGTATATTTACAGTTAGCTGCAATACAAGAGCAGCATAGTCTGCCAATAGGTCTGAATGATAGTTACTGTTAGTTAAAATACAAAAGCAGCACAGGGCTGGATATGTCGAAAACAGTAGTTATAGTTAGGCAAAATACAAAATCAGCGCAGGGCGGGATGATAAATCGAAAATGGTAGTTACAGTTAGGCAAAATACAAAATCAGCACAGGGCTGGATGATAAGTCACAGATGGTGGTTGTGGACGGATCCATGTACAGCACAGGTGGCTCAGATGCACAGTTCAGAGTCACAATAAGCTAAGATAGTCATGTTAGGTTGATTGACAGATAATGAGTATTTTGTGTGTGCAGCATGTTACATCTGCTGCAGCCTGTGGCTAATAGTTTTTTTTATAGCAATTAAAGTTATCAAAGTCTGCAATAGTTAATACATAACAATACCACTGTCAAAACAGGTCAAGGTGTCTGATAGTGTTCCAAAATGGACAGTGGACATGGCCGAATGCCTTGCCTGCCTGACATTGCCAAAGGCCATGGCTAGTCATCTGGAATTGTTTTAAAATTGATACCGGCATGGCCGTGGCCACTGGCCATGTGCAGAAAAAATCTATGGAATAATAAAACCCTTGAAATTCAATTAAAAGAAACGTTAGTTGCAGGGATGTTAAGTTGAGCAATACATTGTAACAAAATGTTTGAAATTCAAGGAAAACCTGTAATTACAGGGACATTAAGGTGAGATCTTAACGCAACAAAACCCCTTAAATTCAACTAAACTGACTGACCTCTTTCTTCTTGCACTGACCCTCTCAGGTCCAATTAGGGTTCCTCTCCTCTATCTCACTATCTACCTGTGGTGTTCCTGTGGTGTCTAACCTTTCTCCCTGGATTTTCAACCAATACCTGGCACCTCTTGCCCACTTCATTGCTGCACTCTGCTCCAACCTTCAGTGCTATGCGGATGACAGTCAGTTTGTTTTCAGGCTCCCCTCAGCCACCTCTTCTCCCTCTCTCATCTCAGATTGTCTGTCTGCAATCCAGGATTGGTGTGCCACCAATGATCTCTGCCTTGATGCCAGTAAGACAGAGATCCTCCTCATGGGCACACCAGCACCATCCTTTACTGTCACTCTCTGGCTAGCCTCCTTTGGCCTTCTTTCTCCTCCCACCTGTGAGGCTAAGAACCTCAGCGTAATCTTAAACTCCACACTCTCCTTCTTTCCTCATGTCTCTGACATCTCTAAGAAGTCAAACTACCAACTGCACCTCCTCAGAGGTATCCTTCCTTTCATCACCTTGCCAATAGCGGCATGGCTACCGCCAAAGTCGTAATGAGGCCCATTGTCTCCAGACACCTGGTTCTCTCTAGACTTGACTACTGTGACAGTCTCTTTCGCAATATCCCTACTTCTACATTCATCCAGAAAAGAACCGCAAGACATCCTTGGCCTCAAGCCCAAGGATCACATCGCTAGAGCACTGAAATCCCTCCACTATCTCCCCATGGCTGCAAGGAACAAGTACATGCATAGTTCACAAAGATTTCTGGGGCAGGGGCCTGCACTACTTATAACACACTCTGCCCAAATACACTCCTTCTAGAGCACTCCGCTCATCCTCCTCCAACTCTCTGAGAGTGAGCCCTTTCGCTGAGTTAAACCATGTTTACCTTTTTTGGCCCAAGACTGTGGGCAGGTCTGAAAATGGCCAAGCCACAAAGTCTTTTGTTCTGTCCCATGGTCATTTGGTCTCTTGCCTTCACCCAGGTCGAGGAACCCGGGTTTTCCTTATTTGGACTAGCAACCTTTCTGCGAAAACCAATCTCTTTGCAAGCTTCTGCCTGTTACGTATGTGTGCCCAGGAAGAGGACTGAGACTGTCTTGTCCCAATCCACACTACTGGTGCCAGGATGTCTGGAGTGACTGAATGACTGAGACCCCTGTGGGTCATGATTGGTCCATGTCTGGGATGCCTGTAAGAGAGCAGATCTTCTATTGGAAGTCCTCGATTTTAGCGCAAAGCAAATCTTGAATAAGAGAAGGGGCTCTGCAGCCATTCCAGGTTGATTAACTGTGTTATCATCGAACTACCGGTGGTCGAAGTGTACGAAAAGAAGTAGTGGAACTAAGTTCCGTGCTGTACAGCAACCACTCCCCACAAACCCCATCACCACTCCCCCTCTGAGACACAATACAAATCCTCAAACACATGCACCTGCTGTTTAAGGGAACATTCAGTTTAGTGCACTGAAAGTGCAAGTTTCAACTTCTTCCTACACTTTTATTTTAAAATGAAATCATTCTGGAACGGTTTCTTTTTAAAATAAAAGTATAGGAACAGTAAAACTTAATTTAAAAAAGTAGAGGAGCACCACTCCCAACCGCCTCCGCTCACTTCGACCACTGCGAACTACAGAATTAGCCAAGTCTCCCACATGAAGAAACAGACTTGTGAAACCGCACAGAGATGCTTTGGAAGGTTTTGGCATTCCTTTGTCGTCTGCTGTCCCGTCAGACCCCTGCTTCTTATTCGATCAAGAAGGACTGAAAAGGTGCTTTGCCCCTTTGGAGTAGTGGGAACAACTGCTCTTGGCGCCCCCTGATTACACACCAAATGAGCCCCTTCGGAAGTGCTCCTGAGCCATCCAGCGAACTGTCCAGCTCTACTTCAGGGTAATCCACAGCAACGCCGCCTTCTCAAGGGCAGAACCGAGACCTGGGACACTGCTTGCACGTGGTCCTGTGCATTCTCACGCCAAGTTTTGCAGGCATAGCTCCTCTGGGTCACGAATAAGGAGACTGCGTAATGCTGCCTGCATCCACGATTCCCATGTCACTCCCTGGTGGTGGCGGTCAAAATAGCTCCCCTGATGTACTGCTCTCCTGTGCCCTGAAGGCAGTTGAACCTGGATTTTCTTCATACCTCCTTTGAAGCTGATAAAAGGCAACTGTCCCATCATGGACGGTCGTTCTCCACCGCAGCCGCTGAGAGCTGGAGCGCCACAAAACTGCAGTACTCTAGCCTACTAGCAACCTGGACTAAACTGGTGAAGTTTGGTCCGGATTGTGCCGAGGGTTGGTGAATACTTGCATTACTTACCACGGGCCCCCTAACACAGCCGAGTGTTTTTACTCATAAGTATCCCAGAAAGGTATTCAAACTTGGCTGGGTTAGCCTGTGCTCCCTACCTATTCTCGCCATTTGAACACTGCTTTCCGCCAAGGGCAGGGCCTACTCGAATAGTGGGAACCAATTCTTCATTGGCTTAAGCCTCTTCCTTACTTGCTATGGCCCATAAAGAAAACTGGCTTTTTGTTCATCTGCACGATCATGCATTTTTACGCACAAATGTTCTGTTGAGTATAAGGCTCCCCACTTCTTTTGGACTCGAAAAGTTAGGGAACAAACTCTGAAGAATTATCTAATGCCATTTTTGTGTCTATTTGGTCCGGCAGACAATAATTGTATAGTAATTTTTCTCATACACTCGTCGAAGAGTAATTTGTTGATTCGTTGCTTTGTGTGCTCAATGTGGGCTTCCGCTCACTCTCAACGCTCCTGAGACTAATTCTTGCCCACCTGCCAAGCAACCTAGATTGGTCTTGTCCAGAAGGATTCCTGTATCACTAAACTGAGGGTGGCGTCCTAAACCTCTGCCCACCAGGTCATTTTAGAAATCCATTTTAACATGCACCCACATGACATATTTCAGGTTTGTAGCATGTTGATAAGTATGCTAAACATTTCAAATCGACACACACACACACAAATAAGCATACATTGCAGATCGCTTAAAAACATTGAAAAATTGTATATCTTATACTTTTTACATTGTCTACGTCATGGAACCTGCCCACATGCCAAATTTCAGGTTTGTAGCATGTTGGGAAGTATGCTGAACATTTCGAACAGACACACATACATAGCCACAAAGATTGCCTCCCACTAGTTAAGGTGAGTCAGACTCCCATAAGAACCTCTTAAAATTTGATTGTTAATAGCTTTTGATTCGATTGATGGATTTGTCTGAAATTTCTAAATTTATTAGAGATTCATGCAATCCCCCCAGACTACAAAGTGTTGAAAATCTTCATTTAAACATTAAAATGTTATTAAGAAGACAAAACGTTTTTTTGTTCTCCAAAGTTTCGGCCTACTTCCCATTCATTTTCCCATAGACCAACATGATACATTTTTGCCCAAGTGCGCAGCCCAAACCACTGGTTGGATTTGGACCAGGTCCAAAACAACTTCAGGCACAAAGCTTTCAAAAGCATACTGTTTGTGGTTTGGGGTTATTCCGTGCAGTAGTTATTTAAACATTTAAACGGAGACGGGGGTGCCCACTATATAGCTATATATCAGGGATTTACCCACATTTTTAAAAATTAAATAGCTGCCATCTTGTTTTTCTCTCGATGTGAGAGATAGCTGATGTCATAGCCAAGGTTATGGGAAAATGATACATAGAAAAAAAAGCCATTTGCAGGTCAGAAAAAGAGGCAAATTACATCAGGCCTGATGTGGGAGGATGGCTAGAGGGCACCAATTAAAATTTGTGAGTTGGAGGGGGTCTATGAACTGAGTTTGCAAAACAAAGCTTTCTGCATCCTCGGCTAAAGCTGCAAATAGCTGACATCTGAAAGGAAACTACGTCACAGAAACAGCGTGTTTTGTGGGGGGAAAGGGAGAGAGCAGGGGAGGGAAGGAGGCCATCTGTGGAGCGGGGGAGCTGGCACAAATGAGGGGCGCTCTTGCTGATGGTCGGTCAATATTCTTTTCAGCTGTGTTTTCTGATAACCATGGCTATGGAATAATAAAACCCTTGAAATTCAATTAAAAGAAACGTTAGTTGCAGGGATGTTAAGTTGAGCAATACATTGTAACAAAATGTTTGAAATTCAAGGAAAACCTGTAATTATAGGAACATTACGGTGAGATCTTAACGCAACAAAACCCCTTAAATTCAACTAAACTGACTGACCTCTTTCCTCTTGCACTGACCCTCTCAGGTCCAATTAGGGTTCCTCTCCTCTATCTCACTATCTACCTGTGGTGTTCCTGTGGGGTCTAACCTTTCTCCCTGGATTTTCAACCAATACCTGGCACCTCTTGCCCACTTCATTGCTGCACTCTGCTCCAACGTTCAGTGCTATGCGGATGACAGTCAGTTTGTTTTCAGGCTCCCCTCAGCCACCTCTTCTCCCTCTCTCATCTCAGATTGTTTGTCTGCAATCCAGGATTGGTGTGCCACCAATGATCTCTGCCTTAATGCCAGTAAGACAGAGATCCTCCTCATGGGCACACCAGCACCATCCTTTACTGCCACTCTCTGGCCAGCCTCCCTTGGCCTTCTTTCTCCTCCCACCTGTGAGGCTAAGAACCTCAGCGTAATCTTAAACTCCACACTCTCCTTCTTTCCTCATGTCTCTGACATCTCTAAGAAGCCAAACTACCAACTGCACCTCCTCAGAGGTATCCTTCCTTTCATCACCTTCCCCCAGAAGCTCACTGTCTCCAGAGCTCTGGTTCTCTCAAGGCGGGGCTACTGCAACAGCCTCTTTTTAACTCTGCCTGCTTCTACCCTCTGCCCTCTACAACTCATCCAGAGCAGGACTGTGTGACTTGTCCTTGGCCTCAAGCCAAGGAATCGTATCCCTCCAACCCTGAAATCTCTCCATTGGCTCCCAGTGGTTGCAAGGATCAAGTTCAAAACCCTCTGCATTGTCCACAAGGCCTTGTGGGGCATGGGGCGGGAATACCTAAAACTCTCTCTTATTAAATATCTTCCTACTCTAGCTCTTCGCTCCTCAACTTCCAAATCTCTTTCTTTGGCTAGTGCCTATCTCTGGAACAGTCTCCTTGCCTCTGTGAAATTTGAGCAGAACCATCTCCAGTTCCGGAACCACCTCAAGACCTTCCTCTTTGCTTCTGCCTTCTCTCTTCCTCCCCCCTGCTGATCTGCTGTCTGATACTGCATTGGTCACCTGGCTACCCCTTAACTGCACTTTGTGGACACCTGCTGTCTGCACTTAACCCTTGCACTAGCCACCTGCTGGCCACACTACTTGTATTTGATACCTTGTACAGCACTCACCCTTCCTCCCCTGCCCCTGGCACTTGTCCCCTCCCCTCTCACCTGCACTTGTGCGATCTCAGTGTCACTAGGGCTAGTAGGATCACTGTCGTTGTCCTCCCACTGTTCCCCTCACCTGCCTCATCGACCTTGAAACATTTGTGTATGGGCACGTTATAAATGCCATATCACATAATATCATAGCAGGAGTTGTGCGTAGTGAGAGGCAGACCCCGGAAGATGGGAGTTGCCATAGCACCGGTGATTGTATACTTGTGTCATTTAGGGGAGACAGGTGTCATTATATTGTGTGGTTGTTGAAGAAGTAACTTAGAGTAGCAGTGTTGTTCATATTATTTTTGTGGTGTTGACCAAGGTGGCCGGGTAATCGCCTACAAGTACCTGGTGTATAATACTGTGCTTAGCATTGTAGCTGTGGGTGTGAGCAGGAGAAGTGGTGATGACTTGGCACCAACGTTTTCTGACATAGGGGAAGGTGAGCCTATCTAGAGGGCTGTTGACTTACTAATCGGAAATGAGTGGACAGGCCTGGGGAGAAGGCTGGTGTGTCAGATGAGAGTGTGTGGGTGGACCTGTGGAGAGGGACGAGTGACTGAGGCTGAGTGTGGGTTTTGCAGAGAGAGAGAGGTATAAAAGGGGAAGGAAAGGAGAAGTGGGAGGAGGTGCCTAAGGTAATTAGTGTATAGAGGAGGGGCAGCCAAAGGAAGGGAGATAATGGCCTTTCAAGATAGCCCCCTTAATCATATTGTGTAACAGGTTACCGCAATATCGTGAGAAAATAGTAAAGTATAACTTTCAGTGGGTCCAGGAGACTGCCGGTGAGTGTTTTCATGTGTAGCATGTGGAGGGAATGTTTGATAGTAAACTAATGGAAAACATGCTTTCATATTTACTAACAAAGTATAAAGGGACAAAGCTAAAGAGCAGTCAGAATAGATTGGGGCTTCGGTGACTGTTTGAGGAGTTATGGTTAAGTTGCTAAACTCATAGGAAGAACACTTTTTGGGTGGCTTATAACTTTGGCACTGATCAACGAATCCTCACCAAAGATTACATATTGCCACCTCTGAATGATTTTGGGACGTTCGGTGTGGTTTTGTTAAGGTGGCAAAGTTATAGGGGGGGTCCAAAACTTTTGAAATCCCCATGGACATAATGGAAAAATTGTTCTGCTCACACCTACAGCCTAAACTCCTGGAAGGATTTCCACCAAACCTGCACAAGGTGATGATGCTTGGTCCCAAAAGCGTGCTTTTGCAAATTTGGTGTGAATCTGTGCAGTCATTTTATTTTTAAATGACCAAGAAGTAGGTAAAAATAATGTGTGATATCTGTGTCCAGTCCACAGACTCATATCCTGATTCGGTGTCCGTGAACACCTCTGTACAATTCAGAAGGTGGCATGGTGTTTGGGTACATCAAATATGCATGCTGATTGGTTTTGATTAAAAACATGAGCTGCTTCAAACTTTTTGAAACAGCCGCCATATTGAATCCATAGACCATAGCCTTTGTCCACGGACAGCACAATGAGAATAAACTCTTGCAAATACATCTGCGGTTGTTTTGTGAATGAAAGATTGTCTGAGAAGTGTGGGGGAGTGGAAAAAAGTTAAGATGGAAAAGTTTGGCCAGGAGCCACCGAGTCCACTGTCAATTTTATTGTCTGCGGCCAAATTCCTAGTTGCAGAAACGGTTGGGCATTTGTCTGCAAACACAGCCACTATTGAGATTGGGAGGGTTTCTGGGTGAGTCATATTATTTGAAGGTGTAATGTGCATATTTATGATATGGTTCAATGATATTGTTGTGGTCATGGCCAGTGGCCAGATTCTTGGAGGCATGGCCAGAGGTAACGCCCCCAAAAATGTGGATACTGGCCACGGCCCCCAACTATTTGAACACTGTCCACAGTAGTAATATGTGGATAGTAATAATAGGTACTCTAGCGGGAGTATACAGCATTTGTAATATGGTGGAATGATATATGGTATTTATAATCATACCACAATTGTGGACACTGGTTATGGAATCTTTGGTTGCTTCCTTGTGAAGAAAAAACATAATATAATATTGGGTGTGGATACTTAGTTGAATATGGTAAGAAGGCTGGACTATGCGGTTGTTTCTCTGTGAAGAAAATATGTATCATTTGTTAAACAAGAACCTTTACTTACATTCAATCATACACATCGATTTACTTTGTTGACTATCATAAATTGTAAAGTGAAGTACTATGTTTGGTACAACATTTGGGTGTGCTACACTTTTGTTGTATTAACATGACATAATCATTGGGTCATTGGGAAAAACATACAGTTTCTGGCATTTACATAGTTTTAAAGTATATACATGTTACAGAATACATGTGTGGTGGCATGGATATATTATATAATTATACATTTGATAGCATGTTTGAAGTGCATTGAAATGAAGGGTCTGGTTAAAGTAGATAGAAACTCATTGCCTATTCTAAATCTATTGGATTTTAAAAATACTGTTGTAGTAGTATGGATGTATTTTGTAAGTATAAGTGTGATGGCATATTTGAAGTGTGTTGTAATGAACGGTTTGTTTAAAGGAGGCAGATACCCATTGACATATTCTATCTCCATTGAATTTCACAGGTACTATTGTAGAACTATGGATGTATTGTGCAAGTATAACTGGGATGGCATATTTAAAGTGCATTATAATGAAAGGTATGTTTAAAGTAGTTATATACCCATTGGTATATAATAACTGTGAATGGTACTATACTTTTGGTTTGCAAGAATAATAGGTAAGCAATTGTTAGATTTGCTGGTAACCTATTTTTTTAGAGTAATGGAATTGTTGTTACATTCAAACCAACCACTTGTTGTTTTTTTTGGCATATGCAGTATAGTGGCCTGAAGTGGTTGTGTCACCAATTTGGTAGATTATGCCTGCTGTTGTGAATGTTTTCTTGCCAAGAGATATATGTCTGTGTGTCAAGCTAGTGAGCGTATAGTTATTTTTGGTACCATCTGAATTGTACCTTTGAAGCATTAGTATGACATATTGACCATGAGAGTGTATTTGTATCATGGAGTGATTGTCTGAATTGCAAAAAGGGCATAATATGCTCTGATTTGCATTCAAACTTAAATACATTCAGAATTTGGTATGGATACATATACACATTGTTCATTAGGGAAGTGTTCTTGTGAAACGTGATTGCAGAGAGGGCATATATGTTTCCACGGGTATGAAATCTTGAAAATTTCATTTATAGGGATGCTTTTGCTTTCGAGTACATGCAGTAAGTACATTAGGGATTATTTTGGATCTTGCTGTGTGTTTATTGTGAATTTTTACTATGCCTGCACAGTAGTAAAATTCTTGTCTTAAACCTGAGACACTCTAGGTGCTGTCAGGAATGTTTGGGGCATTTGTATGAAGGATGAGAATTTGAAAACACAACTGGTTTTTAGTAAATGGTATGAATAATTGGTGATAATTTGAAGAGAAGATTGCTTGCTTCATTTGCAAAGCAATTTACTCCAGTTGTCTTGCTGAATTTACATGCACCAGAGAGATGTGCTACTGTACCATTTGATGGGGCTGCGGGTATTTTTTGACAAGACACATGTGTTTCTTTGTCTTTTGATGGACATACAGATGTGTTTGGACTAGATAGTTCTGTGCTTGTATTAGTTGACAGAACATCAGTTTTTCTTAGTTTTGGTGGTATTGCTGGGAGATCTGGTATAGGTTCTGTTTTTCTTAGTTTTCTTTTTAAGGGGTGCACAGTGCATTTAGCCTGTTGTATTCTAGGATGCAAGCAATGTCAGCGTTGACTTTGCATCGACATTAACTAGGAATAGACCATCAAGTGTAAGGAGACGTGAAAGTGCTGCGCAACTCATACCTTCTTTGAAGACTCTGCTGTCAGTGTCGATCAATGTATGATCTAGAGATAGATCTTGCGATTTGTGAATAGTCACAGCATATGCAGGAGAGAATTGTTCTCTGCATACATACATGTCTTTGAAAAGAAGGAAATCTGTGGCCTATTCTTTTAACTTCGGTAAGTTTGTCAAAGTGGGTGTTGAGCAATTGAATGTTGTCATCTGTACATGTATGGAATCCAACAATTGCCCCAATTGAAACATTGACTTACCCTTGTTCTACATCAAGGTTAGATTTTAGTATCACTCTGCAGCTTAGACACACTGTTAATAGTTGTTCTAATCCAGCTGTGTTGGAGATCAACTTTTCTAAGGTATTAAATAGTGCTGTTGCTCGCTGATGCATAGGGAGTGTCGTTCCATGCACTTCTAGTGTGTCCGTGAATCTGGTATGCACTGACAGTTGCATTTCTTTTTTTCAACATTGTATCGTTGAATTGGCTGCAGCTTGCAAGTGCTGGCATTAACCACATGCATTTTATATTTTGTTGAGTAAATGTTCCATGACATCAGGGGCATATTTCTTTTATCCGTACAGCTCATGGATATCTCTAGCTTTTAAGATGAATTTTGCATCTTTATTAAGCTGTCCAGTTCTAATGCTTTTTAAAATATTAGCGTAGGTCAGATCTGCAGACTGCTGCATGTTTGGAGTTAGTTTTCTGTAGCAAAAACATTGCTAGAGATTTACATGTCAAATGCTGTTGAGCGTATTACGGCATTGTTTATGTTCTAATTTTCTAATGTTTTGAAAATGGGTTGACCTTTTACTGATGTTTTCTACCAAATAGTTTTTGATAGCCGTTTTTTAGGAGTTCTTGCATTCTGAGATGAATTAAAGCCAGCATGAGGTTGGAAACCATGCTTACTTCATCAGTCAGGAAAACTTTAATTTTTTTCAGAATTCTGCGTACTTCAGTAGTAGCTTCTGCTGATAGTTTGTAGTATTCTAATTTATTTTAGGGCCCTACTAAGAGAAAATCTAGTTGTTGTAAAGTTAAACCTCTTATTCTGTAGGCAGCTAGGCCTGAGGGGGCTGTTACAACAGCTGAAAGCTAGTTGGTTGTCAAATATTGTGTACATTTGCTGATTATTTTAATTAAGATCTTTTTACCAGAACTAGCTTCACCACTTACATACACGAGCAGAGGTCTGTAATTTTTACAGCAACAAGTTTAGTTTCATGTTTAAAACCATGTTCAATTTATACAGTGACTTCAAGGTAAATTGTGAGTTGTTCATCATTTACCTGTGATTTGAACTCTGGCAAATCTTCTTCAGATTGTTTAGATTGATACATGGTATTTTCTTCATCGGTCATACCTATTTCTGATTCATTTAGGATGAGTCATATTCCAAGTGGTTCTTGGCTTCCTAAAAGAGAAGGTTGACTGCCCTCAGGCATTCTTTATCTAGTAGAGCTTCAAAGTCTTCCTCTTGTTGGCGTTCATTGTCCAAATTTTTTTGTATTGTTTAAAATTCATATATACTGCTTTCATTTGCCTTGAATGCAGCTTCAAATGAGACATGGTCAGCTAATAATTCTATGCGCCCGATCTCGTCTGATCTCGAAAGCTAAGCAGTGTCGGGCCTAGTTAGTACCTGGATGGGAGACCGCCTGGGAATGCCAGGTGCTGTAGGCTTAATAAAAAAAAAAAAAAATCTTCTTTTCTTCAAAGTTTGAAAAGTTGCAGCAGGGTCAAATAATGAAGTTATCTATGTTGTGGAGTATTAAATGATAAGTTTATGTGATTATTAAGGCTTTGTTTCGTAAGTTTTACTAGGCTTACTTCAAAGTTGAGACTGAATATTTTCCAGTTTTCTCATTTGGCATAATATTATTTTTGTAGGAGTAGTTTGCGGCTATGTCATACAGGCACATATTTTCAAAAGCAGTACTTCTCTTTGGATTGTATGTGTCAATTAAATTGTTATCGGTATGCACCACAATGCAACACTATGCACTCTTTATGTAAATGCATATCCCGTTTCCTGCTGGAACACAATTCCATCCCTCTGACTTCCTTCTTCACGCAATTCTAATTCCATACAACAAAGCTGCCAACACCTTAATAACAACTAGATGTTCTCATATCACGTTGCCTACCACTTATGCCCAACATGCAATGAAATCCTGCTGTGGCTACCCCAGGTACCAGCAGCTTTCTGCATGCAGTAAAAGCTACACACATTCGCCTCTCGAACCCACTACCATGCCACATATGGAATGATCGAATCTGCTAATGTAGCACTTCCCTCCACCCCTCACTGGTCTTCAAATATACTAAACAACACATTAAGTCTTGCCTCCATGCGCTCCTAGTCCAGTAAGCTACATCCAGTTCCATCTGTGTTTGAGTTCTGACAACTGCTAGCATAGATCTGTGTCCTGACCAGCCAACTCTGACCAGGATTAGGCATGACTGTCTGGAGCCCCACTTAACGTTTTGAAACCTGCATAATGGCATAGATCTGCCTGCTACTGATTCTTTGACTAGGCTCATCCTGCCCCTCTTAAACATTCTTGTGCCCATTGTTTCTGTCTTACCTGCTACTAAAGTGTTTACTAGGCCTATTGCTTCTGATTTACCTGCTGCTAATGTGCTGGCTAGGCCCCTTGTTACTAATATGTTCACTAGGCCTATTGCTCCAGATTTACCTGGTGCTAATGTCTTGACCAGGCCCCTTGCTGCTAAAATGCTGACTAGGGAAGTTGCTTCTGATTTACCCACTGCTAATATGTTGACCAGGCCCATTGCTGCTAAAATGTTGACTAGGCCTATTGCTTCTGATTTACCTGCTGCTAATGTGTTGACTAGGCCCCTTGCTACTAATATGTTGACTAGGCCTATTGCTCCAGATTTACCTGCTGCTAATGTCTTGACCAGGCCCCTTGCTGCTAAAATGCTGATTAGGGAAGTTGCTTCTGATTTACCCACTGCTAATATGTTGACCAGGCCCATTGCTGGTAATATGTTGACTAGGCCCATTGCATTTGATTTTCCTGCGGCTGATATCACAAGTAGGCCCATTCAGACTCTTGAAAGGTAAATCTCCCCATCTACACATACTCACCTGCTGATGTGACAGCGAAAGAGCTGCACCACTGTGACCTGCATACTACTAAAGCAAACAAGCAGCGCTTCCCAAACACATCCTCCAAAGAGAATCCACTGCAGCACCTTAACCTACCTCATAAGGTCATCTGATCTAACCACCCTAATACCTTGGCACAACATTCCACCCCTTTACCTAGCTCAAACAATCCTCCACGCACACCACCTTTAGGATCAACCTCAACAACACACAACTCAACCCTAGCACACAACCCTACAACTCTGGCCAAGCCACTGCTCAAAGGAGCTCCAGTCTATGCTAGATCATTACTGACCCGTGCCCCTAACATTACAGACTTAATGTTAATTAATGGCTTGGACCTACTAGCCACCACGGAAACCTGGTTCCATGCTGCAACAGGTCCCTCCCTCTTCCTCGCCATCCCTGATAACTACACTATGTACAGGAAAGATAGATCAGATTGCAAATAAGGTGGAGTTGCCATTATTGCCAAAAGAAACCTACCCATCAGGGAAATAAATAACCAGGTCTGCTGTTCAGGGGAATTGTTATCCCTCTCTCACACTACCACTATAACCCTCCACCTACTCTTCAGACCACCAGGCCCATTACTCTCCTTAGAGGAGGACATCACTCAGCTCCTCTCTTGGGATGATAAACCATCAGCTAGAATCCTCCTATCAGGGTTGTAAATATAGGCTTCAGTGATCATAACGCCACGGCCCTAGCTAACTTCATTGAAGCTCTGAGGTTCAACCACTGCATTACAAGCCCTATCCAGGTTTGCATCTTTGACTGGCTTTCTGATTTCAACTGTAACATCTCCATTTTCTCTAATGTGCATTTCCCTTGGTCAGACCATAATGTTATATCCTTCATTATCCCCTCCTCCAAACAAACTACTACCCCGATACGACTGTCACCAGCCACCCTCACTAGAAATGTATGAAATATCTCTGCAGTCCACATCCTTTCACTGCTGAAGCCTCTGCCATCCTTCTAGGCCATGACAAAAGACCCCATTAAGATGGTGGGCCTACATAACCAATCGCTTCTGCTCGCCATTGAGGAGGTTGCACCTCTGAGCAAATGTGAACCTAAGTCAACAGCCCACTCAACACTTAGTTTACCACTAGCCTGAAATCTCTCTTCTCCTCGTATAAACAGCTGAGTCTGCCTCGAAAAAGTCTCCTGCACATTGAACAGAGATCTCTTTACTACTCAATCCAAAACCTGCAAAGAATCAATTTTCCAAGCAAAAAAGTACCTTAGAAATCATATCAGTCAGCAAAATTCCACCTCCCGCCCTCCCCACTTACAAGTGTGAATTTAACTTTGTCACAGAAGTAGAGGTGACCAAAATTATCAGAGGTCTAGAACCCTCCAGAAGTCAAGGGGACACCTGTCCTACTTGAGTCATTAAAGTCTGTGTATCTGAATTTGCACCTTTCATAGCTGCAATCATCAACACCTCCTTCTCTACCGGCATAGCGTCCCTAAGAAACCTACATTAGACACGAACATCCTTACGAACTACGGCCCTATTACTATGGTTCAATTTCTACTTAAAATATTGGACAGAGCGAAAGAACTCCAGATACAAAAACACACAAGTCATGGCACTGAATCAGCACTAATAGACCTAGACCTAAACATCCAAAGAGATGTGTTTAAACACAACAGTAAACTAGCTCTCTTGCTCCTGTTAGACCACTCAGAAACCTTTGATTTGGTAGATCATCAAATTCTCTGCCAACACCTTGCAACGGCAGGCCACTTTTTGTCCAAAGCTGCTGCTTGGATCTCATCCTTTCTCTCAAACAGAACTATGACAGTGTTCTCAACCTCTGTCTCGGTCCTCCCCAGCCCCAGTCACCTGTGGAGTCGCTCATGGCTCATGCGTGTCACCCATGCTATACAATATTTTCACAAAACTGCTCTTTCACCTCCTTGACACCTCCTTGACACCCTGGGTAACTCCTACACTAACTATGCAAACACTACCCATATCCTCATACCTATCTCACGCATCTATGACAAAGACACCAATATGCTGAATTTAATCTACCAATCTATTCAGGCTAGGATAGCCCCACACTCACTATGCCTCGATGACAAGACAGAGCTACTTCTGATGGGCTTGCAGCCACAACTAAATAAACTGGATTGTCATCATTGACAGAATCACCATACCATACCATAACAGTTTTAAAAGAAGTGAACACTTTGGGGGTGTACCTCTCTTTCACTAACCAGGCAGGTAAACGCTTTCTCCTAATCTGCAGCATACACCACAAAACATATCAATGCCTGCAGACCTTTCCTTTCTGCGAACAGCTTTATCACTATTGCTAGGGACCTCATAGGCCCCAGTGACTTCGATTCTGGCATCATGCTCCAGGTCCACCTGCACTGGTAACAATGGTACCGCAATTACTGTGACCGGAAATACAGTGATCGCCGGAACAGGAAATCGTGCAATGGCCATTAATAAAACACAATCCATTGCAATCCTCAGGTCACAGGACAAATATCCATATCCAGAGCAGACATCTTGCTAATTGAAGATGACATTAAGAGTCTGTGCAACACAGAGGCCCAAGCCACACCCTAGCGAGGGAGAACTGAACATGTTGGCCGACACCGTTGTGGAACATGCATACCAACTGTTCTCCAAAGACCAACGCAGGCAGGCACAGTCCTGAACAAAGACCATCTTGGAGGAGGTTGCAGATAAAGTAACTTCAGTTGGCACAACCCCCCTCACTGTGCGTGACTGCCACAAAAGGAGCCACAAAAGTTGGGATGCCCTGCGCTTGAGAGTGTACAACCTCCTGTTGTCTCAGCGGACCCAGGGTACACCCACAGGTGGTGGCAGAGCATCCCATCCACCTGCAGCCCTGAGAGGAGTCATGCAGCAGTGTGCTGCACCTTGAATCCATAGAGAGAGTTGATGCTGCGGAGGCTGGAGGCATGACATCCGAGGCGGCTGGTGAGTGCATGTAACCCCAATGTCACATCAACCTCCCTGTCCACCCTGAACACACTAGACTTGCAAAAAACGTCAAGTGTGTTGTGCACAACACCAATACATCCTTGCCTGCCCCCGTAAAACCTGGTTGCACACAACAACATACACCTTCACCCCAAACCTCACACATACCCCAATCACCCTGTATTTCCAACATAACATGCTCCTGCTGACACTCACAAACACATCCCCCTGCCACAGCATGACTTTTGGTGTTTCTGCCATGCTAGCACAGGCACAAAGTCACATCTGTGCCAAGCACCTACACCACCCACAAATGACCAGCGTCACATACCAAGGAAACATGTAACTCCCTCGTCCCAGCCAGCCCGACACATGACCACACATTTATCCCGACACTACAAGTGCTACAGGCAAATGGGGACCCCATCCATGGCACAACCCTCCAAAACACAACATCAAACAGCTTATGTGCCACAAACCTAACATCCTACCCAGAAATCACAAGTACACCACAACAGTATCTCCGGCACACCACACACCATGTAGGCACATCACACATCCACCTGCACAGTATCCATGACCCAAGCAGTGTGCAGCATGCAATGTTCGCCGTGTCCTTGACACAGCACTGTCATCAAAAAGCCAAAGCATTAATGTCTGCCTTGTCAATCCACACTCATCACTGACGCCCTGCCTTTCTGACTCCCTCAGGCACATCATCTGGTAATGAGGACGACCATCCTAGTACACAAGGGGCACCAGGCATCAATGCTGAAGGACCACCACCATTGCAATCCAGGACTCCACAGCCTCAACAGGCAGATGTGCAACTGGTACCCCAGCTGCATCTGTCCAGCAACCGCAGGCCCCTCTGGCCCCACCACAACTGCCAGTTCAGGCCCCTGTGGCCCCTCCACGACTTCCAGCGCAGGCCCCCGTGCCCCTCCACCACTGCCTCCACGGGCCCCACAAGCTGCACCCATCCCAGCAGCCACAGAAGCAGCAGTGACACCAGCACCCTCACTACCACAAGGACGTTCACGTGGTGCTTTGGAGACAACTCAGCAGATGAGGGTGGCCTTGAAACTGGTGACACAACAGATCAAAGCATTGGGGAGGCCTTGTCCCTCAGCCCCATGGGCCCAATGAGCCCCCGACTTCCTCATTCCACAGTATGAGGGATATTGAAGGCCGCCTCAACAGGATGGAGCAACGGCAAGATGCACTCACATCCTTGGTGCAGCAGCACCTTCAGGAGACACAGCTAATGCGCGAGAGCGTGCAGGCCTGTCCCAGACATAATGCACATGCACTTAGTCACTGCACACGCGCCATAGTCCTGATGTCACAGAGGGTAAGGGAGGGCAACAGTGTAATGTCTTCCATCACCAAAACAATGGGCATGTTGCTCCAGTACTTCCTGGACCGATGGCCCATGGCACTACCACCCGCTCCATCAACTAGCACAACACCAGGGAGTTCTGTGCAGAGCAGCCCAAGGTGGCACTCCATGCAGCTGCCCCACCCTGCACACAACCACACACCGGAGGCAAAACAGGGATGCAAATAGGCCACGGACTCATACGTGCCCTGTCTGTGATAGTTGCAAATGTACATAGAAAAACAGGACAGGAGTTGGCTACACACAGTGGGGAGGGATAGTTTGGGAGGGGGTGTGGGGGGGTAGTTGGGAGGGGGAGTGGGGGATAGTTGCAGGGGGTAGGGGGATAGTTGCAGAGGGGGAGTTAGGAGGATAGGTGACGAGGCGAGTGGAGATGCATAGTTGCGGAGTGGGAGTGGAGAGAGATAGTTGGGGAGGGGGTATGGGGAATATTTGGGGAGAGAGACTGGGGGATAGTTCAGGAGGTGGAGTGGGGAGGGATAGTTGGGGTGTATATACATTTGTAAATATTTCCATAACACAAAATATAGTTGGTGTTGCAAAAAGATTAATGAATGGACATTGATTTTTCAGTGTGAGTGATTTTGTTTATGTACAGTGTCTAGTGCCCAGTGCACTAGCTGGCATGTGCTGTGTTTGTGACAGGTGATTAGAAGTAGTGCTGTATAAGTTAAGTTCATCTTGTTCAACACATCCATCCATGCCATCACAGTGCTGTGCAATTGCCAGCTCATCATCACTGTAATCTTCCGCCTCTATTGGGTGCAGGTCCATGTCAGGGGGCAGGTAAACATTGCGTCTGATACACATGTTGTGCAACATGGCTCAGACAAGCACTATCTTTCCAATCTTTTCAGGGCTATACATCAGTGCTCACCCTGTTCTGCTTAGGCAGCAGAACCTCGCCTTTAACAGGCAACATGTCTGTTCAATGGTGCTCCGAGTACATACATGGGCACCGATGTAAGCCTGCTCGTGGATGTCGTGTGGTTGCCTCATGGGGGTCATCAACCATGGCATCAGGGGATAAACAACCTGCAGGGGAGCAACAACAGAAAGTGTAAAATGTCATTCTTCTGGCCAAGTGATGTTGGCACAGGCTGTATAGTTTTCATTTGAGTTGACAAACATGCACATGCTACTTGTTGTTTAGCTAGCATATGTCCTTTTTCGGGTACCTGAAATGCACTTTTTTGAAAATACGTGTTGGGTGAGTGGTGTGCAGTGGCATTCACATGGCCAATTCAGAAACAACATTACCTCTGACCCTTTTAGTACAACTGTCACACATGGAACTGGTGTATACATCATTAATCTGTTACAAAGAAATAACAAAATATGTCCATCTACTAGAGTAAAATTTAGATTTATAATGAGATGCATGTGTGATTGTGTTATTCTAATAAGCAGGAGACCTGGCCAATTGGTGTGCAGACAAACAGTGGTATCTGGTAGGGAGCATAAGTATTCTCTGTCTGTGCATAAGGTGTTGTCGGCTTGCTTGACTGTGTTTGTGCTTCTTGTTGTCACTTTGAGATTGGATGTTGTGTGGTTGCCTCTCTGGGGGGTCAAAAACCATGGCTTCAGGGGGTTAACAGCATCACCAGCAGGGGAGCAACAGAAAGTGTACAATGTCATTCATCTGGCCATGTCATGTTGACACAGGCTGTATAGTGTTCATTGCAACATGCAACGTGATGGATTGATGCATAAACTGTGCACAGTGGCCTTAATTCAACGGTGCACATGGCTTTTTAGTTAGTTAGTTAGTCTCACCCAGCATCCAGGCATGTTAAGTGAATGGAAAAGTTTTCTATTGCAGTACACTGCCTCCACAGCATGCCTGGCCACCAGCTCCACATGTGTGCAGTCCAAAGCACCAATCATGTTAGGCATGCCTGCAAGGGTATGGAAGGCAATGTTTGTGGGATTAACCTGCTCAGCTGTCCTGGGTAGGCTGATGTGTTCTTAAACGTGACGCAGGAGTGCATCAATGACCTGGAAGAAGACATGTGATAAACAGGGTTGTGATATCCCATGCAGCTCAACAACTGTGTGTTGGTATGGGCCTGTGACTACGAAGTGTAGCACAGACACTACCTTGAGCAAGGTAGGGATGGCTGTGCAGATATTTATGAGGCTGACCAGGTCGTCATGGTTCAGGTCCACTATTGAAATGATAGTGTCCCTGTATAGCCAGTAAAGGGTGTGGATCTGGCTTTGGCTCAGGTTGAAAGGTGTGGCACTTAAGCGTGGGATTGGTGGCTGTCTGCGTGGTGCAACCGGCTGGACATTAGGGTTTTGCCAGGTCATGATGGCCCTCCTTTTCCTCAAGTACCTCCACTGCATCCTCTGCCTCCCTGCCTCCTCAAGTAATAGTCCTGCAGGCATGGCCTCAAACTCCAGTACTGCTACTGCTAGCATGGTGGTGTTGTAAGGGGTGTGGGGTTTGGGAGTGGTCCTTTTGTGCTGTAGCCCTGCTCATTTGGACCGCCTGAGTTTGTGCACCTGTGGCATGTTTCTACACACCTGAATCTATTTAATGCCTGGTCCGCAATGCTAGTGTTTCTGGCATACTTTTCACGTTTCTATCAGCATGTCCATGCCAGTAATTGCATGTCCATGCACCTCAGAATGTGCACTTACTAACGCCATACCTGTATGTCAGCCACAGTTGCCACGTATCTCTGCAGATTCTGGCAACAGTGTTGCCGGATGTGGTCGGTCACTTGCAGTGCCAGTGTTACGAGCATCGCAAATCAGACTATGCTGGTCTGGAAAAAGGTGCTGGTACGGATCTACCAGCAACGCTATTTCTGGTGTGGCATACTTGTAATGAGGCCTCATATCTCGTCAGCGAGGGGAAACGTACAATGGCTGCATGTTCCAGATCGTATTGTAATAAAAACACTTAGTATAACTCATAAATGCCTCTCAAACACTGCACCTAAATACCTGACATGAAAATTCACCAAACCACAATCTACCAGACCCACCCGGTTCACCTGATCATACCGCCTTACTACACCAATGTTCAGAATACTACAAAAATCAGAGGACATCAGCTTCCCTACCATGGCCACGAAACACTGGATTTCACTTCCCTTATTGCTATGGTCTGAACTCTCATTCTGGACCTTCCTTAAAAGCCTAAAAATGTGGCTCTTTGCACAAAGCCTTTAACTCTGCTTAAACATCTTTTGTCCTACATCAGTCTTACGTGTTTGCTGATTGACCTGTTGACCGCACTACTATTTTACTTCTACTTTGCAATGTAACTACTCTGTTTGTATTCTCATCACCAAGCTATTTTTACTGTAACCAGTGCTAAGATGCCTTTCGATTAGGTGCACTTTACAAAAGTCAAAATAAACACAATATATTTGTTTCTATCTCTTGGTAGGATTTTAGTACCCTTTTTAGTGATGAAGCTGGAGCAAGGTTTAGCCAGACAAGGTTTTCAGATTTCCCACATAAGGGTGTACCTGTTAAATGGTCTGCAGCTTTGTAGCAACCTCATTCTGAATTTGACAGAATTTTTATACCAAAGCTGTACAATTTTTGTGACAGCGTTTTGACAGATGATATGTCATCACAAAGGTCTTTTAGCTCTGTCTTTTCAACTTTAGTGAGCTAGGCTATGATATATCTTGCAACTGCAGTGGAATTGTCTGAAATGTATTGTATGTCTATATTTTGCATTCCACAATAGGGCAATGGATATATTTAGGGGAGTTCCCTTGTACTCTGTGTCTACCAAAAGCCATTTACTTGTCCTTTGGTGGCAAATGGTCTAGGGAAGCTAAAGCGACATTTGGTCTGGTAGTTACCTTTTTTTTATATCGACGTCGGCAGTATTTGCCACATTTATTTTTTTGGAACGTAAGATTTGTATACGTAGGTCACTATGTGTGATTTCTGAAGGGATGTCAGATGTAATGTATTTTTCATTAAGTTGTAAAACAGTGGCAACACTGTCATGGCCAAATTTGGGAGCATCTTTTATCTACAAAAGCATGTGGATGTGTGATGCTTCTCTGAATAGATATTCTTTTTTCCAAAAGAAGTGTTGCTCTGAGTGAAGGGGTAGTTTTATAGCAGATGAAGAGCAGCAGGGCAATGAGGCGATGGTGAAAGCACCTTGATAGATTGAAAGGGTCAATAGAACACAGTTATCTTGGTGTTTTTATGTCTATTCCATCTTTATATCAGTTTGCAGTGCACAAGAAGTCATGCAAGTCATCCCATGTGTACTCTGCACAACTTAAAATAACAAACCATGTGGGTGGGCCTAGGTTCCTTAGCATACAACGTACATCAGCATGACGTTGGAACCAGTATTCTTTTGTATAACACATGTTTGCCAAAAGATTTGTGGAACTTGACTGCAAAACTTCATATATGTCGTTCATCTTTGAATCAGTTGGGTAGCTGACATGTTTAAGAAATCAGATCCTGTTGTAATATGTGTGCAACTCCACAACTTCATAACATAGAGTTGCTAGTTCACTTTCAAACAAGAGGTGGACAATGTATTATACATTTTGTCTGAATCTTGGGTCTTCAGAATACATTCATAAAGAGTGATATTCTGATACACTTATTTGTGTGGGATTTTTAATTATATCTTCCTCCTTTTCCTGTAGGAAATAGTACAGGAAAAGAATGAGTGTCTACACATTTCTCGCATATGCTCATTGGGGATCCTTTGGCTTGACACATTTGATGTTTTTCTAATGCATCTTCTATTGGGTCTTTGGAATGTAGTGGGTTAATTGTATACTGGTCTAAAATGTTGCGTGCAGTAACAGGATCCACACATTCAAACTGGCCAGTTTGTGATGCACATTCAATTATTTGGGTGATTTCTCTTAGGCTTTCCTATAGGTTTATATCTTTGTAGTATTCATTGTTTTCTTTAAGATATTGTAGCGCTTGTCTAAGTGGACTAGTTGTTGCCAAATTTGTTTTAGTTTTGTTGGCACACCATTAACTAATGCAATCAAAGAGTGTACTATTGGCCGTCACATTCGTAGTGTTTCTACATTGTCTTTAAGATCCAATGGCAGATATACTCCTTTGCTACAGCAGCCATTTAATAACTCGGATGGAGTCAATTTGGCAGTTATGGGTTGAAGGTGTAGAATCCCTTGAAATGGGTGTACTGTTTGGTTTATAATGCTCTCATACAAGTTAGGTATTTACAGAGCTTTTGGAAGTGGGACGATTTGTCAGTTGTTAATAATAGCAGCTGGGGAGCAGGTGTAAGTGGATCTAGGTCACCTGGCCTAAGTCCCACCCACCTGGTGCCTTCCTGGTTGCCGCTCCTTTTCACCACTTAGCAAGCCCCACCCACCTGGTGCCTTCCTGCTTGCTGCTCCTTTTCACCACTTAGCAAGCCACGACCACCTGGTGCCTTCCTGCTTGCCACTCTTTTCCCTACTTAAGGAGCCCTCCAGACTCTCTTCCTTTGCAGCTGGGGAGCAGGTATAAGTGGATCTAGGTCAACTGGCCTAAGCCCCACCCACCTGGTGCCTTCCTGGTTGCCGCTCCTTTTCACCACTTATCAATCCCCGCTCACCTGGTGCCTTCCTGCTTGCCGCTCTTTTCCCTACTTAAGGAGCCCTCCAGCCTATTTTCCTTTGCAGCTGGGGAGCAGGTGTAAATGGATCTAGGTCACCTGGCCTAAGCACCACCCTCGTTCTTAGTCCTGCCTCTTCCTTCCTGCTCTTAACTCTTAGATGAAGGGTGTCTCTCGCCCAGGCATCCAAAGTGAAGGGCAGTAAAAGAAAAGGGCTATTGCCTTTTGGACCTGTTTGAACCAGGAGGATCCAGGGTCCGACCCCCTGCTAAGACAGCAGGTAAGCATGCACCAACATGGGTTTACACCCTCTATCCCCTCAGGCCATCCCCACCCTCTCTGGTCCCCCCGTGTTGTTCCCTTGTGCCCCCCCTTCCTGCACACAGGAGTCTGTCATAGATACATTATGGTTTCACCATCACCGTCTTGTGGCCAATGCTGGATTTTACTTTTATGGACTTCATTGATTCACCGTGCTTCACCCTTTCTCAACTCTCATGCTGGACTTCCTTTGCATCTTGTACTCATGGTGGCCCTGAATCATGATGTTCCATCTTCATCTTGTATCCTGGCTTGCAACATTATGTGTTACTACTAACTTCTGCAATTGTATTCACTCTCCTCTCTTGCTTCTACACTCTTATTGACTGCTTACTCTCTGTTCTCTCCTCCCCACCCTTCTCCCTTTTCCTATCTCCTCCCCTCCTCCCCTTACTTTCTTCTATGCACTTACTCTATCAGAATTGTCCCAGGACCTACTATGATAGCAACCTTGTCTGTCGCTCCGCTATCCCCTTACTGTTCCCCCCCGCTCCCTCCAACACTATCTGAAACGTTGTCAGGCCTAGTACGATAGTCACTTGTTTTGTTCCTCCCCTCCTTTCCGCACCCTTCTCCCTCACCTTTTCTTTTCCTCCGGCTCTACCAGAAATGTCATCAGGCCTAGTACGGTAGTCACCTGTCTGTTTCCATTTCCTTCCCACTCTCCCCCTCCCTTCCTTATCTATGTCTTAGCACTTGCACTAACTGAAATGTTGTCAGGCCGAGTACGATAGTTAATTTCACATCCTTACTGTTCATGGCCTGTAAGAATGTTGTTGTATTTTCCCTTGTTACCTTCCTTGCCTTGAAGCGCTTTGAAACACATTGGGCCTCATTACGACCCAGGCGGTAAGTTACCGCCTGGGCCGTCACTTTACCACCATGGCGTAAACTACGTTTACGCCATGGTGGTTGGCGGACTTACCGCCCCATTCCGACCTTGGCGGGGCGGTAAGTCCCCAATCCCCATTTACCCTTCCCCATTCCCATTTTTGCCCCATAGGGCATAATGGGAGTGGGGAAGGCGTTAATTACGCCACCGTAAATTACGGTGGCGTAATTAACTCCATGGTCCCTTAGCGCCATGGATTTTAACACCCGCTAAAAGCGGGTGTTAAAAGCTCCATGGCGCTAAGGGACCTCGTAATTGGCGGTAAGGGGTCGGCGCAGCTAACGCTGGCGTAAACCCCTTACCGCCAGGGTCGTAATGAGGCCCATTGTGTATAGGCGCTATATAAATAAACAATCATATCATATCATATCATTGTCAAGCTTTGTATTGCAGTATGTGTAAACTGTTGAGGGCTCTGTTATTTTGTATTTATTTTCTGCTGTTATAAAGATAATTGCACCTATTGGGATTGTTCATTGTCCTCTATTTTGTAGGCCATATCTATTATTTTTGTGCTCTTTTTATAAAAAGTTCTGCGACAACAGACACATATGTCTGGTATTTCAGCAGATTTGTTTTGAAACATTGCTATTTCTTTTTTGTATGCGTTTGTAAAGAGGTTAGTGCTCATGAAGTTTTATCTTAAGTTACTGTATTTTCAGAGTCAACTTCAGTTCCAAAATATTTACTATGGATGAGCTCTATTTCTTGAAGGAGGTCTTTGGCTGTTTCATATAGGATAATATTTTAAATTTTGCAACTATAGTGCAGGACTATTTGCAAAGTGCAATCTATGGACACGGTTTCAAATAGCGGAACATTGTGTTGCTAATATTTTGATGTGCTGGACAGTGATTTTCCAAGCAGTTCCTGAAATATAGGACAATGAATTTCCTTGCAGTCCAGTGTGGCTGCGTACTGGGCAGGAGAACATGGTTTGTACAAGTTTTAAAACAAATATATAACATACCTAATTCAGATTCCAGGAGCAGATGCATCATTGCTTCTGATGAAATTGAGCATTTAAGGTCATGAAGAAAGTGGCAACACTGACAATAGCCACTGAAACCGGTCATCCAGCAATAATAAGGGATTTCAGAGCAGTAATGGGAATCCCTATGTTAAGACTATGTGCACTGTTTTGGTCCACATTTTTATAATAATGTTTAAATATTAAATTCTGTAGAGCAGGAATATTAAAGGAATTGTGGCTTTCTGCTAGAACTTGTTACCTGGACACACGACAATTGTGTCATAATATTTATTTTATAGCAGCTGAGAAATAGGGACAGCCTCTCTCTCTCCCCTCACCCTAGACAGAAGAAACATCCCTGACATTTAGGGCCAGAAACCACATTGAGGTAGGAGTTAGTTTTGGTCGGAGGGCCTAATAGATTATGGAAGAAATATAATATCTAAAGAAATCAGTTAACTTTACCTGTGCATGTTATGTGTGAGAATACATTTTGGATCATGTGCAGGGTGTCAGAACTCGCTTTAATCCCCCCCTTGTGTGTTTTTTTTTTTTAAATGAATACAAACAACTTCCAATGCTGTCAATCAGTGCTTCGATGATTCATTTTCTGTGGTCGTTTTTGAGCACAGAATGTGACTTTTTAGTTTTTTTAATGAGATTGTTAAGAACTCTACGGTGAAATATATTTTGTAAAATTGATTTGTTGAAATGTATTACTGTGGATACCATAACATTGCTAGATATAGAATTAGGTTCATTTTTAGGTCTGTTTTAATTTGTACATCTTGATTTACTTTTCATTTTTGAAAGCAGGAGCTTACTTTTTTAGTGCTTGCTGGTTTACTTTCATTGGGTGAGGTTACTTGGTATTCTGTTTTATTGTTTTCTATAACTTGTTTTGGAGACGGATGAAAGACTATATGACTTGTTCATATTTTTATCTGCTCTATATTGAATTTGTTTTCTACAGATTTGGTTTTCAGTAGGCAATCTGTTCTGTCTGTTGGGAAACAAGTGTGTGTTTGAAAGTTATGGATTGCTTATGCATGTATTTTGCATTGGTGTACAGGTGTTATTGTAGAGAGTGCTGTGCGATTGTGTAGTGGGGTGATAGGTATGGTTGGGAACACTGTAACAATACGATGTTGTATAGGTGTGATGGCATTGGGTAAATATTATATTGAAATTGGGTGGTGTTGCTTAACATATTTATATTCATGTGATGGATGAATGGGGAATACAGTATTGATAATAGAATGTGTTGAGCTGTACTGCTGTCAGAGAGCAAGGGAGTGGTGGTTTTATTTAATAACTAAAAATATTTTGATGTGTTGAGGAAAATAGTGGTTGCTGTAATGGTGTAATTTAGTGTATAGGTATGAGGGTTGTGTGGGTGTTATTCAAAAGAGGTGAGGACGAGTGTGTATGTGTGCTAATGTCTGTTAGTAATTTGGAATTAAATGACTGTGAAAGTTGTTGGGTTGGAATGGAGGACTTGAGGTGGGTAAGGGTATGGAAGAATCAAGAAATTAAATTGTGGTATAGAAGGTGATGAGAGACTTGTGTTGTTAGGCAGTGAGAAATTGGTGGTCTATTAAATAAAGAACAAGGTTGAGATAGGATTGGAAATAGTGTGACTGCTGCAATGGAATGAGTACGAGTGAAATACAATATTGTTGAGTAGAAAATAATACTTTCAGCTAATATATGGTGAAAGTAGAGTATAACAATTTGAGAGATAAACATGCTATACTGATATACTTACTTTGTAGGACATTAAGAGTTTTCTTTGTTCGGTAGCTGTCTTTGTCAATCTTCTTTTTTCCTGTAATTGTAAAAGAAAATTAGTTGGTATATTTTGTAAGGGTGACGTAGTTTTACAAACAAAAGTTGTTATTTCTTAAGGTAGAAGTAGTATTGGAAAAATATTGACTAGGGTTGTTATGGGTGGATGCTGAAGTATGTTAACTATGTTGTTACAATGATTGCACTATGACAAGTGCAGTTTGGCATGTTATAAGCAACAGGGTACAGATTGGCGTAGTGTAAAAAGTATGCATACATAGTGTATTTTTGCAGCACAGGAATGTTTACCCTAGGGATAATATGGAATTGTATTAGCTGTATAGCAAAGTTTGACTTGACGCACAAATGCATGAAAAATATTTTTGTTAGCAGTAGGGCAATTTCTGTCGTGGTGCTTTTACTGCAAACTGCGGCGTAGTGAAAATATTGTGGCACTTTGCAGTTGCAGCAGTGTATGTTCTTAGTATATGGTGTGTGGTAGTAGTGGTTGGAAATGACTAGTCTTTTTGTGTAAGGAAAAGTGTTGCATTCAGGTTTCCATGTCTGTAGTACAATTTCTTTTAAAGGTGAAAAAAGTGTACATACATTGGCACTATACACATACATGTGAGCATGTGGTGAATGGTGGCACAATAAGGGATGGGACAGCACAGATTGGAAAATATAAAATGTACACATAAGGAAAAATGCTGTTACATAAAACATGTTTCCTTTAGGAGCTTTCTGCTGAAAATAAAATGCATATGTGCATGTAGAGGTGAAGTTGAAAAATATTTTTAGAACACCGATAAGTGGCAGTTGGTGTGAGGAAGGGAGATATTTTGTCAGTACAGCAAGTGGTTTCTTTCTTGTGTGAAATGGTGGAAAGATGGTTCTGGTCATTAAGAAGCAGAGTGTGTGGAAGCGTAAAGATTCATGGGTGCACTGGATAACGGTTTACACCGAGCACCGATACATCTCTGCTAATCTTAGATTGGATGAAGTGGACGTTTCATGGTATGGAGTTCAAAGATTAAACTGGGCAACATTTTAATATTGTGCGAGAATATGGCTCGATTTAAACATCCTGACATTATTATAATTCAATCGTTTGGGGTATGTGACTGTAGTGTCATTGCAGTTGCCAAGAAGGACATGTTTAAAAGACTGATGGAAATATTTTCAGCTTCGAAGATTATGTTTTGAACGAGTTCAAACTTGTTTTGTCGACACATTGAAAGACAGAATGTTAATAAACGTGTATGTGCTTTTTTAAAAAGATGTAGGAATGGCATATTTCTACAATGAGAACATAAAGTTAGATGGTGGAATAATTTTATTCGCAGTGATGGAGTTAATTTGACAGATGTTTATTAGTGCAAATTAACCATAATGTCACTTTAACAAAGTTCTTTCACTGAATTTCACAGGTTTTCCCAGTGCCCCCTCAATTTGCTGCCAGTTCCTTATATTATTCTCAACAGCAATGCAGCTTCTCCAGAGTCTGCAGACAGTCCGAAAGTCTGCGGACATCAGGTACCATTCACAAAGCCCAGAAGCACAGGGGAGAACACAAAATGTGCTACCTTTCAACCAACAAACAAATATACTTAAAACAATATTACTTATATTTACTACATCCAAATAAACCTTTTTGTACAAAGTCTTCATTTGAAAATGTAGAAATACATTTTTCATTTTGCAAATAATATCATGGAATGCACCCAGGACAAACCATAATTGTACACCTCATATTATCACTTCAGTACAACTCTTCAGACTCACACACACCAGCTGCTCAAAATAATAAGTAGTCTCTTTTTTCTTTCTGTGTTTTTACCATTCATTATATTAACATTTCTTATAAGCAAAAACACTATTTCTTTATTTTCACAGAAATGGCAAACACACTTGAGTTGTTCAAAGAAAACTTCCCAAAACAAGAAATGTGTGATGTTAGCATATCTAACGGTCAACAATACATCTTTTAATATAAACAAATGATGCATGTATGCTGTACTCAGTCAAATAATAATTTCTTCTCTTCTTATAGCACATACTTTATATGAAAAAACAACACCCCAATTTAATTTTGGAGAATCCCAAAAATCTCAGTCCTAATCTGTACATAATGAAATCATGATCTAGTCTGCAAAACTGCATGAATTTAGTAATTACGTTAAGGAACTTTTAAATTAAGTTAATATCATGTTATTAGAAATGTTGATTGACAATATCCTTCTTGTACCTGACCCTCTTGCCCCCAGCAATCACCTCCATCAAATTCCCAATATATAAATGAAAGACGCTTTAATTAAACTTCACTAACTCCATCCGCTGATGGTCATTGTTTAGCAATTCCAAATTCTTCCATATATGTTTCCCATTCCGAAACCCCATCCCTTTCATAAATATGGGCCAACATGACACATTCCAATCTATAGATGCTTATCAAGTCTTGTTTTTTTCTTTGCATTATGTGACTTGTAACACCACTTCTCCCATTACACAACTCAGACTACAATGTCCAGAATGCAAAAACAAGACTGGACAGAATGATTTGAACGTGAAACATTTATATGGAATAAAAAATGGAAAATGCAGTGCATTTCAAAATATTTCGTTTTAAGGGCATTTTCATTAAACTTAAAAAAATGCATGTATGCATTTATAGCAGCACTGTGTGCAACATCTTTGTAAAACAAAGAAAAAGTGGATACAAAACATGGGTGAATTTTTAAGGTCCACTTAGTGTGTGCAAGTTTAATATCTTGGCAGTACATGCATACTTGCAAACATGACCCATTCCAATTAATCGGTGCTTATACAGTCCTAGTTTTTCTCTGCATTCTGTGACATTTAGTCAAAGTTTTCTATTGCAAAAAGTGCAACTACAACTCCCATGATTCAAAGAAAAATGCCAAGATGTGATATGCACCTACATATTGGAATGGATCATGTTGGCAAGTATGCATGTACTGCCAACATATTAAACTTCCACACACCAAGTGCCACTTGAAAATGTTCTACAAATCTTTTCTTTCCTTTTACAAATAGTTTAAACATAGAGCTGTTATAAATGCCCATAAGCATGTTTTAACTTTCATGAAAATGATCCTAAAAAGTAACATCTTTATACGATCAGCATTTTTTCATTGTTCATTCCATATAAATGTCACCCTTTCCAACCTCACTCATTACATCCCTTACACTAGCACCATTATTCACCTACTCACACAGATCTCTATACCGCCAAAGTATCTATGTACAACACTTTACCTTACAAAAGTACTCTTCTTTTCCATCCTCTACTATAACATAGCATACACTTCTGCAACAAGAATCCACCATTGCATTACCACTAGGCTATATGTTTCATAGTCTTTAAGAACCTGCAAAACATTACAAACATTCATTACACCACAAACACAGCACTTCTTTTTAAAATCAGCAGCACAAAAATAACCTAGTTTTTCTCACCCCCATTTTTGTCCTGTTTCTTCCAATGTGCCAAACAGCTTACTTATACTCCAATTGGTCTATCAACATAGTTTACACATTTTAGTACACCACCCAAAATGCCAATTCATTAACACTTTTTCCCCAACAACCCCCCCTACCTTCATGAATAACAGACTCCCTTACTAAAAGTACTTCACCATTACCACCCACTAACTTTCTTTTTCAATTACAGGAAAGAAGAAAATTGTCAAAGACAACTACCGAAAAAGAACACTCTTCACATCCTACAAAGTAAGTACATTAATATATATATATATATCTAATTGTAACAATGTACTTTCACAATATATTATCCTACACTATTCTTTTTGAATCAACAATATTTATTTCACTCGTACACATTATATTACAACATTCACATTCTTTCTATTCCCTCTCTAAACAACACCATTATAACACCCACAGTTTTCCTCAAAACATCATAATGTCCCTACTCATTAAATCATACCACGACTCACTTACTCATTAACCGATGCCCATCACACCTCAAACATTTAGGGGCCGATTCATGGAACAAACGTGCGCCGAAAATCGTTGCGCAAGCAGGTGCAAGCAAGCGCTAGCGCAAATAAACAGGTGCACGCGTGCGATTCATGGAAGTCCCTGCGCGTGTTCACCTCGGGCTGTGCGCCAAACCCGTGCATGGCGCACAAGTCACTGCAACATCCCGCAAGGCGTGCGCGACGCGCACAGTGAAAGCGCACAACCTCGGCGCATACACCAGAAAGTGGGCGGGACACGGGGAGTAACGCGCGGAATGGGGAACAATGCGCGAAAATAAGGGCGTAACTGGGGATGTACTGCAGGGAAGCAGACGGAATGCCCACACGCACTCGAAACACACGTATTCATGGAATCGAATAGGGCAAAGCCACGCACAGCCAAAGACACGCACAAGCTGAAACACGTCCGCCACACGAAGGCAGGCGGTAGAGTCCCAGCGCATCACAAAAGTGGCAACATACAGCAATTGGGCCTGTGCGAGCGGGGCACGTGTATTGCGGGGGTGCGCGGGAAGCAACACACGCGATTGAGCGGGGTACGTGTTTTTCTTGGGCGCGCGGGAAGTGACACACGCGATTGAGCGGGATACGTGTATTTCGGGGGTGCGCGGGAAGTTACACACGCGATTGAGCGGGGTACGTGTATATTGGGGGTGCGCGGGTAGTTACACACGCGATTGAGCGGGGTACGTGTATTTCGAGGGTGCGCGGGAAGTTACACACGCGATTGAGCGGGGTACGTGTATTTCTGGGGTGCGCGGGAAGTCACACACGCGATCTCATCAGGGTACGTGTATTTCGGGGTGCGGGGGAAGTATCCCACGCAACATCAGCAGGGTACGTGTATTCCAGGGGTGCGCGGGAAGTACCACACGCAATTCCATCAGGGTACGTGTATTACAGGGGTGCTCGGGAAGTTCCACACACGATATCATCAGGGTACGTGTATTACAGGGGTGCGCAGGGAGCAGCACACGTGAATTGCACGTGTGGGTCCTCCCAGGTGTTCCCTTTACACCCTCCACGGCCCCTGCAGGTGGCTCACACCACAAGGGCCTACCCAGCACATGTCATGCAGACACCCCATCCACCATGGCCATGCCCACCAGCCAACCCACATGTCAACTTGCACTACTGCCCACCAACGCATGTCCCCCTGCACCCCTAGCCACCAGGGGCACCCTCCACCAGGTCCCCACCCATGTCTCCCACCACCCCCACCCCCCAGTCACCAGGGGCAGCCTCCACCAGGCCCCCACCCAAGTCTCCCACCACCCCCACCCCCAGCAGTGCAGGGGCAGCCTCCACCAGGCCCCAACCCATGTCTCTCACCACCCCTACCCCCCAGGAGTGCAGGGGCAGCCTCCACCAGGCCCCCACCCATGTCTCCCACCACCCCCACCCCCCAGCAGTGCAGGGGCAGCCTCCACCAGGCCCCCACCCATGTCTCACACCACCCCCACCCCCCAGTCACCAGGGGCAGCCTCCACCAGTCCCCCACCCATGTCTAACACCACCCCCACCCCCCAGCCACCAGGGGCAGCCTCCACCAGGCCCCCACTCATGTCACCCACCACCCCCAATCCCCAGTCACCAGGGGCACCTGCCAGCAGTCACCCACCCATGTCCAACTCATGTTCCCCACCACCCCCACCCCCCAGCACTGTGGGGCACCTGCCAGCAGGCCCCCACCCATGTCCAACTCATTTTCACCACCACCCCCACCCCCCAGCCACCAGGGGCAGCCTCCACCAGGCCCCCACCCATGTCTCCCATCACCCCCACCCCCCCCAGTCACCAGGGGCAGCCTCCACCAGGCCCCCACCCATGTCTCCCACCACCCCCACCCCCAGTCACCAGGGGCACCTGCCAGCAGGCCCCCACCCATGTCCAACTCATGTTTCCCACCACCCCCACCCCCCAGCACTGTGGGCACCTGCCAGCAGGCCCCCACCCATGTCCAACTCATGTTCCCCACCACCCCCACCCCCCAGCCACCAGGGGCAGCCTCCACCAGGCCCCCACCCATGTCTCCCACCACCCCCACCCCCCCAGCAGTGCAGGGGCAGCCACCACCAGGCCCCCACCGATGTCTCCCACCACCCCCGCCCCCCAGCAGTGCAGGGGCAGCCTCCACCAGGTCCCCACCCATGTCTCACACCACCCCCACCCCCCAGCAGTGCAGGGGCAGCCTCCACCAGGCCCCCACCCATGTCTCACACCACCCTACCCCCCAGCCACCAGGGGCAGCCTCCACCAGGCCCCCACCCATGTCTCCCACCACCCCACCCCCAGCACTGTGGGGCACCTGCCAGCAGGCCCCCACCCATGTCCAACTCATGTTCCCCACCACCCCCACACCCCAGCAGTGCAGGGGCAGCCTCCACCAGCCCCCACCCATGTCCAACTCATATTCCCCACCACCCCCACCCCCCTGCACCGTGGGGCACCCGCCAGCAGGCCCCCACCCATGTCTCCCACCACCCCCACCCCCCGGCATTGCAGGGGCACCCACCACCAGGCCCCCACCCATGTCTCACACCACCCCCACCCCCCAGCACTGTGGGGCACCTGCCAGCAGGCCCCCACCCATGTCCAACTCATGTTCCCCACCACCCCCACCCCCCAGCAGTTGACGGGCAGCCTCCACCAGGCCCCCACCCATGTCTCCCACCACCCCCACCCCCCAGCACTGTGGGGCACCTGCCAGCAGGCCCCCACCCATGTGCAACTCATGTTCCCCAGCCAACATGTCATCACAATCTAGATCCCTGGTCCCTATGTCTCACACCACCCCCACCCCCCAGCAGTGCAGGGGCAGCCTCCACCAGGCCCCCACCCATGTCTCACACCACCCTACCCCCCAGCCACCAGGGGCAGCCTCCACCAGGCCCCCACCCATGTCTCCCACCACCCCACCCCCAGCACTGTGGGGCACCTGCCAGCAGGCCCCCACCCATGTCCAACTCATGTTCCCCACCACCCCCACACCCCAGCAGTGCAGGGGCAGCCTCCACCAGGCCCCACCCATGTCTCCCACCACCCCCACCCCCAGTCACCAGGGGCACCTGCCAGCAGGCCCCCACCCATGTCCAACTCATGTTCCCCACCACCCCCACCCCCCAGCCACCAGGGGGAGCCTCCACCAGGCCCCCACCCATGTCGCCCACCACCCCCACCCTCACAGTCACCAGGGGCAGCCTCCACCAGGCCCCCACCCATGTCCAACTCATGTTCCCCACCACCCCCAACCCCCAGCACCGTGGGGCACCTGCCAGCAGGCCCCCACCCATGTCCAACTCATGTTGCCCACCACCCCCACCCCCAGCACCATGGGGCACCTGCCAGCAGGCCCCCACCCATGTCCAACTCATATTCCCCACCACCCCCACCCCCCTGCACCGTGGGGCACCCGCCAGCAGGCCCCCACCCATGTCTCCCACCACCCCCACCCCCCGGCATTGCAGGGGCACCCACCACCAGGCCCCCACCCATGTCTCACACCACCCCCACCCCCCAGCACTGTGGGGCACCTGCCAGCAGGCCCCCACCCATGTCCAACTCATGTTCCCCACCACCCCCACCCCCCAGCAGTTGACGGGCAGCCTCCACCAGGCCCCCACCCATGTCTCCCACCACCCCCACCCCCCAGCACTGTGGGGCACCTGCCAGCAGGCCCCCACCCATGTGCAACTCATGTTCCCCAGCCAACATGTCATCACAATCTAGATCCCTGGTCCCTATGGTCAGCCTCCAAATGCAAAACACCCACCCGAGTATTGCATCCACCCACTCATAATTTGCAATTACATCACAGAACACCAATTGCAAGTTCCGAAACAAACACATTTCCCTCACATACACCCAATGGGTGTCAGTGAATCTCAAAACACATATCATGAAATGCATGAAACCAATGAGATACCACACATTGAAGTTCACCAAAAATAATATGTATTAAAGAAACATCAATAGAATAAAAAATGAAGAAACAGAAACGTGAATGTACAAAAATGAAAAGAAGCATGTCCGTCAAAAAAAGCAAAACCAAAAATAAAAATCCAAAGTAATGTCCAAAGTCGATGTCCACAAAACAAAATCCAATGGGAAATGAAAAAGAAAGCCATTGCTCCATGGTCAAAAATAGAACAAAAAATACAATCCAACTGTCAACTATGTACATGGGGAACAATCCAGGGTCCATTATCCCAACAAAATAAAGGAAACCTATCTAACTACACTAACTAATAAAATGAACCATATACAAAAATGTGGCCAATGTCCGAAAGGTCCAAATAAAATAAAAAGGGCAGCGGGCTAGTTTCACGGCTCACTTGTGGATGTTCCGGGCCAGGGCATCATCAAACTCCTCCTCAATGTCCCGGAGGCAGTCCTCCTCCATGGCCCCAAGGGTCCGCAGGGCCGTCGACGTCTCCACCTCCAAACCCCTGCGGATTGCCTCGAGGCACTCGGCCCGCCTCAGGGCCCTCCGCATGGAGTTCTCCGCCCTGACCATTGTGAGCCGTGCCTCTTCCGGCCGCTGCCGCTCCGCATCTATGGCGTGGCCCAACCGCTGGCACACAGAAGACACTCTCTGTACTGGGTCCTCCTGCCCTCCGGCCGATGCCTGCCCCTCCGATGTCGAAGGCCTCGAGCCTTCATGGCTCCCACCACGTTGCTGCTGCTGCTGTGCCTCTGCCCGTGCACTGCCTCCTGCTGCCTGCACATCCTCCGCCGGCTGGGGTGCAGTCGTAGATGTGGCCACCCCTGCTGGACGTCCGACTCCCGACTGTGGCAGGGATGCCTCCTCCACCAGCCTGGCCGCACCGTCAGAGGCAGCTCCACAGGGCACCCAGGTGACTGATGGGTGGGAAGATGGCACAGAGGATGACTGGCACGTAGGGGGTCCAGTTGAGGAGGGGGTCGGAGCAAGCCCCATCAGACAGAGGAATCCGGCCTGGGTGACCTGTCCCAGCAGGCTGATGTGGTCAACGAGCCATCCGAGATGACGTGCAGTCTCTCCATGAAAAGACTGCAGGTCACCTCGCATGGCCCGTTGACGCAACGCCACACCAGCCAGGACAGGCTCAACCCCGACCTGGATAGCCACGTCCACAGGCAGAGGAAGGCCAGTTGACGTGAGCTCATCCCCTGCCTGAAAACGGGTCTGGACGTAGGCATCCCTGCTGGTGCACGATGATGCAGGGACAGGATCGGGGACAGGATTGCACACAGGCACCTCCGCGGCGGCCTGTGCTGCCTTCTGTCCCTGGTCCTGCACTGCACCACTAGCACCAGTGGGATCCCCACCTCCAGACCCCGTCTCTGGTGCTTGCACGGCCTCCTCCTCCACCAAACCCCCCACCAACCTGGATGACTCTGTGCCATCTTCCCCTGTTGGGCCCTGTGGGGTCCCAGCTGCCCCTTCTGCTGACGAGGAGTCCAACTCCAACCTCCGCCTCTTGGACCTCCCCCCAGCAGCTGCGGCCTGGGACGCGGCACCGGACTCCTCACTCCCCGACGAGATGACAACCTGGGAGGGGAGCTGGGCCTTGCGTCTCCGGCTGGCGGTCGGATCCCCGCCGCTGTGCTCCACAGCACCTTCTCCGCCCTCTTCATCAGTTGACGCTGCAGACAGGGAGAAACAAAACACAGGCATCAGGGCACTGTACAATGGACACATACACACATGACAGTTGTACATGAGTGGCATTGGCAAACCTCAGACTTGTCATCACAATCCCCAACACACATGTCATTACAACTCGCACACACGAGCCATACCACAGCCATATCGCAACTGCCACCACCATCCATACACATACAACAGCATGAGCAGCCAAAGGTGAGCCAGAAATCACATGCAACACAGGAAGTGCACCAGACATGTACACACACCACCACACTTGCATGCATGTGTACACCTCTGCCAAGTGTCGCACTGTTCAGACGGGCACCCATGTCACATCTGCCAATCAGGCTTCCACATACCGCTGTCACATGCATCCATGTTGCATCACTGTTGCACCCTTGTCAAATACACACACATGCACATGTACACAGTGCTGATACATGCAGCCGAAAACAATGCGTGACATCACGGACATGTCTACTTACATACACATTCATCCAAACATGTGTGCCCACACAACTGCATTTGGCATGCAAGCCTACACACACAAGCACCATCCATGTCTCACACATTACAGCCCTCGCATGTGTCAGCCCCACGGCCCTGTACACCCCCACCCATACTCGACCCCATACAAACAGATGTGCAACCTGCACACTACTAAATAATCACCACACGCACAGCTCACAATCAGGATGCATGTACACTCACCGCTCGACTTCAGACGGGTCTGCTTCTCTAGAACCTGGACGTGGAGCGCTGGGGATATGCGTTCCAGGACCCTCATCTGTTCTTCCGACAAGTGGCCCCGGCGCCCCTTGGCATCTGCTGCCTTCAAGAGGCGCCGGGCCTTGTTCAGGTTCCTGGACCTGACGTCCTCCCAGCGCTTCCTGACATGTTGTAAGTCGCAGACTGCCACCCCCTCCGCGTTGATGGCAGTCACGATGTCAGTCCAGATCCGAGTCCGTCCTTCCTTATCGGCGCGGGAACTTCTGAAGAGGGCATCATACTGCCCCAGGACTTGCTCCACCAGGACACCAACTTCGGTGGCACTGAAGCTGGTGCCCCTCTGCCTCTCTGGCCGGGGGTTGTCAGTGGTCACAGATGGTGTTTGCCCCGACATGACAACCCCAGAGGCAGGAGTGGGTGGGCAACTGGGTCCTGGGGCTGGGCGATGGAATCCCAGTCGGGAGTCTTCGGTTCCAGCAGGGGTGGTCACAGCAACAGCACCCCTGGCTGATGTGCAGGCAGCAAATGGCAGTGCACGTGGGCAGCAGGCAGTCAGGCAGCAGCAGATGGCAGGTGGGAGCATGCTCGGGGCTCTGGGGGGCAGTAGTTCGGCCTTCTGGGCAGGAGCGTGGTCTTCCGTGTGCTTACGCGTGGCCAGCTTGATACGGAGTGATTTGGCACGTGAAAAATCTGCACGTCAGCGTGTAATTCGAGGAAAGGCCCTTAGCGCGTAAGCGTGTCTGCAGGCATACGCATTTTCATTGGACAGAAGGCCCCTCACGCGCAAGCGCCCCTGTGATGTGACGCTTACAGACGTGCATGGGCATTTCAGCACGCGTGAAAAACTGCACGTCCGCGTGTAATACGAGGAAAGGGCCATGCGCGTAAGCGCGCGTGAAAAACTGCATATCCGCATGTAATACGAGGAAAGGGCCCATGCGCGTAAGTGACGTGACGCATGCGTGTGTTTCCCTCAGCACTGGTTAAAGGTGAGCGGGCCCAGCAGTTCGCTGTACGTGCCTTTTGTGGAGACCGACGTGTGTTGCTGCTTCCTGTTGTTTCGCGCGCCATCACAACTTCACAGCTATCAAGGACGTATCTCTTCTTTTGGCGGGGGTATTGGCTACGTGTGTTTTTCTGCATCGCGCTAGTCAGACGGTGAGTCGCACACACTCTTTTTCCCACTGGGTGTGCCCCTGTGTATCGCACCCATTTTCGATGTCATAGTAGCCTGCGTGTCCCACGCATACGTGTTATTCGTTATTCGTGTTACTGGGTGCCACCGCGTACTGCGGGAGGTTGAATCCACGCACGTAGGCTGCAGGGTTGCGTGCACGGTTTTACTGCAGTTTTGGGGTGCCTGAGCGTTGCGTCACCCGTCACCACATCACCGGGGTCACATACAGCCTTGCAGGTGCAGGGGGGCAGTTAACATCTTGCTTCCCACCCCCTTCACCCCAATTGCCCAGGTCAATTGTGGTGTACACCTCCCATTGGCACCACTCCATCTGTGCCAGCACTACTACATCTGTGCCATGGTTGGGAGGCCACCAAAGGTGAGGGGCGCCTCAGCTGGGCGTACACCTTGTGGCGGGTGTGGTCGGGGACGTGGCCGTGGTGACCAGGGAGTAGGGGAACTCCAGGGTGTCCAGGGCAGCCACAGAGGGGGAAGAGGCAGGGGTGCGCCACTTGAGCACAATGTTGTGCCATGTGTCGGTGCAGCCATGCCACCACCCCCTGTGGTTCTGGGGGATGCAGCTCCTGCATCTGGCACTGGCACCCTTATGACCCGGCAGTCCGTTCCATCGACTGCCACGGGCCCAAGGGTAGTGGTAGCTGCAGGTGCAGCTGTGGACACAGCCACCCAGGCTCAGGGTCTGCCAGCGCAGGCTGCGTTGGCACTTGAAGAGCCCTTGGTAGATCTCCAACAGGCCAGGGGGGAAACCATAGGGGCAGGCCGGGCTGCTCAGACCAAGACACGTGTCCCTGGGGCAGTCATGTCATCTGCTGCCCCGAACAGCCGGGTGTTGGCAAGTGCAGGGGCAGATGCACCCAACAGCACCCCGGTTGTGAGTCTGCCAACCAGGACCGTTGCGGCCAACGACCCTGCCACAGCTGTCGCTGCGCAGGGTCCATTAGTGGGCACCCAGCTGCCACTGACACAAGTCAGGCCTTTGGTTATCCCTCCACCTGCCACTCCCTTGGCTCAATCCACCGAACCCACTGGCCATACTGGTCAGGGTGGCATTAGCCAGCCAGGGTCTGCGCCACAGTCCAAGAGGAGGAAGGTTGCACCTGCAGCACAGGCTGGGACCCCACACACAGCCACGACCTCCTGCACGTCGAGGAAGAAACCTTTCTGTAAGCAGGAACTGGACTTCCTCGTGGACTACGTGCGGGGCCAGAGCCGTGACATGCTAGTGGGTGCCAATAGTCAGACAACGGCTGCCCAACGTGACACCCACTGGAAGCATGTTGCGGAACATGCCAGTTCATTCGGCCATGAGGTGCGCACGGTGCAGGATTGCAAAAAGCGTTGGAATGACATCAAGTGCAGCACTAAGGCCAAGCGTGCCTCAAATTACAACTTGACTCTGGTGACTGACGGTGGGCCTGCACCAGAGGACGAAGAACTCACTCCGCATGAGGCTCTCATTGCGGAGTTCATACCACCTGAATTGGTCGAATGACTGGGAGAGAAGCTGGACTTTGATGCCCAGTCCAGTGAGTGTTGATGCGTGTTTGTTGAGGACGTGTGTGTTTCACTTGTGGGATGTGTTGTGCATGATTGCTGCTACATGTGACGTGTACATGGTTCTGATGTGTAAGTAATGCAATGCTACCGTCATGCATGTCTCCTCTGCCTGCATGCGGGACTCCATGTAGGCATGCTCCCTTGCCCCTCCTCCGCCACTCTGCACCCCAGTTCCACCTTTGCACTGGTCTGCTTCAATCTTGCCAATGTGTACTTTCTTGTTCATGTGTCCTGTGTAGATGCTAACTTCCAGCGTAGAATCTGCCAGACATATGCCGTGTGGTACAGCCTTAGTACTCGATGCAGGGTATCTCACTTGTACTGTGCATGGGTCAGATGTCCCGCAGGGACATGCGTGCCCATTCATGCTCCATGTGCATTGCACGCATGCCCCTATGTGTCCTTGACTGGATGATCACTGTAATATAAGTCCTTGGTTACATACATTGCCTGCCATCTCATCAGCCTTCCCATGTCAACTGTGCCTCAGTCCTGCGTTGCACACATGTTTAGGCTCTGAAAATCTGTGTGGCTCACAGGCCTCAGCCTGTTCAATGGCCAATGACTATGTCCAACTCTTGTTGTGTCTTCTTCACACGTGGGCGGCCTCCGGAGTTTCCATCATGTGTCCTGCCCACTGTCCCAGCATCATTTGCAGTTTTGTAATTTGAATCACATTAAGCTGTTGATGCCAGTCAACACTGCCTGTCAATACACAGGTGTATGGTCAGCCTTTTGATACCATGCTAGGCATCCCTGCTTTGGTACTGGGGTGGAGGGGGGCTTGGCTTCTAGACATGGTACACATTGAATGCACAATGCACGTGATGTCTGAATTTGACATTGCACTGCCTAACATTTCCTGGCACACACCATGTAGTGCTTGTACATGTAGGTAGTGAGTGGCGTACACATTTTCTGCACTGCATAGACCCACTTCCATGGAAACTGCCACCTTTCAACAGGTCTGATCACAGAAGCTATTCAAAGTAGACCCAGCATGCATGCCAGGTCATATGTTGTGTGTCACATGTCTGCCGGATGCCTTTGCTGTCGGTGTGTGTGTGTGTGCTTCTGACATGTGTATTGACCTTTTTCTCTCTATTTTTCAGGTGATGACGAAATGGAGGCAGAGGATGGTGTTGTCATGCCAGACAAAGGGTTGGTAACGCCATATCAACCCGGCACTAGTGGGGGTCGTGGGGTGGTAGGCCACGAAAACCACCAAGTGCTGCAGACCATCTTGTCTCTGGCTGCCTGTGAGTCCAGCCTTGATGACGACTCTGACGTCCATGTTGAGTTGGATGAGCATCAAGTCCATGTGTCAGGGGTGAGTGATTCTGATGTGGACACTCCTCTGTCTGCGACACCGGCACTGAGGGATCAGACAGTCTTGGTTCCTCCGCCTGTGGTGGATCGGGACGCAGGGTCACCCTCCACACGAGTCACTGATGTGCCTGGGACATCACGTCGACGGGGGCATGTAGTCGTGCAGCCGCAGGCGGTCCCAACACAACGAGGACCCCCGGTCCTTGGGTCCCGCAGGGGTCAAGCCCGGCAACGCGGTCGCCGCGCGCAACCGCTGTATACTGAGTGGGAGCAAGACATGACTGCCAATTCCGAACGGCAGGGGGCAGCAATGGAGAACATCGCTGAGAGCATGGAGCGTGTGGCCCGATCTGTGCTCCCCAATGCTAGGCAGGTGCTTCTCCAGCAGCAGGCGGCACGGTCCACGGCCCGCTCGCTCAGGCTGGGCATGGCGGCCTCAGACAGGGCACGCCAGGCTGAAATGTCGTCTCTGTGTCAAGCAATTGCTGCTCACGCAGAGGCGCACATGGATGCCCTGAGGGAGGAGTATGCTTCCCTCAGATCCACTCTGGGTGTCCTTATGATGTCCCAGAGGCAGCAGGCAGAGGAGAGGTTTGCACAGCTTGAGCGTACCATCTCGGCTGAGCTACAGGCTTGCCGGGAGGTGCAGCAGTTGTCCAGCCAGGCCTTGCAGGAGCAACTCCGTGTTACACGTGCTACCTTGCAAGAGGAAGCACGTGTATCACGGGAGGTTCTGCATGCAGACCTACGTCACATCGCCACACAGAACCAGGCTCACCCGTCCGGCAGACTTGCTGCCGACGAGGGGCAAGCTGCGGCTAGGCGTGGCCAGGCTAGTGTGCCACGTCCTCCTTTCCAGGATGAGCCAGACTCGGACGACCATCTATCTCCCACATAGGTCGTGCTGTGCAGGCGTTGAGCCCATGGAGGATTTTTTTTTGGCTCAGCATCATCGCATGTGGATGTTGAGCAGCACCCTGTACCTCCCCCCTCCTGGGTGCCTCCCCTCCCCCCTGGGTCGTATGTGGCCATTTTTGATTTTTCTTTTAGTTTAGTTAGTTAAGTTTCTGTTTGATAGTTAGTTTAAATAGGTAATGTAGGTTTTCCATAGTTATTACTGTAATTAGTTAATAGTTGATTTAGTTTAAAATTGCTAGTCTATTGCTAGTCTATTGTGCTTTCATGTGACGGTGCGGTGCTTTGTGGCTTTTGAAGGCATCCACTGTCTGTTCCAGCTGGGCCCTTCATGGTTGTCTTGTGTATGTGTTTGCTGCTTGGGTTCCTTGACTCACATATGCCACTCCTGCCTCCCTTATCCATGGGCTCGCAAGGATGGTTCGGTGTTACAGCATTTTACACAAGGGCTTTGGACTGTCATATCTGTGGCATGTCTGGTGCTGTGTGACTTGTGTTGACACCCCTAGTGGGGATGATTTAGGTGTCATTGTCCACTGTTCAGCTTTTGCTAGATGGGGTGTGTCATGATTAATGTGGACATTGATTGCTATGCATTGTGTATTATGTTTCATATCTTTCCTGTACATGTGCTTGTTGCAATTCATGCTGTAGATAGTGTTCCACACTTTGGAGGTGAAAGACGGGCTGATGGTGTGATTTGTGATGTGACTCTCTGACATGGTCAAGTAATGAGATGCCTGATGAGACACACATAGATGACTTTGAAGCATTAATCATGTGTTTCATGCCCTTTCTGCAGGGGGATGAGCCTCCAGAGCACGTTTGCCAGCAGACATGGCCCATTGGACGAGGGAATTCTGGACCCGTTTGTTGGTGTCCACATGCACATGTGTGCAGAAGCAGAGGCACAGTGATTGCAGACCCACATCCTAGAACTGCTGACTTGTTCCAAGGAACTCCAGGCAAGGTGAGCATCACAGGGGGGAAACGACACAGCAAAGCTTGCACCAGGCGAGTTGCACATGCAGGCTTAGTCACTTAGTCACAGCACTGAGGGTGAGCTTAGACGAATATTGGTGTTGAAGCACACAATGCAGCTCAGATGTGTTTGTGGACTGATGGCTGCTGATAGTAGGGTTGTCCGGGACACATGCAGGGGCAGTGGCCCATAGCCTCCGGTACACCAAGGTCCATTGAGCCACTTGTATCAACCATGTAGCCTTCCGAGACATGGAAAGGGGCAGCTCACAGGGACATACAGCAAGGGACATACTCGGGTGCAGTGCATGTCTTTTCCAAGTACTTCATGATAAATGCACTGCCAACTTTGTTTTGGTCATGGTGGTACGCAACTTGCTCTGTAGTCATGGCTTGCTTTATGGGACTGTCTGCTTACCCAGGGAACATTGCATGTTGTGTGAATTGTGACACATTGGTGTTCCATTTGCCACGCACCCAGCAGCGGCTGCCTTACTGCATTGACTGTGTATGACCCGTCACAGGGGTGATGTTATATATGGGTACGAAGCATTGGTACAGGTTGTTGACTGTGTCTCTCTTTGCAGCATTGCAGTGCTCCTGTAACCGGACCTGAGAGTGCGCAGGCAGGAGGCCAGCACTCAAAACCAGAGCTAAGTGTCTTGTTGTTTTTCTTACGAACTGCTCTGCATAGGCTTGCTGGGGAGTGTACTGATGCATGGATGTATGTGTGGTTCAATTTGGTATGTTTTTTTCTCCCTAATCACCCGTGATCCTATGCAATTTTGAAACCTGTACCCTCTACCCGGTGTTCCTGCTTCCCGTGCCTATCCAAGCAACGTTCCCTGACCCTCTTTCCCCACTGGGGTTGCGGATGCCTGTGTAAGCCCCGAACTTGCAGGCGCCAAAACCCTAGAGGGGGTGGTTGGTTCATACCACTCCTGAGCCTGGACTACAGAAGGCCATGACAATGATGTTCAAGTTTGTTTGGATTGTGTATTTGTTCATGCAGGTTGTACATTTTCGTGCATTCCCTAGTTTCATGTGTCATTCCTCCTCCCCTCTCCTGCCGCTCATTCCAGTCATCCAGTGTGTCAACACCTGTCCCGACTGCATATCCCTGAACCTCCTTCCCCACCAGGGTCTCAGGGGCCTGTGTGAGTTTGACGTTGCAGGCACCCGGGACATGGTGGGGGTGGTTGTTTCGTGGCACTCCCGCGCCTGTACAGGGGACCTGTGACAGTACACATCCATTCATGGTGCATCATCCTATGTCATGTACCACACATGTCTCACATCCTGTCGTGACATTGTTTTGCTGTGCTACCTTGGTTGTTGCATCATTGTGGTAGTACTTGGCCTTTGTGAGGTACTGCTACGTCAAGTCATCTACTGGAGGGTGTTCGGGTTCGTTTTTATGCCTTCGATTTTGTGATTTTGGAAATGAGTGTGGATTCTGAGGGTCCAGGCATCTTTTTACACACAAGGTGGGAGATGGTGACGAAGGGTAAAGGTGATCCTGTGGCCAGGTGGAATTGAGGTTTGGAGGCTCCATGACCCAGGTGCAGTTGTTCAGTGGGTCATGGCCATTTGTGAGGGAGGGGGGTTGTTGTTGATAGTTGCCTTGCCTTGCAGTGTGATGGGAACTCTGACATAGTAATGGTGGTATCCTATGTACATGTTGTGTTCTGCTGATTAATGCCTGTTCATGTGTTGTGTTTTCCTTTCAGGTGCGAGGGGATAGTTTTGTTTTGACATGCTGGGGTGTACACATGGTGGATGTTCACATGTGATGTGTAGGGAACACTGATGGTCACTTGAGTGCACATGCATATGTGGAGTGCATGTCCTTGCAGAACCACACACTTGCACTCTGATGCACTACATGTACTCCCACCCTTGCATATCCACGTGTACACTGTTTGCCTTCTGGTGCCCACTGTGTCACTGCAGCACATGTTCTGTGACCGATCATGGATCCAGTACATGCCTAATTTGATGTTTGACGTGGTCTGTCACTTAGATGTGATGCTCAGGGTGTGCATCACACACAATGGCTGTTCACTGTGCTGTGCGCTGAGCAGTGTGATGCAGGAGTAGGACACTGCACACATGAGCTGCAGTGTTGATTTTGCAATGCATAATGTGCATGTAGACAGGCATTCATTGTGATGTTACGTCTACGACTGTTGTAATGCATTTGGAAATGACTTATTTTGGGTGGGAGGTTGTTGGTCTGTCATTTCATGTGATTCCGGGTCAGGCAGCAGTGTCCGATGCCACTGTGCATTTAGGACATGACAATGTGTACCTTATCGTTACTGCATTGGTGTATGGGTATTGCGTGCCATGTCATGTTGATGTTTGGGAGGGTTTGAGTGACATGACAGTGATGGCCATGGCCTGGCTTGCAGGTGTGTGTGATGCACACCTTGCATGTCCGTGTCATCCGCTTCTCAGAGCAACTAGCTGGGGTAGATTTCTCTCCGCAGCAGGGCCCTCCCCCTGGAACAGACTTCCGGCCTGACTTGAACTTGAGGGGAATCATCTCCAGTTCTGGAAGCACCTCAAGACCTTCCTCTTTGCTTCTGCTTACTGTCTGCCTCTCCCTTGCAGAATTCTCCACTGGAACTGCACAGGAGCTGCAACTGGGCCACTCTCACCGGCCTCGGTCCCTGGCCCAGCCACTCTCCACTTGCACTGCCTCCCTGGCAACCCCTGCACTGCAGTACTGTCTCTCTATCCCTACAGCCCTCCCTTCCCAGCACTTGTCTGCACTCACCTTTGTAGTTGCCACCAGGCGACCTATGTATTATTTTTCTGGGCTACTTCCCCTGTACTGGACTCCCCCCCACCCTTCCCCTTGCACTTTTCCCATTCCCCCTACCCCTGCACTTGCACGATCCCAATGACACCTGGCCTAGTAGTACCGTTCTCTGTGTTCCCTTGTTCCCCCCTCCCTGCCTCATTGCGACTTGGAATACTTGTGTATGGCCCATATCATGTCATATGTCATATGTGTGCCTTTTGGTCACACAGGATAGCTTGTGTTTAAGTAGCTAGGGATGCAGACGATGTGGCACTTCCATGGCAACTTTCTCAGCTGGTAGGGTTGTGACAGTTAACTGTCTCTTTGTCATCATCGATTGTCACCTGGTATGTGCCAGGCCTGTGTGCACTCCGCAGGGGTGGGAGTTTAGGTGAAAAATGTGGCCACAAGCTTGGTCCGGGCTTCCTCGCCACGTGCCCTGTCCCCTCCCATGGGCAGCGCCTGTGCCTGTGGTTGGGGATGTGGGGGCACCACCAGGTCCACCGGGAGCCCTGCCGTGTTGCAACATTGTGCAGGACACATGCTGCCACAATGATCCTGCACACTACTGGTGGTGCATAGAGTAGTTGCCCACCAGAGCGGTCAAGGGAGCGGAAACGTGACTTGAGCACTCCGAATGTGCGCTCCACTATGCCCCTGTTTGCAATATCTTACCTGGGGTGGTGTGGTGGGGTTCCGGATTGGCGTCATCATGTGGTTGCTCAGAGGGTAGGCACTGTCCCCTGGGGAGGTGATAATAGTTGAGATTATTAGGGTTTGGATATTTGTCTGTGTGTGACTTGCATGCATGTGCAAGGGCATTTGTACTGACCTAGGAGCCATGTGTCGCCATGCTGCCCAGCTTCCAGGGCCCGGCTCAGGGCGGACATTCTGTATATGAAACTGTCATGGGTGGGGCCAGGGTAGTTTGCATAGACAGAGGTGATGATTCCCTTTGCATCACATACCACCTGTACATTGATGGAATGCCAGTGCTTGCGGTTTCGGTAGATGTGCTCAATGGCCCTAGGTGGACGTAGGGCCACATGGATGCAATCTATGGCACCGAGCACTTTGGGGAAGTGTGCCACCCTGAAAAAATCCAGGACAACGGCCTGCCTTTCTGCGGGTGTTCTGGGCATGTATATGTGCCTGTGGACTGAGGGGCGCGCTGTCATGATTGCCAGTACCTGGTGTAGGCAGCGTGACTGCGTGGCCTGTGAGACCCCCCACTATGGCAGTGGTCCGCTGAAATGACCCAGTGGCCAAAAAATGCAGGACATTGAGCAGCTTCTCCAAGGGGCTCAATGCTTGGGAGCAAAGGGTGGGGGATGTGAGGTCATCTTCCCACTCCCTGACCAGGTCTAGGATGATATGGGGTGGAAACCAATACCTGCCATAGACCTGGTCGTCAGGCATCCCAAAAAGGCTTGTCCGTGGTGCGAAAATGCGTGCCCTTGCTATTCTCCTCCTCCTGCGGTGTCCCACGATCAGTGCAGCGACAAATGGGGCATTCATCGTAGCTGTATATACGCGTTTGTTGTTTGCGCGCACTTTTATGCTGTACGCGGGGACGCTTCCGCCTGCCTTCGTGTGGCAGACGCGTTGACGCCTGTGCACGTCTTTTGCCGTGCGCGGGTTTCCCGTATTTGGATACGGTCTGAGTGTCATCGCATGTGATCGGAGGGAAGTGAGCGTACACCCAACTGGCCTGGGTACATGTGTTTCGGGGTGCGCAGGAAGTTCCACATGCGATTAGCCTGGGTACGAGTGTTCCGGGGTGCCGGGAACTTTCACACGCGATTGGTGGAAATCCACGTGTGTTCTGTCATCACGTGCAATGAGGGAAACACCTGCGCGCGTCACGTCACAGACGCGCTGATGCGCTAAGGGCCTTTGGTCCAATGAAATCGCATATGCGTGCTGCCGTGCATACGCGCTAAGGGCCTTTCCTCGTATTACACGCGGACGTGCAGTTTCCACGCGCGCTTACACGCATGGCCCTTTCCTCGTATTACACGCGGACGTGCAGTGTTTCACGCGCGCTGAAATGCCCATGCACGTCTGTACGCGTCACGTCACAGGGGCGCTTGCTCTTGAGGGGCCTTCTATCCAATGAAAATGCATATGCGTGCAGACGCGCTTACGCGCTAAGGGCCTTTCCTCGAATTACACGCTGACGTGCAGATTTTTCACGTGCCAAATCACTCCGTATCAAGCTGGCCATGCGTAAGCACACGGAAGACCACGCTCCTGCCCAGAAGGCCGAACTACTGCCCCCCAGAGCCCCGAGCACGCTCCCACCTGCCATCTGCTGCTGCCTGACTGCCTGCTGCCCATGTGCACTGCCATTTGCTGCATGCACATCAGCCAGGGGTGCTGTTGCTGTGACCACCCCTGCTGGAACCGAAGACTCCCGACTGGGATTCCATCGCTCCACAGCCCAGTCCCAGGACCCAGTTGCCCACCCACTCCTGCCTCTGGGGTTGTCATGTCGGGGCAAACACCATCTGTGACCACTGACAACCCCCGGCCAGAGAGGCAGAGGGGCACCAGCTTTAGTGCCACCGAAGTTGGTGTCCTGGTGGAGCAAGTCCTGGGGCAGTATGATGCCCTCTTCGGAAGTTCCCGTGCCGACAAGGAAGGACGGACTCGGATCTGGACTGACATCGTGACTGCCATCAACGCGGAGGGGCTGGCAGTCCGCGACTTACAACATGTCAGGAAGCGCTGGGAGGACTTCAGGTCCAGGACCCTGAACAAGGCCCGGCCCCTCTTGAAGGCAGCGGATGCCAAGGGGTGCCGGGGCCACTTGTCGGAAGAACAGATGAGGGTCCTGGAACGCTTATCCCCAGCGCTCCACGTCCAGGTCCTAGAGAAGCAGACCCGTCTGGAGTCGAGCGGTGAGTGTACATGCATCCTGATTGTGAGCAGTGCGTGTGGTGATTATTCAGTAGTGTGCAGGTTGCACATCTGTTTGTATGGGGTCGAGTATGAGTGGGGGTGTACAGGGCCGTGGGGCTGACACATGTGAGGGCTGTAATGTGTGAGACATGGATGGTGCTTGTGTGTGTAGGCTTGCATGCCAAATGCAGTTGTGTGGGCACACATGTTTGGATGAATGTGTATGTAAGTAGACATGTCCGTGATGTCACGCATGTATGTTGTTTTCGGCTGCATGTATCAGCACTGTGTACATGTGCATGTGTGTGTATTTGACAAGGGTGCAACAGTGATGCAACATGGATGCATGTGACAGCGGTATGTGGAATCCTGATTGGCAGATGTGACATGGATGCCCGTCTGAACAGTGCGACACTTGGCAGAGGTGTACACATGCATGCAAGTTTGGTGGTGTGTGTACATTTGTGGTGCACTTCCTGTGTTGCATGTGATGTCTGGCTCACCTTTGGCTGCTCATGCTGTTGTATGTGTATGGATGGTGGTGGCAGTTGCGATATGGCTGTGGTATGGCTCATGTGTGCGAGTTGTAATGACATGTGTGTTGGGGATTGTGATGACATGTCTGAGGTTTGCCAATGCCATTCATGTACAACTGTCATGTGTGTATGTGTCCATTGTACAGTGCCCTGATGCCTGTGTTTTGTTTCTCCCTGTCTGCAGCGTCAACTGAAGAAGAGGGTGGAGAAGGTGCTGTGGAGCACAGCGGCGGGGATCCGACCGCCAGCCGGAGACGCAAGGCCCGGCTCCCCTCCCAGGTTGTCATCTCGTCGGGGAGTGAGGAGTCCGGTGCCGCGTCCCAGGCTGCAGCTGCCGGGGGGAGGTCCAAGAGGCGGAGGTTGGAGTTGGACTCCTCGGCAGCAGAAGGGGAAGCTGGGACCCCACAGGGCCCAACAGGGGAAGATGGCACGGAGTCATCCAGGTTGGTGGGGGGTTTGGTGGAGGAGGAGGCCGTGCAAGCACCAGAGACGGGGTCTGGAGGTGGGGATCCCACTGGTGCTAGTGGTGCAGTGCAGGACCAGGGACAGGAGGCAGCACAGGCCGCCGCGGAGGTGCCAGTGTGCAATCCTGTCCCCGATCCTGTCCCTGCATCATCTTGCACCAGCAGGGATGCCTACATCCAGACCCGTTTTCAGGGAGGGGATGAGCTCACGTCAACTGGCCTTCCTCTGCCTGCGGACGTGGTTATCCAGGTCCGGGTTGAGCCTGTCCTGGCTGGTGTGGCATTGCGTCAACGGGCCATGCGAGGTGACCTGCAGTCTTTTCATGGAGAGACTGCACGTCATCTCGAATGGCTAGTTGACCATGTCAGCCTGCTGGGACAGGTCACCCAGGCCGAATTTCTTTGTCTGATGGGGCTTGCTCTGACCCCCTCCTCAACTGGACCCCCTACGCGCCAGTCATCCTCTGTGCCATCTTCCCACCCATCAGTCACCTGGGTGCCCTGTGGAGCTGCCTCTGACGGTGCGGCCAGGCTGGTGGAGGAGGCATCCCTGCCACCGTCGGGAGTCGGACGTCCAGCAGGGGTGGCCACATCTACGACTGCACCCCAGCCGCGGAGGATGTGCAGGCAGCAGGAGGCAGTGCACGGGCAGAGGCACAGCAGCAGCAGCAACGTGGTGGGAGCCATGAAGGCTCGGGGCCTTCGACATCGGAGGGGCAGGCATCGGCCGGAGGGCAGGAAGACCCAGGACAGAGAGTGTCTTCCGTGTGGCAGCGGTTGGGCCACGCCATAGATGCGGAGCGGCAGCGGGCGGAAGAGGCACGGCTCACAATGGTCAGGGCGGAGAACTCCATGCGGAGGGCCCTGAGGCGGGCCGAGTGCCTCGAGGCAATCCGCAGGGGTTTGGAGGTGGAGACGTCGACGGCCCTGTGGACCCTCAGGGCCATGGAGGAGGACCGCCTCCGGGACATTGAGGAGGAGTTTGATGATGCCCTGGCCTGGAACATCCACAAGTGAGCCGTGAAACTAGCCCGCTGCCCTTGTACATAGTTTCTAGGTAGTGTTAGGTTTCATTTTTGTTTTTATTTTATTTGGACCTTTCGGACATTGGCCACATTTTTGTATATAGTTTATTTTATTAGTTAGTGTAGTTAGATAGGTTTCCTTTATTTTGTTGGGATAATGGACCCTGGATTGTTCCCATGTACATAGTTGACAGTTGGATTGTATTTTTTTATTCTATTTTTGACCATGGAGCAATGGCTTTCTTTTTCATTTCCCATTGGATTTTGTTTTGTGGACATCGACTTTGGACATTAATTTGGATTTTTATTTTTGGTTTTGCTTTTTTTGACGGACATGCTTCTTTTCATTTTTGTACATTCACGTTTCTGTTTCTTCATTTTTTATTCTATTGATGTTTCCTTTAATACATATTATTTTTGGTGAACTTCAATGTGTGGTATCTCACTGTTTTCATGCATTTCATGATATGTGTTTTGAGATTCACTGACACCCATTGGGTGTATGTGAAGGAAATGTGTTAGTTTCGGAACTTGCAATTGGTGTTCTGTGATGTAATTGCAAATTATGAGTGGGTGGATGCAATACTCGGGTGGGTGTTTTGCATTTGGAGGCTGACCATAGGGACCAGGGATCTAGATTGTGATGACATGTTGGCTGGGGAACATGAGTTGCACATGGGTGGGGGCCTGCTGGCAGGTGCCCCACAGCGCTGGGGGGTGGGAGACATGGGTGGGGGCCTGGTGGAGGCTGCCTCTGCACTGCTGGGGGGTGGGGGTGGTGGGGAACATGAGTTGGACATGGGTGGGGGCCTGCTGGCAGGTGCCCCACAGTGCTGGGGGGTGGGGGTGGTGTGAGACATGGGTGGGGGCCTGGTGGTGGGTGCCCCTGCACTGCTGGGGGGTGGGGGTGGTGGGAGACATGGGTGGGGCCTGCTGGCAGGTGCCCCACGGTGCTGGGGGGTGGGGGTGGTGGGGAACATGAGTTGGACATGGGTGGGGGCCTGCTAGCAGGTGCCCCACGGTGCTGGGGGGTGGGGGTGGTGGGGAACATGAGTTGGACATGGGTGGGGGCCTGCTGGCAGGTGCCCCACGGTGCTGGGGGGTGGGGTGGTGGGGAACATGAGTTTACATGGGTGGGGGCCTGCTGGCAGGTGCCCCACAGTGCTGGGGGGTGGGGGTGGTGTGGAACATGAGTTGGACATGGGTGGGGGCCTGGTGGAGGCTGCCCCTGCACTGCTGGGGGGTGGGGGTGGTGGGAGACATGGGTGGGGGACTGGTGGAGGCTTCCGCTGGTGACTGGGGGGTGGGGGTGGTGTGAGACATGGGTGGGGGCCTGGTGGAGGCTGCCCCTGCACTGCTGGGGGTTGGGGGTGGTGTGAGACATGGGTGGGGGCCTGGTGGAGGCTGCCCCTGCACTGCTGGGGGGTGGGGGTGGTGTGAGACATGGGTGGGGGCCTGGTGGAGGCTGCCCCTGGTGGCTGGGGGGTGGGGGTGGTGGGGAACATGAGTTGGGCATGGGTGGGGGCCTGCTGGCAGGAGCCCCACAGTGCTGGGGGGTGGGGGTGGTGGGGAACATGAGTTGGACATGGGTGGGGGCCTGCTGGCAGGTGCCCCACGGTGCTGGGGGGTGGGGTGGTGGGAGACATGGGTGGGGCCTGGTGGAGGGTGCCCCTGGTGACTGGGGGTGCAGGGGGACATGCGTTGGTGGGCAGTAGTGCAAGTTGACATGTGGGTTGGCTGGTGGTCATGGCCATGGTGGATGGTGTGCCTGCAGGACATGTGCAAGGTAGGCCCCTGTGGTGTGAGCCACCTGCAGGGGCCATGGAGGGTTTAGAGGGAACACCTAGGAGGACCCACACGTGCAATTCACGTGTGCTGCTCCCCGCGCACCCCTGTAATACACGTACCCTGATGGAATCGCGTGTGGAACTTCCCGCGCACCCCTGGAGTACACGTACCCTGCTGATATCGCGTGTGGCACTTCCCGTGCACCCCTGTAATACACGTACCCTGATGGATTCGCGTGTGGGACTTCCCGCGCACCCCTGGAATACACGTACCCTGCTGATTTCGCGTGTGAAACTTCCCGCGCACCCCGAAATACACGTACCCTGCGGAAATCGCGTGTGTAACTTCCCCTGCACCCTGAAATACACGTACCCTGCTGATATCGCGTGTGGAACTTCACGCGCACCCCTGAAATACACGTACCCTGCGGAAATCGCGTGTGTAACTTCCCCTGCACCCTGAAATACACATACCCTGCTGATATCGCGTGTGGAACTTCACGCGCACCCCGAAATGCACGTACCCTGATGGAATCGCGTGTGGAACTTCCCGCGCACCCCTGAGATACGCCTACCCTGCTCGTACGGGCCCAGTCGCGTGTGGAAATTCCCGCGCACCCCTGTAATACACGTACCCTGATGGAATCGCGTGTGGGACTTCCCGCGCACCCCTGGAATACACGTACCCTGCTGATTTCGCGTGTGGAACTTCCCCTGCACCCCGAAATACATGTACACTGATGGAATCGCGTGTGGAACTTCCCGCGCACCCCTGAGATACGCGTACCCTGCTCGCAGGGGCCCAATCGCGTGTGGAAATTCCCGCACACCCCTGAAATACACGTACCCTGCAGAAATCGTGTGTGTAACTTCCCCTGCACCCTGAAATACACGTGCCCTGCTGATGTCGCGTGTGGAACTTCACGCGCACCCCTGATATAAACGTACCCTGCGGAAATCGCGTGTGTAACTTCCCCTGCACCCTGAAATACACGTACCCTGCTGATATCGCGTGTGGAACTTCACGCGCACCTGACATACACGTACCCTGATGGAATCGCGTGTGGAACTTCCCGCGCACCCCTGAGATACGCGTACCCTGCTCGCATGGGCCCATTTGCGTGTTGTAATTCCCGCGCACCCCTGAAATACACGTACCATGATGAAATCGCGTGTGGAACTTCCCGCGCACCCCTGAAATACGCGTACCCTACTCGCACGGGGCCAATCGCGTGAGGTACTTCCCGCGCACCCCAGTGATACATGTAGCCCGCTTGCTGTGCTGGTACAGAGTTAGCGCAGCCCTTTGTGCTGGATTGGGTATATTGATGGCTTTTCCCTGCGCGAGAGGCGTTCTTGGGGGCGTAACTGGCGCTGCTGCAGGGTCGCTGCGCCACGGCTGGTTTTGGTGGCTGGAATCCATGAATACGCTGTATTTGCACTGTGCGCCAGCCACGTGCGCCACTTGTGCGCTGAATTCTATGAATTACCCCCTAAGTAACCTCACTCAACAAAACAAAACCAGCCCCCAATATGAAAGTAAGGACTCTCTTGCAAAAATGTAAAGTAAAAAACCATGTACAAACAAAATAGGACCTACAAATGAACCTAACAATATATGAACCAATGTTAACATAACCACAGTAAAGCATTGCAAAAAAAATAATTTTACAAAAGCGGTCTTCACAATCTTTTAAGACAGCTAAAAAGGCACAATCTACCCATTAAAACTACTACAGGAGACTAATTCTCAAAGCTCTAAATGACAGCTCATTTCTACTAAAGAGAACATTGTTTATATTGATTTGAAACAGAAGGAAACCACTAACTAAATGTATCAGTACATCACAGAAAGTACTTCTACATGCACAATGTCAATATAGATACATTTTCAAACTTCTGTGGAGGTGAATGTATTTACACAAGCATCACCTAACCATATTTCAATGAAGAGACTTATAAACAAGAACACAAAAAAACAATTGTCATTCAAAGTAATGGCCAAGGGTATGAAATGGTAGGAGACACCATTATGGCAAAATAAACCCTTATAGAAAAAATATCCCCAACAAACTTTCAACCAAATATTCTTTTTGTCCCAAAAAAAGTTCAGTGTACAAATGGAATGCAGCTCAATATGTAATGTACGCCAACAATCCTTTAAATATTTGTGACAATTCCTCAATCACTATGTGAAACTAAAAGAGAAAAAAGTCAATGAAAATATTACAAATCATAGGGCCTCATTATGGGTCCGGCTTTAACCTTGCCGGTGCTACCAGTGCGTTGCTGCTGTACCTGTATTATTTTACCGGCACCTGACATGAAGCAGCCAAATAACTCTTTCAAGAAATAGAGCACATCCAAAGTAAATATTTTGGAACTGAAGTTGACTTAGAAAATTCCATAAATTCAGAAAATATTAGGGAAAGCCTCACAAACACCAACCTCCCAACAAACACATACAAAAAAGAAATAGCTGTTTCAAAACAAACACAATTTTCATAAATACCAGACCAAGTATGTGTCTGTTGTCACAGAACCCTTTATAAAAAGAAGCAGAAAATACTAGATATGACCTACAAAATAGAAGACACTGAGGAATGCCAATGGTTCCAGTTAGCTTTATATCTAATGACAGAAAATAAATACAAAATAACTGACCCCTAAATAGTTTGCACATACTGCAATACAAAGCTTGACAATAACCAAATGCCACCACATGCTTTTACTAACAACTTCAAAATCTTCCCACTTACCAAATCTCTGCAACAACTTAACTTGTAAGAGAGCATTATAATGCAAACGGTACACCCATTTCAAGTGATAATACTCCCTCATCCGAAAACTGCCAAATTGCCTCCATCTGTATTATTCAAAGGCATTTGTGGCAAAGTAGTATGTTTGCCATTAGATATGAAAGAAGATGTAGAAACTCTAGGAGTACAATGGCCAATAGATGAATCATTGATTTCACCAGTTAATGGTATGCCAAAAAAGACAAACCAATTTGGCAACAAAGATATACACATAAAGGAAAACAGAAGAGAAACCACCCAAATAATTCAAGATTCACCAGTAACTAGCCAATTTGAACGTGTAGATCCTGTTACTGCAGCCAACATTTTAGACCTGTATATAATTCACCCACTACACTCCAGAGAAACCATGGAAGATGCATTAGAAACATATCAAATGCATCAAGCCAAAGGATGCCCAATGAACATGTGGGAGAAAAGTGTAGAAGCACGTTTGTTTCCTCTACTCTTTCCTACAGCAAAATGAGGAATATATGATGAAAGATACATACATATTACTGCATCAGAATATCCCTCTTTAGGAATTTATTCTGAAGACCCCAGATTCAGACAAAATGTATAATACATTTTTTACTTCCAGTTCAAAAGTGAACTAGCAACTCTATGTTATGCAGTAGCACACACATTAAAGAAAGACTAATTATTTTAACATGTGCGTTACCCAACTGCTTCAAAAGATCAAAGACATAGATGAGTTTTTGCATTCAAGTATCACAAATCTCTTGCAAACGTGCGTGGTACAAAACGATACTGGTTCCAGCATCATGCTGATGTACGTTGTATGCTAAGAAACCTAGGCCCTCCACATGGTTTGTTACTTTAAGTTGTGCAGAATACACATGGGATGACTTGCACATCTTTTTACGCACTGCAAACCTAAATAAAGAGGGAATAGATATAAAAACACCCGGAGAACTCTGTTCTCTGGACTCAGTCAATATATCAAGGTACTTTCACCATTGCTTATTTGCCATGCTGCACTTCATCTGCAATATAGTGACCCTTCCACTCAGAGAAGTGGAACACTTCTTTTGGTGAAAAGAATATCCATGTAGAGGAGGACCACACATCCACATGCTTTTATGGATAAATGATGTTCTCAAATGTGGCCATGACAGTGATGCGACTGTTTAACAGTTTATTGAAAAATACATTACCTGTGACATCCCTTCAGAAACCACACATACACAAATCTTACACTTCCAAAAACATAAGTGTGGCAAATGCAGTAGATGTAGATATAATAACAAATGTAAATACTATACCAAATGTTGTGTTGGCTTCCCTAGACCAGTTTGCAAAAAAGGACAAGTAAATAGCTTGATTTTTTCTGTTAGATGCAGTGTAAAAGGCAAATCCCCTATAAAACACATACAACATTTAAAGGGCTTAAGCATCCAAGTACATCAATGATTACAATGCAATCATTGCCCTCTTGCAGAATGCAAAAATAGACATATAATACATTGCATACAATTACACTGCAGTTGCAAGATATGTCACATCCTATCTCACCAAAGCTGTGCAAACAGAACCAAAATACCTGTGGGATGGCATATACTGTGACAAAACACTGTCACAAAAATTGTACAGCTTCGGTATAAAAATGCTCTCACATAGACAATGCGAGTGCTACAAAGCTGTAGATCATTTAACAGGTCAAACCTTGATTGGGAAATCTGAACACATTGGCCCTCATTCCGAGTTTGGTGGTAGTGATGGCACTATTTGCGCCATGACTGCTACCAATAACGGTACTGTGTCCGGTTTGGTGCAATGGGGACTTACCGGTCTGGTCAGACCTTGGCGGGACCGGTAAGTCCCCATTCACCAAACCATTCCCCATTACCATTTGAGCTCCCATAGGGCTCAATGGGAATGGGGAGGGCACAAATAACGGGCTGGAATATGTCAAGCCTGTTATTTGCACAAGTATCCCTTAACGGGTCCCGTCCTTAGCGCCAGGTCAGACCAGGCGTTAAGGAAGTGACCCGCTAAAGGACCTCGTAGTAGGGCTGTAAGGGATTACTGGCACCGGTCTCTTTACCGGTGCCCATTATCCCTTACCGCCCTACTCAGAATGAGGCCCATTGTCTGGCTAAATCTTGGTCCAGCTTCATCATTGAAAAAGAGTTCACAAAACAACCAAGCAATATAAACAATAGCCACACATGATCTGAACAACCATAATATTTTTTTAAACTATTTAATTGACAGATACTACCCAAACATAAATACTGATTTGGAAAAACATGTTCATGTATGACATAGCCCAAAACTACTCCTACAAAAACAGTGTCACACCAGATGAGAAAACTGGCAAATATTCAGTCTCAACTTGTGAAGGAAGTCTAGTTAAGCCTACCAAACCGAGCCTAATTAATCATATGAATGTATCATTTAAATCTCTGCAACATAGAGGCACTTTATCACTTGGCCCTACTGCATCTTTTTAAACCTTGGAGAAAAGAAGAAGAATTATTAGTTGACCATGACTCAAAGCAAATGAAAGCAGTATAACAAAAGTCTAATTCAAGCAGTACAAAGACATGTTGGGCAAAGAACGTCAATAGAAAGACAGTTAAGTCCCTTACAGGAAGCCAAGTACCACTTGGAGAACCACTCATTTATTTTAAATAAAGTAGAAATAGCCATGACTGTGTTGGAAAATGCCATGTACCAATATAACAACAATCTGAAGAAGACTTGTCAGGGCTCAAATCACAGCTAAATGATGACCAACTCACCGTTTAGCTAGAAGTCATTGAAGAAATTGAACATGGTTTTAAACATGAAACTAAAGCTTGTAGGTGTAAACATTATAAAACTCTGCTCCTTTATGTAAGTGGTGAAGCTGGTTCTGGTAAAACAATCTTAATTAAAATAATCAGCAACTGTCTACAAGACTGCACAAACAACAACCGTTAATCTGTTGTAACAGTTGTCACAGGTTTAGCTGCCTACAACATAGGAGGTGTAACTTTACACTGACTACTGCTCCTCCCAGTAGATCACCAAAACAAATTAGAATACTACAAATTATCAGAGGAAGATGCTACTGAAGTATGCAACCTCAGAAACAAATGAAAGTGCTCCTAATAGATGAAGTAAGCATGGTTTCCAACCTCATGCTGGCTTTGTTTCATCTCAGAATGCAACTGACTAGAAATATGTTTTTGTTGGAAAACACGTAATTGTTTTCAGAGACCTCGTACAGTTAAGGCCAGTAGAAGGTCAACTGATTTTCAAAACATTAGGACACAACCAATGCCATAACACACTAAGCAGCATTGGAAATGTAAATCTCTGGCAACATTTTAGCAAAAGAGAACTAAGTCAAAACTTTTGTCAACCAGCAGATATCACATATGCTAAAATTTTAAAAAACATTATAACTCGTCTGCTCTCTAAAGATGCAAAATACATCTTAAATACTAGACTACTTCTTGAGTTTAATGGGCAAAACACATCTGCCTCTGATGTCATGGAACAATTAACTCCTAACACAAAGGTATGCGTGCCCATAAGTCCTCGTTCCATGGGTGTAATTATCAATGTAACAAAGAAGGGAATAAAGGTCGAATAGAACCCACAAGTAATACATTCCATTAGGGTTATTTTTATTTTGTTTTAGCCGCAAGTGGATGGCTTTTGTAAACGAGGATAAAAGATAAGTAAACAAATATACACAAATCCCAATTACACAGTAACCATAAAGAGTACAAAGTGCCAAGACAGTGCAAAACAGTGCAATCCCCAAATCTGGGGGAAATTGTACAAAGTACATAAATCACTTAGGTCTCCTGCTCAATAACAAAGAGGGAGACAATTCCTGATTGATTCACAATCTAGGACAATAGAGCACATACATCGAACAACAGTGTTTTGAATGCAAGGAAAACAACAAGCTATACCATCATAGCAATATAATCTGTTTTAAGGTACAAAAAGAGGATATTTCTACTAAGAGAGACAAAGAATTAACTTGTTTTCTTCAGCTATTTGATTATTTGAGCTCTAAAGAAAGGGGAATGGTACCTTCTCTTTCTTCATAGTTTCAACAAAATCCCAGGCTTGAGTTGGGATAGTTTTCTTCAGCAAAAGCTTTCTCTAATCGGTGGGAAGTGAAATAAAGAAAAACAAGAAAAAGAAAATGGATCAAGAACGGTTAAGTAAATATACTCCCAATTAAATTCTAGGGCAACATCACTACAGTGAATAGGAAGAAGAGAAAGGATGCACACTCACTTGTATGAAGTGGACGTGTGCAGGTTTCTCGAGGCCCCAGAATATGATCGCTGAGAAAACCTAGAGACCAAAAAACCAGAAAAAATCCCCCAAAAATGAAGATTAAATCTTCTGGTAGTGAGGTGACTCAATGCTAAATAGTGTACCCAAACATATAAAGGAAAGAAAAGAATCAACCAGTATGTACAAAGTATGGGGATCAAACAAATGATCTCTTAAATTGAAGCTCCCATGTCGAATATAAGGGTAAGCTGCAAGATAAAAATTAACCAAAGAAAACTATAAAATGCCTGTGTCCGAGGGAGATTAAATGAAAGGAGAAGCACACTACAGCATGTCAAATACACGCCACAAGTTTATAGACGCAAATGATCGCAGCCAGCAAAAGTGCCTGTACTGGATACATCCACGATGAGCAACGACTCCAAAAACATCTGCGTGACACTTGTGCCGAGACTCAACAATGTGCTGAGCTCAGTCCGCGAGAGAATCGGGAAAGGGCGTTAGTTCGAAATGCCTCCACAGCATTGCCAAGGGGACAGCCTTGTGTGAGTCACATGACCCTGGTCACGTGTGGGATGCTGCATTGGTGTAGCTAAGACAACTACCTTGAGCCGATCCCATGGCTGCTGTAGTCTCAGGAGGATAGCTCAGCGGCAACGTGCTTGCCGTGGAAGCAAGACAACATGGAGCAACACAGGTTCTATCCCTGGTTACGCGCTTAGAAAACTCTAGGTATTACACGCGTTATAAATAACCTATCATATAATATCATAACGTTTGGCTTGTGTCCTGTCCGTTGAGATACTGTATCTATGACGATACCCAGCTCCCTTCCAGGGTGTGATGTGCGGTAGCTGGGTGGATAGGAGCCGAACACAAGGAAAAGAGATTAGGGCAAACCCCTGAATCTGTATTACAGTTAGGTTTTTCCTTTGTTCCCATGTGCAGCACCTCCAAAGTGAATTTAGATGTTGAACTGCGACAATTTTTTCACAAAATCTATCTGCAGGACTTCTTTGGAGACCATGCCAGTGAAAGAGCCCTCCCCGTTTTACCACGTGCAATAAGAATAAATGAGACACACCCCAAATGGGGAATGAGGCTAAGAGGGCAGGTTGTGAGAGTTCAAATGTTTTATATAGAATCGGCATCCAAAGAACTCTGCTGCCTGAGAGCGCTGTGGCAAACATTTCATTTACACGACATTATAAAGTGAAAAATTGTCATAGATGACGTAACTAACATAGGGTACTAAATCAGTGCAGGATTGGATAGACATTATAGGAACATACGTCCATGGAGGCACTGTCTCATCCGGATTGGTTGCTCCTTTGGCGGGAGGGTGAACATCACGTGGTCCGGCTGACAGCGTCCAGGAGGGGTGTCCACTAACTAAGCTAACATAATACTATCTAATAAAACATGCACTAAACAATGGTCATTGCAACTCTTTTGAACAAATCATTGTAAACCTATAAACTTCATTCATGTATTTACATCATTATTTACTGAGGTTTATATGGGGGATAAGGTTAATGGTTTTGACCAATATGAGAACATTGATTGAAGCGAGGGTCTGGACTCGTAAAGAATCGGAGGCAGGTTGGCGTTTGTTAGTAGTGAGAGACAATATACTGCGGCAAAGGTTTAATGTTAGCTGGGGGCCCGCTAGGTGGGCATCATGGTGAGGTCACGTTTCTGGTAAATCAAGAGAATACCTTGCAGGGACACAGGGTTATAGTGGCAGTAATTTTCCAGTAGCGAGGGTGAGGGGGCATGAACAGATTTGTGGAGATGGATGAGCTACAGGGCCTGGCTCAAGCCGGTTCACATGCGGGACAGTGATCTCAGAGGAAGAGTGAGATGTTACATTTGTTCTTTGTTGCAATTACCTCCGGCTCGAGCGTGAGAATGGAGCCGCAACGTTTTCCAGACACAGTGAGAGAAAAGGTGGGGACCATGTGTGCGGTGTGCATGGTGCTGCAAAAGGGGAGAGAAGCCTTTTCGTATGATCGTATGATCGTAGTGAGGCCTAGTTACCAAGATGGAGTCAAAATTGAAGTTGGAAACATCCCTTTCACCCTAAATCCAATTTCACCAGCAGCTATTTGTGGATTCAACATGCAGACCGTTTCAAAAAATATGACGCAGCTCATGTTTTTCGCATTCCAATCAGCGGGCGTGTACATCGCGCCGAATGCTGATTGTCCCAGAGGCGTCTGTGGACCCCAAATCAGGACATGAGTCTGCTGACTCGACCCAGAAATCACACATTTTATTTTATCTACTTTTTGGCTATTTTGTATAGTACTACTGGATGGATTTACACCAAATTTACACAAGCACACTAATGGGACCAAGCTGCCACTCCTTTGCAACATTTGGTAAAAATCCACCCAGCGTTTTGGGCTCTAGACGCAAGCAAAAATGTTTTCAAAAATGTTTGCCATTGCATGTATGTGGATTTCCACAAATGTTGGGACCCCTCGTATAACTTTGCCTGCCCTGGACGAAACCTCACCAAACCTCAAGAAATCATTCTGAGGGGGCCATATACATTTTTTTTGGCAATGTTTGGTGCGGATTCGTTCAGGGGTAGCAAAGTTATAAGATGCCCAAAAAGTGATCTTTCTATGAGTTGAGCAACTTCAAACCATAAGTACAGGCCCACTGCTGCAGGCCTTGTGATCTATATTTCTGGCTTGACATCGATTCCCTGAATTCTGGGTTTCATCTAAAGGGAACTTTAAATCCATGCACTATAATTCATGAATAATGGGTGACACGTTCATAAAGGTCCATTGGTAACATGTTGTGGTTCAGGTCAGGTTTAAAAATCACTGTACCATTGCCCTCGGGATTATCAGTTTCCAATAAGAGCATTATAGTGCATTGATAACCAGTTATCTGTTATGTATCCTATATATATATTTGGGAACTTCCTTAAGTTGACGTTTTAACCAAACAGAGGTTATCAACCTCTCATTACAGGTATCTTTTCGTTTTAAGTGCTCAGATGTGTCATTGTTCACACATCACGTTCGTCTTTTTCTTAAGCAGTCGTTTAATATCTCTGCAATTTGTGTTTCATTGTTTTTTAACAGTTTGCAGCAGGTAACGTATTTCCGTGTTTTACAGTGCAGAGTTCTCACACAACGTCTTTCTTTGCCTTTCTCTCTCGTTGCCATGCAATTTAATCAGGGGACGTGAAATCGCTTCTCGCCTTTGTTTTTTTGTATAAGTGCTTTCTTTGAATAACAGTGGTTCTCCCAAGGAAGCCAGCGAGGCATGATCACAATTACAAGGTGTCTTGGACAGAATGCCTCTTTGCATAATGTGCATAGCATGTATTTTCTTTACTTGTTTTGCTTAATAAGTAATGAGTGGGAACACTTTTAGCTATTCAACGAATGCTGTCAAATGTAACTTTCACTTATATATTTTCTATTCCATACTATGGCCATTAATTAAAATTTGGAACAAAACGAAAAATAATTATTATTGTCTGTGGGAACTTTCATGAACAAAAATACGAAAGGTGTGTTTCTCGGCTATAATAAAGAGCCCAATATCTCATGCTATGATCTGCCTTCTCCATCTAACACCATTGCCCGAATTTACTGAAAAAGCTCCAAGTCCTCGCCAAGTAGTTAGCGGGAGCTCAAATATTGTGCAGCCCAAATGTACTTCGCTTGGAGCTGATTCACAGAATGCTAAGTGTGCAGATACCTGCAGCGTAAAGAAAAAAAGAGTAATGGCCAGCATGCCCACAACACGCCCCCAGAGCAAAAGAACTTTGCGCTGTTGAAGTACTCTGCGCCACAATGTGAAGTGTGACATTGGCCAGACCACTGGGAAATAAGTAATCAAGGATTACTTACCAGTAATCACCTTTACTTCCACTGCTCTTCGCGTCCGACACGTCCTCGTACCAGTACTCCATCAATATGCACCCTTCCAATCCAGCATTAAGAAAATTCCTAGTGCTAGTGCCTCCACCAATCTGTGACACCCAATCCTACATTCAGGCTTCACCCACAAATCCTCATCCCAATACCTGCTGCAATCTACATCCACCAATACTATATTAAACCAGCCTCCACAAGTCTTCGTCCGAGAACATCCACCAATACATGCCCCCCAATCCTGCATTAAGGCTGCACCCAAAAGTCCCCATCCAGTACCTCCACCAATCTGCACCCCCAATCCAAGTAGGTAAAATTCTTTTGAATCTGTTTGCTGCAGAGATCCATGATGACGCTCCAGCCCTCCTTTGTAGGCCTCCTCCACTCTGAGTTAATTTGCCTACATCATTCTCTTTACAAGAGATCACTGGATGTCCCCTCCATATTACTTGAAATTAGGAACTCAACAATTGGACTGCCCCTGATGTGCTAATCTGGTTGGCTGGTGAACACACAGAACTGTTTGCTGTCCCACATTCAGAATCTGCTGTGCAAAGGGTAAATTCACAAGTTTGAGCACATCCACATGGACAAGCACGTGCCAAAAGGCCAACTAAACTGCCATAGCATCATAGAGGAACATCACATAGAAGAATTAGCAGTCTGGAAAAGTGACTGGGCAAAGGTGATTGAGCTGTCTCCAGATTCATCACATTTACCAGTGCTGGAGAACATCTGAACAGACACCTAAACACATGTGTACGCATCCTCAATAAAAGACCCAAAACTTTGTCATAAAAATATCTCCTATCACAAACTTTCTACCCTCATCGCCACCAGTAGACATACAATCACAAACATACTCAACCATGACTGATACATCCAAAGCAAACATGCAATGCCCCTGCAACATAAATGGCATCAGTCAAACATAGCTTGCTACCCACACCCTTGCGATTCTCCACTACCTACTGGCGAAACACATGCCACAAGGCATATGGGGAAGTCAGTCAACTTAATGCCACCTTGCCTACATCAAATAACCTCCACCATGAATTAACAAACATGAAAACATATGCAAAGGAATTGCCATGCCAACCACAGCATACTTGCTTGACAGACCCACGCACATCATGTACATTAATGATCATCATGCCTGTACGCCAAAGCTTGGAAGGTGCAAAATAGCAGATGTGTTGCTTAAACATGTGACCTCCCTGCATCAACCATGGTTCACATATGTACACTGGCCAACTAGGCATCATACAAAACATCACAGTTACCTGAATCATTCATACATGTCCTCCTTCAAACAGGCCAGTGCGACTATAAGCCACAGAGTGTGCCCTAAAACTACCTGACTGGCAAAGAACATACTCAGTTGGAGATCATGTGATAACAAAAGGTGGAGATTTTGCCAAAGAAGCACAAACATACAGAAGAAAGCCAAGAAATGCTGCACATGGCACAAAGAGACAGAGAAACGGTTGAATTGAATACTAAAATAGTTATGTATTAATGCAAAACTGTGTATAAATATGGATCATAAAAAATGTCAAGTTCACCAAATAAATAGAATAAAAGGAAACCTACTAGTACTATTACTGTATAAATGAGTAAGTGGGCTAGTTTATGGACACTACTGACAATGTCTATGTCAAGGCAGATTGTCCGTCAACATCCGCCTACTTTAGAATGGCAGCACGTGCCCTCTCCACAGCCTAGGACCTGGCGATTGCTGCAACCTGTCCCTCCTGCCTCTCCTCATTCTGCTGCCTCAGGAATTACACCTGCGAAGACACCAGGCGTGCCCCCACTGTCTTGATGGATCTGTGTTCTGTTCGATTGGATGATAGTCTTCTTGGGGAAGTACTGCATCTGAACTGTGATCACTTGCCTTGAATTCCTTCATAGCCTGCTCCCTTGAGCACGCTCCTTGACCACCCCAGCCACCTGCGTACCAAATTCCCCCTCCACCAGGGACACATGCACATCCAGACTCTCTGATGATGGGATAGGGGCACAGGGGGCTGTGGTGTTGGTTGATATGGAGGCTTCAGTTGAGGTTGACTAGGGCACAGATGAGGAGGTGGAGGTGGGGGTCATTGCATTTACCTGTCCAGAGAGGCCACCGCCAAGCAGTGCCATTGCCAGTTGTGACAAGAGGTGTCCAATCAGCTTATGTGTTGCATGAACAGAACTACATAGAGAAGCCTGCCACCTCGAGCCAACCACCAGCAGTGCATCACGGATGGCCTCATTGGCCGGAAATGCAGGATCTGACTGGGCGGAGGCATCAGCGAAGATGGGTTACGCTGCAGCAGATGGCCCTTGGACAGGAGGATGTGCTGACACCTCCACAGTGGACTGCTCAGCCTCCTGTCTCAGGACCAGGTGTGCAGTAGGCACATTCCAGTCAGTATCTCCACCTGACACTGTGGGCTGGCCTGCAATGGGCTCCTACTACTCTTCTATTAACTCTGACACCGCCAATGCGGTTTCCATGCCTTGGGGCACCTGTGTGTTCACGTTACCATACCCTGCCACTCTGGTCCCTGGCCAACTTCATTGTGTTGCTCAAACCGAAAGGTTTGGGCTGACTTACATTTATCATCACTCGGTTTTAAGCTAGTTTTCGCAAATTTGAAGCAAAGGCTAACATTTAGGAATCATTCTTCAATATTAGAATGTGTTTCACAGCAATACAAATCTAGCGCATTTGGCACCAATCCATGGGCCCATAACATGAGCTTCATATTTCATATACATAGGGGGTTTACATAAACAGGAGGATATGGCCAATCATACAAATAACGTTTTCCCTTTTGTCTTTTCTTTTGTAAGAATATCTCAAGTTTGACTGGCAACTCAGCCATTTTGAAGAGAATCCAATCACATATAGATAACGGGGTAATCCACCATTCATCTATCAAGACGAGCATTACAGCATTGGAATATTTGGAAAATATTCACAGTGGAAGATAATTTATTCAATAGACAGAAGTGGGACATATTGGTCCCTGAGGTATGGTTCTTTTGCAGACTTCTTAGGATATAATGATTTTTCAGGCTCAATTTCTGATATAAAGATGCATCTTAGAATGATTCTATTAATATATTTTAGATTTGAGACAAGTCAGTACAGATCGGGAAAGCTACTTTTTTAGCTTTCTCACCTCAAATGTTTAGATTATGCCCACCCTGGCGTGTTTAATTTCTTGCATGATTAGTTCACCATTTATTGAGAATATGATCGACACATTCTTGGTCACCTCACCCAACACTAATTGCCAATCATAACAGCTCACCCACCATATTACGGGGTATGTTTGATGATTCTGCACATTGGAACTCTCATTTGTCACTGTAACCGCTGCCATTTATGCATTTACATTCAACCCTAATTTTCTCTCAGATCATAACACTTACCAAAGAAGTTGTACATTTCATTAATGATGAGACAATAGACAATGCTGATTATGAAATGCATTTTTCTTTTTCAAATTTCTGACCATGATGCATGGTTTCTTCACTCGAAACATCCTGTGTGGTATGTGTGGTTTTATTATTTATTAATTTTTGGTTTCACATTGGTAATTTTCATGATTATAATTTCCGTCTTATATTTTCCACAATATTTTGTTTTCACAATATTGGACACAATGATAATGTACAGCCTTGAAAGTGACCAATCTGGTTGAAACATGTGGCGTCTGTTTTTTGAGACTAAGAAATAAATTCAATGTATTCAACTCAAGAAATTGTACAGCACACGTTTCATTAGAATATCCTATTTGCATCTGTGAAATAACTTTGGACTTTTGGACAAGTTCTTTAATTACTTTTGTACTGAGCACAAATATTGTTTCGAAACATTCATTTAGTATTAGTATCTATTTCGAACCTTAGTGGGTGGTTCCTAGGTTTCGAGGTTTTCGCAGCTGGTAGTTTAATAACCTAAACACAGAATGGAGAATAGCACACAGTAATTGGTATCACATCTGCCAACCGAGAATCCATTACTTCACTGATGTTGAGTTGCAAATCCTCACAGATTATGTCAAACCCCATGTCAACCTATACCCTTGGGCTGGAAGCACCCTGCCTGTGACCAAGCATTGAAGGTTATGGCAGGAGGTCACATATGTGATAAATGCCTGTGGGGTGGAGAGATGAATTGCGGAAGAGGTCTACAAAAGAATGGGTGGTCTCACTAGGCATATCAAGAAGAACCACAGCATAAATGTGTCCTCTGCCCAAGTTACAGCTGGTGGATCACCACATGTTGAAGAGCTGACTCCATTTGAAGACGACGCCAGTGGCCTCATCACAAGTGAGCAGGTGGTTGTTGTGGGAGCCATGGGCAACTATGCTGCCACATCGGTGAGTGCCATGTGGTGATGATATTTATGCTTTCTTCACCACATAGTATGCAAGGAAACTTTGCTGTACTGTTGGTCAGGGTCTATCTCTCCCATCCATGATTGCTATAGTAATTAATCCATGACCACTTCCATTGAAGGTTGTGATTCATAGAAGGTTGGAGCTTGATTCTTGATCTGCGTTTCCAGTAGACATTAATTTTACAGCACACATTACTGTGTACAGAAATATTTTGTGTGGACAATACACCTATATGAGGCAATGGTTTGCTAGACAGATGTCATTGTCTAAACAGGTGTCATGCTTGAGGATAGTACAGTGTCAACCCAATATTTGGCTTACATGGAATCACACTCAGCAGTAGATGATGTCAGACTAATTCATTCACTGGCCCTGACAGGCAGTGGATATGGATGAGCTACAATGTAATTTGACAAGTTACTTCAAGGGATGTTATTGAAGGAAGTTACAGTGGTTGGCTAAAATATATTTGATATGACCTGTTGATTCCACATTTGGACTTCCAATAATTGAGTGGTTTTGCAAGTGTTATATATGCCTCACACATAGTTAAGATGCATGTGAGCAAAGGGTAACTACTAATTTCGCCTTGGGCAATCTGGCAAAGATGGTGGGGTATATTGGCAACACAAATGCCTACTTGCATGTTGAATCAGAAGGAGAAAATGTGATTCTTTCAAATGTTGCAAGTATGCATGGATGAATTGGAGAATGGACCCTGCAATGAAGCATGGATCTCCATTCGTCTACTGTTACATCTTCTACTTTCATGCATTTCTATATGTATGTATGGTCACCTACTTCCCTAATCCATGACTTGATGCTGGACCTAATGTGAACAGCCAACATGATTTCACAGAGCATTGAATGTTATCCACCTGTGCATTCCGCATTACAGAATGCCCATTTTCAATGTCTGATGCATGTGTAGCAGGTCCTTTGTGGCTGGATGCATATGAATTCATTTAAATATGCATGTTCATCTGGGTAGATAGGCATCTGAATATTGTTGTCTGACTTTTTGCAGGTGAGGACACCACAGATGAGGAGAAGGAGGTAGAGGATGAGTTGCAACCATCCACAAGTGCAGCCCAGGGTGCTGTGCATGGTGAGAAACCCCTGCTATAGCAGGCCATCATCAGCTAGCCTGATGACCCATGACAATGATGCAGAATCAGCTGTCTAAGGAATACTGAGGGACATGGTGGTGGGAAAAGCACTGAGTAGTCCAGATGCCATGGAGGTCCTTGAGTTCTTTGAGGCTGCTGGGTCTGAGGAGGACAGCCAGAATATCATGGGCCTGGCGGTTGTGAGACCTGGATCAATGGTGTCTTCTGTGTCTGCCACATTTCCTTCGCTCATCATGGAGTCAGCAGCAGGGAGGGTTGTAGATCACCAGCCAATGACAGTGCACTCACTACATCAGGCCAGGACTTCAGCATCCGGTCTTGGTAGGGCCTGCACATCTGGTGGACGTGTGCATGCTGGACTGTTGGAGTGGGAGGAACAATGCTGTGTGCAACTGGCCAACGAGTCTTGCAAGTGATGGCCAGGGACATCCATAGCCAAAAATGTCCTCTCCTTCAATGCTACACACAATGCCCATCTACGCCTATTGCGGACAGAGAAGAGAGACGACATGCAACACAATAGCCAGGCAATTTGCCAGGAGGACTCCGCCTTAAGACAATCCCTGCATGATGAGTTGTTGGACTCAAAAGATGTCCTGCGGCAAGAGATGACTTCCTTGAGGAAACCTCTGCATAAAGATATGTTGGCCTCAAGAAAAAGCCACTGTTAAGCATCCTGACTCTTTTGCCACTTAGGATAACCATCATCAGGACCTTGTTGTAATTGGGTCACTCATGCATGCATCCATCTCACGAGTGGCCCTAGCCAATGGCTACCAGATTGTATCCATACATGGTTGGACCACACCATGCCTGGATCCACCACAGGATGGGGGTTTGAACGGAACTAAGCAGGTGATGTGATTGGTCATGTCCATACATACCCCTGTCCTGTTGTCACAATCACCACTTCTTCATGCACCCTGGTATCATAAGCCAGTGGATGGAGTATGGATTTTTCTCTGTTTCCCCCTCCAAGGTTGACTATTTATTTTTTCCTCATGACAGGGGCACAGTGTTCAAGAGGGCAGTGACTCAACTGCATATGCTACTGGGCACACTATTGAGCTGGCGAAAATACAGACAGGCATGCTAATTGAAGTAAACTGACCTGGTCATCTGGATTGCTACAGCCTCCCACATGCAGGTGAACATTCCAATGAACAATGATGGGTATGATATGTGTATGTGGAGTCTATTAGACTCCTTTAGCTATTATGAACATATGTTCAATGTAATTTCAGATCTCTTGCTTCAAACAGCACCCATACTCCATGAGAAGGAACCCTGGGCAATCTATTTCCACCCAAGTCCCCATTACCTCTGTTGGACACTGATCATCCTCAGAGCACCAACTGAGAGGCCCAGTGTTAGGTGGAGGTGGTGAGGGATCTATGCATCCCACTATTGGCATGGTGTGGCACACATGATATGATATGGAATTTATAGCGCACCTATACACAAGTGTTTCAAGATGCGACGAGGCAAGGGGGGGTCATAGGGAAGACTGAGACAGCGATCTTACATGGCCAGGTGACATTAAGAAAGTGCAAGGGAAGGGGGAATGGGAAAAGTACATGGGTAAGTGAGAGGGGGCAGTGCAGTACATTGACAGTAAAAAATAAATAGAATCAATAAAAGCAATGAGTAATAATGCGACCAGCTGGTGGCAAGTGCAGGGTTAGGTGCAGACATCAGGTGTCAAGGCTATAGTGTTGAGCATGAATGGTTCAATATGGTTATATATGGGTGATGGTCACAGAAGATGGAAGTTGTCCTACATCATTGAGTGTGTACATGTCTCCTTTATCAGGTACACATGTGCTTTGTGTTTTTGGTAACAGCTCCATTACATGCTGCTTAGAGTCAGTCTCCTCTGATGTTTCTGTGCACTTGTTTTGGGTGAGGGGTGATGCAGTCGCTTATTTTTTGTATGGCATTACATTTACACTCCTGTCATATCAGCCTTGCCTGCCATCCCCTGGCATTTGTCATGTCAAGTAGCCACTCCATTATGCATGATCATGTAACATGCCTGACTCTCACAAGTATGAATGCGAATTATATCTGAGGTGTTCTGTGCATAGTTGGAGAGGTGTGAATGTTGAAGGGCAAAGTGTCTTTCTCATGTGTTATGTGAAGTGTTGCTGCTGTGTTTCCATTAATGTGAACAGGAACTGTTGATAGTGAGTGGTGTGTTACCTTACATCATGTTGATACATGTGTGTATTTGGTGAGTGGGTAAAGTGTTTTCTAGGAGATTTGGACAACATCTTCATAGGGTAAGGGACATGATTGGGGTGTCAGAGGCATACATGTGGAGGGAGAAGGTGGCCGATGTATGCCCAAGGAGTGATGCAATACCAACTGGAGGAGGTAACAGGGGAAAGCAACTCACACTGCCTCAGATAGGGTGTTGGGTGGAAGGTGTGTAGAGGCATGTGTATGGAATGTCTTTGCCTTGTAGAAGTGGGACACACGCTCTTTCAGGTCCTACGGCAGGGAGTGTAGAGTCCACTGTTGGGGGGAGGAAGTACAAGTATTATTGTACATAGGTTTAGTAGGCCTGTGTGCTGGATCTCACATTCATGTAACAGCAGAGAAGAAGTCTAAAATGTCCTTACTGCGGATGTGTTTTTGGCCTAAAGAGATTCTCACCTTGCGGTTGAGAAATCGTATTGACTACAGACTGACAGCCTTGTAGAAGATGCTTCAGGAATTGAAGGTGTGCAATGGGAGAAAATGCATGTATGTGGTTGTAAAATGCATATTACCTCATTTGCAGAGTACACTGAGGGTTAGTGCAACTGCATGCAAGACATATCTAAAAGGTAGGAGGCTGTTAGACACAAGGGATTATATAGGGTTGTGGCACACATCAAGGTGTGAGGCCAGCCTAGGAGAATGTACTGGGCATGGTGTTGTTACTACTCTTTGAAATTATATTTCCCTGTCAATTATGGGTAATTTAACCACTGTGCCGACTTCCGCTTCCCATTTACAAACATTTGAGTGTGTAGGCTTCAGGACCTGGTGCAAGAGTTTAAATGATATGCCACCTGACAGGTTACGAAAAGTATTGCTAATCAATGAGATACATGCCATTGACAGGAAGAACACAAGATAATTGCAACCTGGCTGCCAGGAGTCCTTTTCGAGTTAATTAATACCTGCCACGAGCATCTGCCTTTGGTCCATCTGTAGTGATTTGCTAGTAGGCATTGCAGGTGAGCAATGTGGCACAGCCAAATGAGGCATTCGACGGTGAAGGTAGAAACCACACTGAGGCACGCTAAGCCAGGCACCTCTTATATTACATACCTACATCGTCATAGACATGCACAGGAACTGGACAAGTGTTGGCACACACCCACCTGTCATCCATCCATTGTTGTAGGAGGAGTGGCCACCCTCACATCGTACAAGTTCATTTGCAAAATACATTAAGTGCATCTTCTATTGTACATGCTAGGATACCTGTGGCAGAGGTGGACCCACCTGTTTTGTTATTTAATGGGTGTAGGAATAGATAGAAGGGGGTAATGGGAGGTGGGAGCCAGTAGATGAAAGGTTCATTGTGTAGTGCAAACAATGGTTCTTGTTTGCCCTAAAATGTTCTTGTAGTTGGATGAGGAAGTGACAATCATGCTGTCTGTGTGTTGGCATTTGTTTCTGCTGCGGTGGGGTGAGCAGAGGAGCTCTCTGCAGACTTTTGTATGAATCATTGTGTGCTTTGGTTGCTACTTACAAAGTAAGTGTGTCTGATCCATGTTGGTAAGACGTTTTGTTGCACAAATGACACATGTGTTAAAGCTGCTGACATCCAGGGTTGATTGAAGTGCTTCTCATGAGTTTTCTTTCACAATCTATGGCCTGTGTAGGATTGTCATATGGCAAATGTGTGAGTTCCTACACAGGAGGGAGCGCTGCAGCAGGACATTTTGGACTCAGCTAAAAGGTGGCAGTTGCCGCACAACAGCAGGGATGGTGTAGTACGTCTGCCTCTAAACATATTGAATGTGCTGTCATCGGAGGACATTCTGGCAATGGTGTCAGTATTGTCTTCACAAGGCAGGAAACATGTATGTTTAATGTGTCAGTGATGTTGAGGCATGTGTGGATGTGCTGGTGTGTGCATGATGTGCATGGTGGGTCCCGGAGAGGACACATTGCACTTTGTTACTCAGGGATATTTGGACACTGCACTGGGCCAAGGGACAGTAAGTTGGGGTGTGGTCAAACACCCATGGGACATATCCGCTGGGCAAACACATTTTTGTGAACTGTTTGGGCTGGGCTGCATTACCTGTTGGACATAGCTTTGCAAGTAGAAGCTTGATGAGGCAACATGAGGATGGCCCTGTGGAGCTGCAGTACTCAGCTTTGGTGAGAGAAGCTCCAGCAACCTGCTACAGTGCAGGGCTTGCTACGACAAGAGGGGCAGATGAAGAAGGAAAGCATTGCCCATGATGTGGGATGCGGGGGCGAGGGAAGGTCTCCATGTTGTCTTTTCCAAGGAAACAAGGCAAAGGAACACCCCTTGAATTTGTGTTTGGCAGGAAGAGCCAACAGGGGGGTGACAGAAGGTGGGGGTCAGATAAGGGCGATGGTGGTTAACACCCAGGGGTGAAGAGGTTGTGTTTATTCTGGGTATTTTTCAAGGGGACCTTTGCCCCCACAGACCTCTGACAGTTGTTACGTGGGTCACTGTTAGGTGGGCATGGACCCCAAAAGATTCAAAGGGCGAGCCTTTGTCTCATTGGTAGGGTATGTATGTGACAACTGGCTGAGTTGGTTACAGCCATGACAGGACAGGTGGTAGTGGATTGGGGAATGCCTCGGAGGTAGGGGCAGCTAAATGGAGCGGGTTGAGTAAGTGTTACGCTCACCTGACTCCCACGGAGGCGCAGGCCTGGTTTGGAGTGCTGTTGCCTCTTCTATGGTGAAGCGCAGGACTCGGAAGATGGACAGGACCGGAGCCTCAAATCTGGCTTCTCTGGCTTGCAGAATTATCCTTCTTAGGGTCTAAAAGGATAACCTCTCCATCCTGCTTCTGATGCAGGGGCGCGTTGTAATCTAGTTACTTCACTGGATCTTGGATTGTAAAGAGTTCATGTTTGCTTGACCTTCCCGGTAAAATACTGTGAGAATTCAGTTTATAAGTATGAGCCCGAAATAATAATTGTCCTTTGTCTCTATTTCAGGTGCAGAACAAAGATTCCGAGATGAGCAATGGAACCGACGAAGGAAACTCAGGTGAGTTGTTTGATGAGAGGTTCCTTTAGTGTCCTTGCATTAATGCACTAATCCTTGTGTCTTTTTCCCCATAGGGGCCGGGGTTCGGAAATGCCGGAGATATGGCACCGACCCAAAGTGAGAGGTGCAGTTCCAGTAGATATCAGGTAAGTCTTTAATGAGCATTCAGGTAATGTCTTAGCATTCGCTCACTAACGCTGATGTCTCTTTTTTCCCCTTAGGGGCCGGGGTCCGGAATTGCCAGGATGCGGGACCGACCCGAAATGAAGTGGGAATGACCCAACAGGTAAGTCGTATGATGGAAATTAAGATTTTCCTATTCTCTTCCCTAGCTCACCTTTGTTCTTGTCTCTTTCTCCCTAGGCGCAGAAATGTGGCTGCGGATCCAGATGGTCGCTGATGAACATGGAGGCGCCCAGTAAAGGTGAGTGGAATGCGGCGCTGCAGTGATCGATGCGATGTGCTTTTAAAATGAATGTCTGCCTTTTCAGGATCGTCGGCGAAATGTCTCCGAGATGCAGTTTTAGCAGGTAAGGACTCTTCTTTCTTCTATTCTCTTCTCCCTTTGCAGGTGTTCCAGGATGCTGGCGGGCGTGGCAGAAGTCAGAATGCAGGAGCAGACACGGTGAGCGTCCAGCTGCAAGATGCAGAACAACACGAAGCGTGAGTTGCTGCTTGGGCGTGGCTTAAATAGCCTTCAAAGTAGTTCCAGGTATGTATCCTTCCTCTCAGGTATGTATTCTTCCTCCAGCCACACCCATGTGGTTAAGTAGTCCCCAAAGATAAAGTAGTCCCATTCAGGCCTCTAGATGGCCTGGATGTTGCAGCATGGTCTGCATCAGGTAAGTTTACACCAAGTACCTTTCTACACAAAGTCATCTTTTATGAGCCTGGCGCCTATGGCGCCAGGAATGTTGTCCAATATGAGCCTGGCGCCAAAGGCGCCAGGACTGAGTCCAAAGGGCCCCTATTTGGGGCTGCTGAGACTTCCCTCGGGGACATGATGTCTGCCTCTGGGGTAGCTGGGCCTGGTCTGGCTCCTTGGAGGTAGGCATCATGACAGTACCCCCTCCCAAGGCCCCTCCCAAGGCTGTTCTCTCCGGGGGTTTTGGCTTGTTTGGGAATTTTCGGTGGAATTTTTGTATTAATCGCGGCGCGTGTACATGGTCGCTTGGTTCCCAAGATCTCTCCTGAGGTCCATACCCCTTCCAATCAACTAGATAGAAGAGTTTTGACTTTAATACCTTTGAGTCCAATATGTCTTTAACTTCAAATTATAATTCCCCATCAATCTGAATTGGTTCTGGTGGTTTGATCAGGCTGGTTCCTGGTTGCACCGGTTTCAACAGTGAGGCGTGAAAAACGGGATGAATTTGCATGTTCGCTGGTAGATCGAGTTTAAAGGCCACCGGGTTGATTATAGCTTTGATGGGATAAGGTCCTATGTATCTGGGGTTGAAAGTTCGCGGTCCTTTGAGAGGTAAATGTCTAGTTGCTAGCCACACCTGGTCCCCTATTTGGTACGGAGGTGCTTCACTTCGATGTAAATCAGCATTTTCTTTGTACTTTCTCTTGGCTTGCTGAAGATGAGTCGTAGCTTCTTTGAAAGCTTGGGTTATCGTGGAATGCACATGATCTACCACAGGCATTTCCAGGTTTTGAGGAGGGTCCAGGTCTGAGGTTCGAGGATGATGACCATACAAGGTGTAAAAAGGGGTTTGTCCTGTTCCAGAATGTACAGAATTGTTATATGCATATTCTGCGATCCAAAGAATGTCTTTCCAATTGCATTCAGATTGGTGCAACATACACCGAAGATATTGTTCAAGGGTTTGGTTACTTCTCTCGGTTTGGCCATCGGTCTGGGGATGGTGACTGGTGGATAGTCGTACATCAATTTGTGCCATTTGACAACATTTCCTCCAAAAATGGGAAATAAACTGGCTTCCCCGATCTGAGACTAATATGGATGGAAAACCATGCATACGAACTATGTTCTCCAGAAATTCCTTGGCCAAGATGGAGGCTGAGGGTAGCCCTTTTAAAGGGATAAAATGGGCCATTTTGGAGAAGAGATCCACAATCACCAAGATAGTGTTGTATCCATAGCAAGGAGGCAGGTCGGTAATAAAGTCCATCGACAAGGTGTGCCAAGGTGCCGGTGGAATATCCAAAGGTTGTAGAAGACCGGCTGGTCTTTTCTTTTGACCTTTATTTTGGGCGAAAACTCTGCAAGCCATAAAAAAAGATTTTATGTCTTTTCTCCAGGATGGCCACCAGAATTGTCGTTTGATCTTTTCCTCAGTTTTAGCGATACCAGGATGTCCTTCCATTAATGTATCATGATGATGGGCAATAACGAGGTCTTGCAGTTCTTTGTTAGGCAGAAATAATCGCCCCTGGAAGTACGGTAAATCGTTATTAACGGAAAAGTGTGACCCCTTTTGGCTCCATTCTTGGAAGGCTGTGGAGTCTAATAGTTGTTTAACTCGAGTTTGAACGTCCTCAATAGTTTGTAAAGAGGTCAAACCCAAAATTCTCTGTTCAGGTATAATTGGTACTGGTTCTAAGATCGAATTTGTTTCTTCCATCCCAATCCGAGATAAAGCGTCCGCTTTTCCATTCTTGCAACCAGGGCGATATGTGATTACAAAATCAAATTCCGCAAAGAATAAGGCCCACTGGAGTTGACGTGAAGATTGGGCTTTGGCCGTCTTTAAATATTGCAAATGTCTGTGATCTGTAATCACCGTGATGGTGTGTCTTGCGCCAAGGAGGTAATGACGCCAATCTTTGAAGGCGGACTTAATAGCTAGTAACTCCTTGTCGGTGATTGCGTAATTAATTTTAGGAGCCGAGAATTTTCTGGACCAAAAGGCTACAGGGTGTAGTTGGTTAGTTATTGGATCCCTTTGAGACAGGACAGCTCCCATGGCTAAGCTGGATGCGTCGGTTTCAACAATGTAAGGGAGATCTGGGCGTGGATGCTTCAACACAGGTGCGGAGGTGAATTTAGTCTTTAGGTCTTGAAAGGCCTGTTCTGCCTCATGAGTCCATTTGAAGCGTTTATTCTTCCGTAAGAGAGCTGGGATGGGTTGGAACACTCGAGAAAATTCCGGGATGAATGTTCGATAAAAATTGGCAAAACCAAGCATGCTCTTAACCCCCTTCACAGAGCTAGGAGATGGCTATTTGAGGATGGCGTCCACCTTTCACGAGTCCATTCGGACTCCTTTAGGTGTCAGGATGAATCCGAGAAACTCGACTTCTGTGGTATGAAAAATGCATTTTTCGAGTTTTGCAAACAGTTTGTGCTGGCGCAATTTTTCAAGAACTGCCCTGACATGTTTTCTCTGATCGGATTCCGAAGAGGAGTACACCAGAATGTCGTCGATATATACGATGACACAAACATCGATAAGTTCCCGAAGAACATCATTCATAAAGTATTGAAAGGCGGCAGGTGCGTTGCACAATCCGAAGGGCTTCACCTGATATTCAAAGAGCCCATATTTGGTGCGGAATGCAGTCTTCCATTCGTCGCCTTCTTTTATACGCACCAGGTGATAAGCTCCACGGAGATCTAACTTGGTGTACATACAAGCATCTTTTACCTGGTCGAGAAGTTCAGGGATCAGAGGCAGAGGATAACGATTCTTAATCGTTATTTGATTTAGGGCGCGGTAGTCAATACATGTTCTAAGGTCACCTTCTTTTTTCGGCACGAAGAACAGAGCTGAGGAAACAGGAGACTTTGACGGGCGAATAAAACCATTGGCAAGGTACTGATCTAAATACTGACGCAAGTGAAGGTTCCCAGGTTCAGTAAGAGCATAAATCCTACTACAAGGCGGTTGAGCATTGGGTACCAAATCGATTTGACAATCGTACGACCGGTGGGGAGGTAACGTGTTGGCCTGTTCTTTTTGGAAAACGTCTTGGAATTCTTGGTACTCAGTCGGTAGTTGTATAATGGCGGAAGTTACTGAAGCCAGGCCCATATTTGGATTTCTTGGATAACAAGTTTGTTCACAGTCAGGAAAGGTTATTCTCTTTGCTCGCCAGTCTATTCGAAGATTATGTGTTTCTAACCAAGGAGTTCCTATAATTACTTGAAACTGCAGGGCCTTGATTACGTCAAACACAATGGCTTCCCGATGTCCATCCTGACCCACTAGTGTCACTTCTGTAGTGGAATGAGTTACCGGCCCTGAGGCTATTTCGGTTCCATCAACTGTAGTAATGACATCCTTGTTAGTTTTCGGACGGAGAGGGAGATTAATCCTGGAGGCCAATTCACGATCTACATAGTTTCCAATAGCTCCACTGTCGATGTATGCCTTTATAGCATGCAACCGCCGAGGCTGTTCCAGATCCACGAGGACCATTGGCATGATGAAATGCGAGGTCAAAGAGTTTGTTTTCAAGCTCGGCAAGCGGACCTCTACACTTGTCGGGCTTGGTCGTTTCCCGAATCAGGTTCTGTTAAATTGTTCTCAGTGGCTCCAACCACCTTCTTAGGTGGTTTTACTGGACAGTCTCGTAGAAAGTGACCAGAAGCCCCGCAATAGAGACATAATTGCTTTTGCCGCCTTCTCTCCCGTTCCTTCTGCGTTAACGGTCCTTTAACTCCACCGATTTGCATAGGTTCTGAAACGTCGGTACTCTTGGGGTTAGCTTGAGTTTTGATCAACACTCTGGTTTCAAACTTGGATCGTTCTGCTTTTCTATTCTGAAGTCTGTGATCAAGTTGGACCACAAGGTCTATGTACTCTGCGCAGACTTGGGGTGGATTTACTATTTGGGCTAGCACGTCTTTAAGTTCTCCGCGCAGACCTCGATGAAATAATTTGATCCTTTTATTGTCTGGCCACCCAGTTTCCACAACCAACCTATTAAAGGTGGCGATGTAAGATAAGAGATCCTGGTTACCTTGTCGTAAGGAAAGCAGTTCGTTGTCTAGGGCCTGTCCCTGAGAGTGTCGAGCGAATAATCTTTCCATGCTTGCCTGGAAGCCTTGAAAATCCTGGAGAATTGGGTCATCTTGATTTACCAAAGGAACTGACCAATCGGCAGCACTGCCGCTGAGATAAGATAATACAAAAGCTACCTTGGTCTGGTCATTAGGGAAGGCCCCGGGTCTGCATAGGAAGTGTAAGCGACATTGGTTCATAAAAACGGCATATTTCTTGGGGTCCCCAGCAAAATGTTCAGGCGGGGCCAAAGGCATGTTTCCAGGTAGATTGATTTGTACTGGGTTATTCGAAATCATGGAAGTGGGATTACCCCCGGAACTAGGTAAAGGAGTTTGTCCTGCCTGACCCTGCAACAACCGTTTGGCCAGGTCATCAGTTCTTTCCTTAGATAGGATCAGTTCTCTTTTGAGAGCGTTAGTCTCCTGGCGGGCGGAGTGTACTTCTGCCCGTAATTCCCCCAAAAGCTGGGCCAGCTGGTCTGTCTCGGAAGTTTCCATATCGCCTGGGTGGGAAATTGTAGGTTGGCTTCGCGTTCTGTTACGCTCACCTGACTCCCACTGAGGCGCAGGCCTGGTTTGGAGTGCTGTTGCCTCTTCTATGGTGAAGCGCAGGACTCGGAAGATGGACAGGACTGGACCCTCAAATCTGGCTTGTCTGGCTCGCAGAATTATCCTTCTTAGGGTCTAAAAGGACGACCTCTCCATCCTGCTTCTGATGCAGGGGCGCGTTGTAATCCAGTTACTTCACTGGATCTTGGATTGTAGAGAGTTCAAGTTTGCTTGATCTTCCCGGTAAAATACTGTGAGAATTCAGTTTATAAGTATGAGCCCGAAATAATAATTCTCCGTTGTCTCTGTTTCAGGTGCAGAACAAAGATTCCGAGATGAGCAATGGAACCGACGAAGGAAACTCAGGTGAGTTGTTTGATGAGAGGTTCCTTTAATGTCCTTGCATTAATGCACTAATCCTTGTGTCTTTTTCCCCATAGGGGCCGGGGTTCGGAAATGCCGGAGATATGGCACCGACCCGAAGTGAGAGGTGCAGTTCCAGTAGATATCAGGTAAGTCTTTAATGAGCGTTCAGGTAATGTTTTAGCATTCGCTCACTAACGCTGATGTCTCTTTTTTCTCCGTAGGGGCCGGGGTCCGGAAATGCCAGGATGCGGCACCAACCCGAAATGAAGTGGGAATGACCCAACAGGTAAGTCTTATGATGGAAATTAAGGTTTTCTTATTCTCTTCCCTAGCTCACCTTTGTTCTTGTCTCTTTCTCCCTAGGTGCAGAAATGTGGCTGCGGATCCAGATAGTCGCTGATGAACATGGAGGCGCCCAGTAAAGGTGAGTGGAATGCGGCGCTGCAGCGATCAATGCGATGTGCTTTTAAAATGAATGCCTTCCTTTTCAGGATCGTCGGCGAAATGTCTCTGGGGTGTGGATTTAGCAGGTATGGACTCTTCTTTCTTCTATTCTCTTCTCCCTTTGCAGGTGTTCCAGGATGCTGGCGGGCGTGGCAGAAGTCAGGATGCAGGAGCAGACACGGTGAGCGTCCAGCTGCTAGATGCAGAACAACGCGAAGCGTGAGTTGCTGCTTGGGGGTGGCTTAAATAGCCTTCAAAGTAGTTCCAGGTATGTATCCTTCCTCTCAGGTATGTATTCTTCCTCCGGCCACACCCGTGTGATTAAGTATTCCCCAAAGATAAAGTAGTCCCATTCAGGCCTCTAGATGGCCTGGATGTTGCAGCATGGTCTGCATCAGGTAAGTTTACACCAAGCACCTTTCTACACAAAGTCATGTTTTATGAGCCTGGCGCCTATGGCACCAGGACTGTTGTCCAATATGAGCCTGGCGCCAAAGGCACCAGGACTGAGTCCAAAGGGCCCCTATTTGGGGCTGCTGAGACTTCCCTCGGGGACATTATGTCTGCCTCTGGGGTAGCTGGGCCTGGTCTGGCTCCTTGGAGGTAGGCATCATGACAGTAAGGTGGGATTTGACATTGAGATTGGTGCTGGTGAGGGGCTTCATAGGGTGCTGGGGTGCAGACAGAGGGTGTGGGTCCTGTGTCAATGGAGTAACAGGCAAGAGGACACAGAGGGAACAGTAGGGTTTTTGAGGTTGGCAGAAGTACTGCAATGGTGGGGGTTTATGATGGACATGGTAAGGGTTTGTAGACACATGGACCACAACTATTAACTTATGTGCCACAACTGTTCATCTATATGAGAGAAGGTTGTGCTATGGGGAACAAAAGGGAGAGTGGGTGTGCTCCACCAACCAACATGTCCACAAATGACAGGCAAAGTGGTCTGACCCTGCCAGGGGTAGTGACAGGGTCGCAGAGGTTGAGTGGGTCTACTCCATGCTTGGAGACAGAGGCGGGGGCATCAGGTAGTATGACCACTCACCCTTTTATGGGTGGGAACAAGCCTGACTTGCATATGGTCTTTCCCATTTTCTAATGGCTTAGCGGGCAAAGAATGATGGCCTGGATGGCTGCCCAGAGCAATGCCAGAGGGTGGGATTAACTCTAAACCTTCCAGACATCACCTGTTTTTTTTGTCACAAACACCATGTGCAGCAGGGTAGTGGGTAGGCTAGTACCCACCCAGGTAAGAGCAGAGATGTGTGGGGTTGTTAGGGGTTTGGGAGTGTGCAGTGGTATAGGGTGCTACAGGACTCTTAAGGGGGGGGATTATAGATTTAGAGGAAGGGCATGATAATGACTGGGGGAGGTACAGAGCGTTGACAAGGATTACATAGTAGAGACGGGCTAAGTAGCTGTAGGTGACAGAGGTAGCAATGGGTTTGGGAGAAGTTGGGAGAGGGAAAAGAAGGTAAACACATATAGTGGCTGTAAAGCTATGTTTTTCCCACTGCAGGAGCACTTAAATCGCAGAGGTGAGTAGAGGTGAGCAGGACGAGCAGCAATGGTGCAGATCGACCCAGCATCAAGATGGCAGTCAGTGAATGTGAAACTAGGTGGTCAATGGCATGGCAGATCGAGTGGAGTTGTGTGCATCATGCATGTGTGAAGGAGGTTGTGGGCCACTCAGAGGCTGAAAAGCTGAGGGAGGTGAGTTTTTCGTCAGCAGGGTCATATGTTGTTAAGGTGGTGGATGTGTGACTGCAGGTGGTGTCATGACCATGACCCAGGGCCTTGGAACTCGGGGTCTCTGGGCCTCACCACAATGTCCCTACAGGGCTCCAAGGGCCCAATTATGCCCCTCTCGGCCCTCCTGGAGTCAGTCCTGGCGCCTTTGGTGCCAGGATCATATAGCAGATGGAGCTCCCATTGGGGAATGGATCAATATGGCTGCCCCCATTGGGTTCAGTTCGGAACTGAACCATGCGGTCTAGCATCTTGGGCGTGGTCCACCCTGAAAGCACCTGGGATACCTGTAGGCTATTTAAGCCACGCCCGAACTGCAGCACGTGCTTCGTGTTGCACTGCACTCGCAGTGTGATGTTCACCGTGACCTGTCCGCAGCATTCCAGGCCTGCACCTGCAAAGAAGAAGAAGAACTCCATTATTCATCCTTACCTGTTTGGCAATCCAGCTCCACGAGTGTTCCAGTCTCTTCTCTGGAGTCCGTCTTCACCCGAAAGCAACATCCTGGGAAAAACAGAGAAGACAACATTAGCAAGAGTTTGCTTCATTTTCCAGCATCTTGCGGAATCGCGCTTACCTTGCGAAGTGCTGTTGGTACTCGACGGCGGTCCGGACGACTTCCACTCTGTGTTCCACGTTCTTCTGACTGCACTTCATCCAGGACATTGCAGCGACCTGCAAGAAAAGAACAATACAGGTTAGCCTGATTACAAAAACGCACATAGCGCCACGCTTTGCGCATCCACTTATCAGCTCGAGCAAGGCCCTCTCCATCAGCTTGACGTCATCACCATCCTTTCTGCATCTATGAGAGAAAGAGAAGGTTACAGGGCAATCACAATTACGGACACACAATACTTAAGAACTATAGACTTACTTCAAGAGAGGAGTCGCAGCTGGTCTGGACTCCAGGGCCCGCGCCAGTGAAGTAACTAGGCAGCAAGGTGCCCAACCACACCGCACCCCTGCACAGAAAAGCAGGACGGAGAGTGCATTTTACCTAAGCACAAGGTGAGGAAGACTCTGAGGGGTCGCTGGGGACATCTGGGAGGTGGGCCCGAGAAAAGAAGATTGTAGGCTAAAACTGAACTCCTGTCTTCCAGAATAGACGCTTGGCAGAACGGGTACCCGAGGAAGACGAAACCAAGTCGGAAGCTATCCAGCCAGGTTGGGTGGCGTCCCTGTGGATACAAGGTGAGAGTTACAGGTGGGGGATGAGAGCAAGTTAGTGGCTGTTGCGTGGAAGACCGTGATAGGAGGTGGAGTAGTGACTGAGAGTGGTTCACATGGAGAGACATGGAGAGACATGGAAAAGGTGGTGCATCAAGGGTGAAAGGGAGGGAAGGCAAAAAGAGACAGTGTGCAAGCAGTGACCAAGAACTTGTTCAGAGTACGTAGTTGAATTACATGGCCTTCAGTGTGCCCTTTTGGTTTAACTTGATGCATGTGACTCAGTGGAACACATATTAGGGAGACATTGTGATAGGTGCTGGGTTTGCAATAATTAGATTTTTGGGCCTGTGACATGGCCACTGTTCTTTCTACTTGACATGAGTGTGGGTGTGGTTTGTGCACTTTAGGGCAAGGACGTAAATGAGGTGGCAGTGTACTTTAAATGTTATGGGGCACACACCGTTTTCCAATCCAAGACACACATTCTTAGGTTGTTGTTATGGGCAAGCTGGATTAGCCCAATGTCACTGTTGAAGGCCATCAGGGATGTGGCTTTAGTGTGTGTGCTCCACAGGGGTTGTGATTAAGGTATGTACTACCTGTTTGTGTTTGTCCAGTCCCCATGACCCTTGGCCTTCTAAGGAAATGCAAAATCGTTGTGGATGAAAGTGCAAGCCCACCTGCGCCTCTAATGCTATGCCACAACCTGTGGCAACATTATGCAGAAAACAACATTCCACAACGATTTTGCATACTACAGGTGGTGCATATAGGAATATACCACCTAGGTGGTCAAGGGAGCAGAAGCGTGATTTAAGCACTCTGATTGTGAGATCCACTATGCCCTTAGTGGCTATGTGTACAGCATTGCAAACCGCCTCACCTGGTGTGGCTGGATTCCTGATCAGTGTCAACAGAAATCTTGACAGAGGGTAGGCACTGTCCCCTGCACAGGAATAAATGGTTATTGATGACATGTATTGTAATTTCTTGTGTTCCTGTGTAGCATGTGCTTGTGTGTGTGCAATAGTTGGTTTCACCTATGTGCCAGGTGTTAACAAAGGCTCCCAATGCCAGGGCCTTGTGTGGAAAAGAATGGTGGAAGATGTAGTTATCATGCGTGCATCCTGAGTATTTGACATTCACACGCATGATGTGTCCCTTTGCATCACAGATGGCCTGCATGTTTATGGAATGGCAATGTTTCCTATTGCAATATATATGCTAACTGTCTTGTGGAGGTTGCAGCGGTACAAGGGTGTTATCAATGGCTCCCAGGACCTGTGGAAAGTGTGCAACTGCATACTATTCCTGGCACACTCTTTGCCTTGCCTGCAGCGTGTGTAGCATATCAATGTGCCTATGCACACATACTAGGATGCAGTGCAAGACCTGCTGGAGGCAACTTTATTTTGGGTCTGTGATATAACGTACAATGGCTGTGGTACGCTGGAATGAGCCAGTGGCCAGGAAGTGTAAGGCTGACAGCACTTTCACCAGAGGTGCCAGGACTTGTGAGCACATAGTGGGTCATACCAGGTCATTCTCCTAATCTCGGATAGGTCTAGGATGACATGGGGAGGGAAGTGGTATCTTCCATACACCGCCACATCCGGCATCTCCAATATTGTTGTTAGTGTATTGAAGATTCTGGCCCTCTTGCTCCACCTCCTCCTCCTTCCACGTAGTGATATCAGTGCTGGCAATGCAGTATCTGGCATTGTGGCAATCAATTGTTTGGTGGGATTTCATTGTGCTTTTTATATGTGGGTTTTCATTGCACATTTGTGCTTTGAGATGGCTGACGGCTGGCGGTAGGATCATTCTCCTTTGCACAGTAGCATGTCCAGACTCTTTTAAATGGGATTGCCCAAGTGGCACACTGACTTGTGGAGGGGTGGCCTGAAGTACAAACTCACACACACACATAATTATCATAGTTTAGGATAATGGGGTGGCACATTGGGTAGCCAACAAATTCCAGAGTTAGCAAGTTCCACCCCAAGCCACTCCCTGGACACACCACTGACTTTTCAGCCAATGCGAAAGCGCTATTGATTCTTTAAATATGGTTTATTTAGCACTTGAAGGTGCATGTGTGTAGTTTGAATGGTGCCACCCTCCCAATACCCATGTTATTCCTAATGTTCTCCAGCATGGGGTCTGGCATAGATTCACATGCTCATGAATATTCCCCGTCGTCAGGCTGGGAATCCTCGGTAAAGAAAAAAATCAGTTTCAGTTTCACTTCTGAACTGTCTTTCTCCTAACAACCAATAACTAGTCTCTGGGTCAAACTGCCCCAAGCCAATGACTGCCCTCTATCTAAGCCCCTCCTCTGGCAGCCATCTTCAGATTTTTAACGCACGTTCAAGTGTTCGGAGTCCTCGTTCTATAGCTCTCCTTTTGCAATTTTTATAAGAGTTCTACTCTATTTTTCCGGTCAATCATGCCTCAAGCTCCATCGACTCATCTTCCAATTAATAGGGACACATTTTTCAGATTCTTCAGTGGCTCTCAAGGATGATTTTTCATCGAGTTTCTTCTTGGAGGATTCCAGAAGCTTCTTCAAGGCCTACCCCGCGTGGAAATGGCAGAGGAGAAGGAAGACATGACGCGTCTGTTCAGAATTTGTCCAGGATTCGGCCTACGGAACATCTACTTGGACGATGGGCACTACGTGTGTCTCTACTGCCTGCATTCAGACCAAACACACGTGGAGGAGGACTGTGCATTTTGCAAGGAGATGGTGCCCCGCACCATGAAGGACCGGCAAAGATGCCTCGCAGAGTAGCTCCAGGCCAAGGACCCTGCTACTTGTGAGTCCCAGCAGCATGCCTCCCTCAGCCTCAAGAAGAAATCTGAGCACTCTACTAAGACCTTTGAGGGTGTCCCAGCGACGGGGGCCCACCATAAGGCCAAACACTGCGAGTCTGCAGGCTCCCCGGCGGCCAGGGCGGGTGCAGCATCCCTGGAACCTTCGACCACGAGCCAACGCTCTGGTTCGGCGAAGAAGAGGAATTCGGACCACCCGGGTAAGCTTATGGAGAAGGCCCGACGGACCAGTCGGAGAAGGCCAAGGGGGAGCGGGGTGCTGACCCTCCCCCCCCAAGGTGAAAGCCATTAGCTCGACCAAGGTCGTGCAGGCCCTGATTCACCCGGTGAAGCCTTCCATTGAAGGCAAGGTGGCATCCCTAGCGAAGGCAGTGGACGTGGGTTCACGGGGTACGGTCCCCACGGCAAGAGTTTTCCTACCTGCCAGGACGGAATCATAATTTCTGCCCATAAGGAAGACGCAGGAGAAGGTGATGTTCATCATCTCCCTGAAACCGTCTCCCCTGGTTGAGAAGAACGCGGGAGGCGGTAGTCCTGCAGGGCACAGACATCTCCTCTAAGGAGGAGCTTTCTACTCTGCAGGCCATTTTGGTGAATAAATTTGTCGAGGCCAATGCCTACGGGAGGGACCCCAACGAGGGAGACATCGAGAGTGGCGACGAGACCCACAAGGAGGAGCAGGACATTGAGGACTTGGAGAACCCTACGCTGCTGCCTCCGTCGCTTCCACCTCTGCCACCTCAGCAACCACCTCAGACCTCAGCAGACATCTCAGTGGACATCCTCCGGACACTTCACACTTTGTGGTCAGAGATTCGGACGATGATGCCTCTTCCCCTGACGGAGGACCCTGCGGCACCGGAGGATCCCGCGGCACTGGGGCCATCAGACACACCCCCTACCAAGAAGAGGAAAGTTCATCCTCCACTGACTTGTCACCTTTTGTCCCCCTCCTCTCCACCAAGAGAGGAAATGGACCCCGATGGCGACGATGGGCACGGGCACGGACAACGACGGTGGGTTAGAGGACCTTCCGTCTCCTCTGCCCAGAACCTCACCGCCCAATGAGATAGGCTCATTCCATGCCATGACCTCGAGGGCCTCAGACCTCTTTCAACTGACTCCAGAGGAAAAGAAAAAAGAGGGTTTCCTGTACCAAGGCGGGAGGCAAAAAGGAAGACTGTGCTGTCTATCCCTCAGTTGGACAACATCTGGGATCAGGGACTGTCCTTTATGATGAACCGTCCTCGGCCCCAGCAAAGTGCGACCTGTATGAAAAGAAGTACAGGGTGCCGGTCTCCGCACCAAAGTGCTTGAGGTCCCAGCCTTCCCCGAATTCGGTGGTCATGGCAGCGGCTAGGAAGAAATATTCTGGCTCTTCTGGGTCAATGACCTTCTCTCCCCGGACAGAGAGGGGAAGAAGGATGCCATGGGACGACGGGTCATCACGTCAGCAGCGACCACCATCAAGGCGGCAAACTCCCTCGCCAGCATGGCGCTCTGCGATGGGGAGCTCTGGTTTAAGATCACTCCCCTCCTGGACTTCCTTCCCAATGACAAGATAGCAGAAGTGTTGGATATTCTGCAGGAGGGCGAGGTGGTATCGGACCATGCCATTACAGTGGCCACAGACATTCCAGACACAGGATTCCCCCAAATGGGCAACAGCGTTTGCCTTCGTCAGTGAGGATGGTTGAAGGCCACCAACCTTCAACAGGAGGTGCAGTCGATTGGACATGCCCTTCAACAGGGATAATTTGTTCGGAAAGACAGTGGACGAGTCGCTTCAGTCCATCAAGACGGATACCGAGATGGCTTGTGCCTTGGGCACGCTTCAACAGTCAAGGCCGTCCTTTCGGACTTCCAGAGGCAAATCCCAAGGTTCCTTCAGGGGCTTTGGCGGAAGCTCATCATCCTACCATCAACCGTCCCGCTTTTCGGCCTAGGGGGCCTACAGGGGCCGCAGCAAGTCCAGAAGAGGTCGCCATCATTGCCAAGGTCCCCAGGGTGGCGCCTCCGCAGCATAGCAAGATTGAACTGGCCATGACATCGGGCCCCCACCTGCGCACCCGGGTGAGAGGCCAGCTGTCGAACTTCATCAGCGTGTGGAAGTCCATTTCTACCGACCGTTGAGTGCTGGATGCTCTGGCCCAGGGACACGCCCTGGAATTCCAACAAAAGTGTCCATGCATACCACCCGTGGGCAGGCAGGAAAACCACGTCCCTCAGATTCTGCTGGAGGTGTGGGCCATGCTGAAGAAGGGCGTGGTATGGAGTGCGTGGAGTGAAGTCAGTGGACATACTCCCATTTTGTGTCAATTTGGTCACGCTCTAACATCTGGACATTATCAGTGTTTATTGTGGAGGGAACAGTTTAGGCCATTTAACTGGAATTTCAGTGCAGTTTGCAATGAAGGAGACATTTGAGAAAATGATAGACATGTTCCGGAACTCCAAAGCGATTCTTTCTCGCATTGCCCAGAGATAGATGTGGCTGTGCTCCAGTTCATTTGGTCTGCAAATGCAGAAAGCGAGACGCAATGTCAACAAGGCTGTTTGTGCATTTTTGGGAGATGATGGCATGACATCTTTCGATAATGAAAATATAAAATGTGATATTACCAATATTTTTCGCAGAGAGGAAGTACATCTAACTGGTGCTCGCAATCAGCTTTTTTTTTTGCAAAATATTCAAAATGCTTTGAAACACTTTTGTAAATATAGAAAGGTTTTTCCAGTAGGTGGAAGAAAAAATGCATGGAAGGATGGTGAAAAAAAAATGCCTATTGTTGTGCAAGTTACACAGACAAGTTTAGTTCAGTAGAATGTTGTTTATTTTATTTAAAATGTGAGAAAAACTTGCCGAAAACAGAAAATACAAAAAATTGCCCTTTTCAGAGCCACCACTTTCTCAGGCAAAAGAATGCAATGGTTTAGATGCCACCACCTACATTTTTTAGATGTCCGCAGACCCCCGCACTGTCCATGGACTTCGGAGGCTGCGTAGGTGCCTGCAACTTTTCTTGGTATTTCTATTTTTGAACTGTGAAAGGTGTTTCTGTATAGAACCTTTTTTTGTGTTTTATATTTTGTTGGGCTTTGGAACGGAAGGGTATGGAAGGGGCACCAACCACAGGGATGAAGGGGCAGGTGGAGAGAGGAAAATGTTGGGTGGGCCTTATTTAGGTAGGGGACAGTGTTTCTTGTGCTCCCGGACCACAGCCCAGAAAGCACATCGAAACTGCTCTCCCCTATGGAGAGGTGTGTCACAGTGCACACAGAGCACAGTCACCCTTGAAAGGTAAGTGTCGACTGCATCATGTATGGCCTGAGAGGGGATCCTCTGCCCCACAGGAGTGTCTCTTGTTGTGGAAGGAGCAGATGATGAGGATGTGACAGTGGATGTCAACCTGCTTGCTCCTTCGAAAGGTATGTCCCTTTGCACTGCTCCCTTGTGGTTCAACCTTAGGTGTTGCCGCATGGGCTGGCCCCATAGCAATACAGACCTAGTTTTGCACAATTGAGTACAATCTTGCACTCAGTGCATCAAACCTTGTCTGCACGCGCCTTAGGTACCCCCCAACTGTGGTAAAAAGCCTCCACACCCAAGATTCATGCTGGGAGCTGCTGAAATGGATTTCCACTACCTCACCGTCTTCCTCCTCTTGATCCACCTCTGTATCTCTATGCCTTTTCCCCCTTCCAGGCACCTCCAGATGGTGGTGGTGGTGGGCCAGCCGCCGTGGCCATGGATGCCATTATACATGAGCTCACATATATCGCAAATCTGCAGCAGGTGCCCTCTCCTGGACATCCAGAAACACAATGAGGAGCAGTAGTGGGTGTATCCCTTTTGGGTGCTGTCCGTGAACCACGCGACTGTCCACAGACATTTCGATCCACAGGTAGGGTTTAAAAAGTCACAAAAAATCGCTATATCAACCAGGACATGGTCTAGTACCTCTTTAAGGGTGACAGTTTTGTTCAAACATCCTGGATTGGCCAAAAACAGTTTTAAACTGTCAAGGGGTATAGACAGTGTCCGCAGATACCCCCGACACGCAGCGCAGGTGCGATCACATGATGACATCCCCGGACGACCGCAGATTGGACGGCTGTCCTGCAGACACCTATTTCGCAGGATACAGTGTGCGCATTTGTGCCGGTGTCCATAGGACAGGTGTGGAGCCCCCATACTAATCAAAAGTGCAACACATGTTGTCTGACAGGTACGGAAAGGTGCAGTGTTTGGGGGCACAAAGGATCATGTGCACATGCGTCTGTAGGACAGGAGTGGGCCCCCCGAACAAATTAAAAGTACGAAACAACCTAACGGACATCTCCGGACAGGCACAGTGTTCAGGGGCACGAACGGATCAGGTGCGTATGCGTCCAGGTGTCTGCAGCACAGGGGTGGGACCCCCAAACTAATTAAAATGTGTCACAAACTTGCAGACACCTCCGGACATGAGCAATGTTCGAGGGCATCTCCATTTTGTCTACAGTCTGTCCAGACAGTTGCGCTGACCGCTGACTCCAAATGGGGCTTTAAAAAAAAAACACATGCACCAACAGTACACACATCCATATTTACTAAGACAAACAAATACAATCAATTAGGAAAGCGATGGGGTAGCAGTATGGGAAATATATATGGGGAAATGGAGTTTTGATTGAGGGAATTTGATAGGGATGATTATTTGGGACAGCGTGAATGTGCACAGGTACAAGTGGGGCAGTGGTATCAGATATTGGGCCTCATTACGAGTCGGGCGGTAGGGGATACCGGGCAACGGTAAGGAGACCGGTGCTGGTAATCCCCTACCGCCCGATTCCGAGGTCCCCTAACAGGAACCGCAAGGGACGTGTGGTCAGACCACATATCCCTTACGATTCCCGCTAACGACCAGGGCGCAAATAACGGGCTTGCCATTCGCGAGCACGTTATTTGTGCCCTACCCATTCCCATTGAGCCCTATGGGAATGGGGAATGGTGTGGGCAATGGGGACTTACCGGTCCCGCCAGGGTCGGACTAGACCAGTAAGTACCCATTGCACAACACCCGACACGGCCACAGTATGGGAGGCAGCCATGGAGCTAATTGCTCCATGGCTACCGCCATACTCGTAATGTCCCCCATTTTCTTTAAACATGATTTTTAACAAATGTCATCAACTGTACAAAATGTTTGTTCGGTTCATCAATTTTTGCAGATTTTGCTGTCTGTGGCCATCTTCTTGGTCATTTAACCGTAATTTGGGGCCACTTTAATAATTTACTCTATGTACTGTTAAAAAGAAAACCACGTTTTAGTGACATGTGAAACAATTTACATCACCTTTTCTGGTTTAAAAGATGTATCGTGTACCATTCAAGTTAACATGAGTAAATCCAAGATTTTAAGTGTTGGGGCAAAGCAAAAAGTCTCATGCTCATTGTTCTTTAATATGCATATGTCTCATTCTGATGCGTCTTACTGTCCCTTGCTGGTAACTCTTTAATTTCAAAATCTTTCAGTTCTTCAGTCCCTTACTACTGGCATTAAAGATCATACATTTGTATGTGAGATGCCTAATTCAGATTCTTTATGTATAACATGTGCCTACATTCTTTACATAGGCACAGGTACAATAGCCCAGTGGCAATGCACTTGTCTTGAAGGCAAGATGACGCAGAGCAACACAGGTTTGAATCCCAGGTCCCTGCTTAGAAACCTCTTCAGTATCAAGCATATTATAAAAAACAATTATAATTATAACTGCTGTTAATGTTTTATTATCCTCTACATTATCTTGTTCTTGTCTACCTTGTCAATCCATCATTAAACCTAAGGCCACCTATGTTCATTCGGAATCTTTTTTCTTAATCTACTACGTTGTTAGTTGATTATATATGATGCAGCCTTCCATCTTTGGATGATCTTTCCTCAGCTGATGTAATGTGTTCACACTTTTCACTCAGCTATTTTATCTTATCTTTATCGATTATGGACTTCTTCACCTTTCAATCCTCAGGGGAACCTCCTTGGCCTTGGGTTTCTAATTCTTTAAAAACTCATACTGTTTTACTTCAGAAAGATGCTAGCAGGTTAGAAAAGAACACACACCTATTATTCGTTTCATACCTCTTAAAACTATTCTGCTCTTAGAGATGCTCAAGCTAATTATTATCAGTTTCTATTACTTCTCAAGTTTCTTCTCCTGGACAGCTTTTTTCTATACTAAATAACCTGTTAACCACTCCTCATTTGATCCAGTATCAATTTCCTAGGATAGACCTGAGGATTTTGTTTTAATTTTTATCACTAAAGTGGTTTTCATTAGACCTTCATTTAATAATAGTAATGACTTGCATCTCACATTTTCAATCTTTGATAATTATTTCATTATTTCAGTAATTATTCCTTGCCTTCTTTTTCTGTGTTTTTCAAGCCTGATTGTGTTTATCTTGTTGTTCAGTTGAATGCAAGCATGGCTGCCCTGACAACTGACCTGCTTCCTTGATTAAATCTGTCATTTTTCTTTCTTCTTATTTGCTTGTTAAAAAATATCGAAATTGGACTCTTCTGATCTTTGTAATTGTCACATTCAATATCTCTTTAGTCTTACTGTTGGATACCTCTGGAAAGGCTTGTTGATGTTCATCTTACCTTACTTGCAAAGAACATAGTCACAATTACCCCCCCCACCCAAAGAAAAGAGTGGGTAGATTTCCTACTTGCTTGGAATCCCCAGCCGCACCAGCTACGAGTCAAACGGAAAGTCCTGCTCCCCCATTTGTGCCCGTACTTCCTCCCAGAAGCATCTAATTTTAGTGTAGTCCCACCAGACATGTAAGAACAAACCTTTCCCCCTGCACTCTCGTCAACAGTCCTCTGATATATCCCAATTAGCCTTATTCAGGCAAGAAGTCATCGGGTAGCACCTGTAGGTGATCTTGTATGCTGTTTCTTTAAGCTTCTCAAAGGGTGAGGCAACTTCATTTTGCAAACACGTGCCACTCCAATCCACAGTAATCTCCCTTCCCAAATCCCTCTCCCATGCCTTCGTATCTGCGCAATGGGCTGGCCTCCGAGGAGACAAGAGGGTCTTGAATAAATTGGACATCAGCCAGCAGCCGAAGTTGAGGTGATCATAATCCTGTCAAATGGTGTTAACTCTCTTGTAAAGGCCTCTCTAACTGTTTTGTTCATCACCCAATAGTTTATTTGATAATAAAGAAAATGATCCTCCTCACTCAAGAGGAACTCATGCTTAGATTCCTGGAATGGTTTCACTTCTTTATTCTTGATGAGGTCAGAAATACACTATTCCCTATTCATTCTCAATTTAGGTAGAGCAACAGGCGTATTGTCCTGCAGCAAAGTTAGGGTCATTATAGATTGGTGTGAATTGTAATGGGACTGTTGTTAGCTGGAGTGCAGAATGTACCCTGTTCCATATATTTATTGTTGACCTAGTTATTGGGTTGATATATAGAGATCTTGACCTGTTTCGCTTCGGTAACCACACTGCTCGCCATAGTGGGATTCCCCCTACTACTGTGTCTATTACCCACCACTGCCACCTGCCTGAGACCACCTGACACCACTCCTTGAGAATCCTTAGGGGTCCTGCATCACATTACAACTCTGGCGGTAGCCGTGCTGGCTGTTGCATTTTTACTGGCAACCGTGAATGGGCAAGAACCAGGTCAGGCAATAAGGGACTCCCCATCCCATAGGGCTGAATGTGAATGGGACGTCAGAAGCACCGGCACCATTCAGAATGGTACCGGTGCATCCAACATGCTATGCTCGTGGGTGCCACTCTGCCCACCAGGTCAGACCTGCCAGGCTGACAGGCACACGGAAGCACAGCTCGTAGTGTGGCGGTCCGGGAACTACAGTACTGGCATGCTTACGGGTACCATAGTTCCCGGACTGCCAGGGTCGTAATGAGGCCCTTAGTCTTATCCATCAAATGGGCTATTTTTATTATATTGGGCATCATTACAAGTTTGGTGGTATTTCAATGATACATTTGCTGTAATACCACCAAACAGATTAACTGTTAACACTAGTTGGTCTGGTGGAATTTCTGCTGCATTACAAGTGGTTGTAGATGATGTTAGTCTGCATTTATTGGAGGCCATTGGACTCCAGGGAGATTTCAGTGGGAATTACTAATGGCAGTAATTGTGCAGTTTTTGCTGATTTTTGGTGGTAAAGCAGCAGATTTACCTCCAGTTTTTTGCTGTAGGTAAGTCCTCTACTCCACTGTTGACCTGTTAGTATGTCCGTGTGGTAATGTGGCTGTAACGGAATTACCACTCTGTTAGGGCAGTTGTTTGCTGCACTGCCGTACTTGTAAAGAAGTCCAATATTGGATAAGGTTTGTCTACCCAACACAAATCCTATCTTGTCTGAGTGAATGAGGGAAAGCATTAGAGGTTCGAATCGTGACGCAATGAATTTGCCAATAATTTTTTCATCAAAATTTAAATGGGCTATGGGTCTGTAAGAACCACAAAGCTATGGGTATTTTCCCCTTTTGGGTATGTCTTGTATTGTGGCCTGACTCATGGATTCAGTGATCCTCACAAAGGACAGAAAAGACTTAAATATCTCCACCAGGTGTTTAATAAGGGCAGCGCCAAATTCCTTATGCAAATGGCCAATGAGACCATTGGGTCCAGGCGCTTTATTAACCATCAACAACTTTTTCACAATCACCACTTCCTCTTCTACAATTGGTTGTTCCAGACCTGCTCTCTGCTCTGTCGTTAGCATCATCATAGAGGCCTCCCTGACATACTGCTTGATCGAGGTCCCGTCCCCTTCTTCTGCCCCATACAACTCCTCATAAGAATCTCTAAAAGTTGCTAAGAAATCTTCATCCGTGGTCAATCATCTCCCATCCCATCCTTCAATGTCCTAATGCTAGCACTCACTTGTTTTGCCATGATCACATGAGCCAAGAGTCTGTCCACCATATTTGCCTTTTCATAAAATGTATGCTTCAAATTCAGCAAGGATCTTTCTTCCCTATTGGTTAATGAATTCATCTGTCCGATCACAGTATTTACTTTCCTCAGCTTGCTAGATCAGAGCAAAGCGCCAAGAATTTCTAATATGGAGGCTGAATTGTGAACTTTGACTACTCTATTAAGCTAAGCACATCAAGAAAAGTGCATCGGTATTGATGATTCCAGCCGAGACAGTCCTCTCCTGCCATCAACCTTCATCCAACGGACTCCTAAGCATATAAACAACTACTGAACATTCTACCTGAAACAACTGCTCCATATAAGAACCTTGGCAATGTTTAACTGTGTACATCTATGTACAGTTACCATGCATGAGGTGCTAAACAAAACACATCTCCCCCCTCCACCTCTGAACACAGGGAGGCTTAAATAAAATCAAATATCTACCTTGCTCTCACCACCTCCCTCCCTTTGTTCCAAACTTGTCCATCTTCCAACACCAGAGCTTCATCCAACACCCTTCTCACCATCTGTAGCCTTCAGACTTTCTTTGCACTTTTTCATTATCCCTGACCTTTTTACTTGTACCTCGTCCCCTTCTGAGACCAGACTGATGCAGGCACATTAGAGGTGGTCATATCTCTCCTTCATCATCCTCACTGATATGCCATCCAAAATCTCCTTCAAACTTTCTTCATCCCAATACACAATACATGCCCTCCCCAACCATGGAGTTGCCACCATGGTATGGGGCTTCGTCCTCCTTATTACTAAACAGGGTCTAACCCTGTAGTCGCACGTGGAGTCAGTCTATAAGTACAGATTATTTCCTTCTGCAACACAACATTCATAGGCAATCCCAACACCCTGTGACATGGTTATCCCTTGCATCAAGGTGTAATTGAAGCGCTCAAACACTTAATTGGTCTCTGGGTGATAACGGCCGCAGGAACAGCACCATTCGTAAGGCATACACAATGATGAAAACCTTTAAAAACATCTAAGAGAGTCCCTGAAAACAACACTACATTTATTTTACAGATTCCCACCTCCAATCTGGTTTACTACCACGACATGCCCTAGCACATAGGGTCAAAGATAATACCAATATGATGTTATACGTACCAAACCAGCAAGCCTCCCCCTTTCCTGGACACACGCACAATGACAAATGTCTTCCTACCATTAGATTGCAATTTAGCCTGTAACACACCTATGATGTCTATAGTTTCTCCCCCTATGCACATGCACTTACATTTGGTGATTAGAGAACTACATCTGTAAAAGTCTCGTGACCAAACCCTGCTGTCAATTATGGGGTAGTCTGAACTGAAGTTAATGAGCATTGTTACTTCAATCTCATTGAAATTCACTATAGCACACGGCTTCATTTCCTTCCTCAGTCTGGAGCCCACTTGACTAACAGACCAACTGACTTCCTTCAACTCATCCCTAAGTGGTTCTCAGTCACCCACCTTATCAGGTTGGTTTCTCACAGCAGTGAGCAAAGTGTCCTTTCTTCCGCATTTGAGGCATTCATCTATGAATCCCAGAAGGCCCCTGAATTGGCAAAGTCGTATGTGCTCCCACATCTGAAGCACTTTTTGACTTTTGGGCCATCAGAAGCAGAAGCTTTATAGTCTCCAACATTTACCTTTTCATATCCGGGTTGTCTCTTTGTTGGTTTGATTGGGTTTGTTCTTTTCTTTGCGATTTCCAAAAGCTGTACAGATCTTCTCTTTCCCTTTAGTCTCTTTCTTGTCCATTTCCTTAACACATGTCAACATGTGCTTCATTTTCTTAGCAATATCCAAGAGCTCATCCAAACTGTGATCTCCCTTAATACAGATTTCTGTGCAAATTTAGTTTTCCCAAACATTGAGCATAAACTGGTCCCTTATGTGCTCATTGTAGGGCTGACCAAAGTTACACCTGGTTTCCAGTTCTCTGAGCCCTGTGATCAAGTCTTCAATCGTCTCATTTTTCCTTCTTCCCCTATCCCAAAATAATATCTCTCTAGCATGATACTCAACTGTGCTTGTCAATTTTACAGATGATGGTGTCATAAACTCAGCAACCCCTTTCTTGCTAGGGGAAGGTTGTAATTCCGGCAAATGTTTGAAGATCTGACTCCCCTCAAACCCTGACCCTGACAGATGATGGGCCCTTCTCATGCACTTTAGGGCCTAAACAGCACATGAGAAAGGCCTGTCATCTGTCAGCAATATTGGAGGGACCATGCCAAGCAAGCACATAGTCTGGAAGTCATCCTTTCATGTCTCCCACTTAACCATCGCTTCCCCTGGGATGGGTATGAATTGTTGTGGTAGGCTACCCAGGGTACAAATAAAAAACAAAGTATTGATTGTGGTATCAACCTGACTTGTGGGACTATATCATAGCATACACACAATACAGAGAACAATGGCACTACCAAAGCCACAGCCTTTATCCGTACATGGGGACAGATAAATAACTGGAATGCTCCCACTTTATCCCTGTTCTCCCTGATTCTGCTCTTCCTGCAGAAACTTTATTTCCCTTACCCAATTGTCTGAATTGCAATGCCACTGTGCACCTTGGCAGTTAGAGGTGTTACTACCTCATTGCCTAGTGACCCGCGTTGGCAGTATGTCACACATCTGACGTTATAGGGTCCCTTCCTCTTATAGGGTACCTTCTGCTAATCAATGCGTAGGTAGAGGGGCCCCTGTTGCCCGTAACTAGGCCAAAGCAGGACACGCACACAGAGGGATATACATGCACATCTTTATTCTCCTGTACAACTGCTAACTGGTGCTTCTTGCACCTTACCCAGAACTCCCCGTTCCCCAACTCCCACATCAGTGGCTCTGCCTCTCTGCCAGCAGGGGCTAACTACTTAAACCTGGAGTGGCCGGTAACACCACCCCCGAACAATATGTCCAAACATCAACTCAACATTCTTCAACGAGTCTCATCGGTCTCTTGATGGTTCGACGTGGTCTCCCATCTTGGGCTACTGGCCCTGACGTATCCTGAATTTCCATTTCATTGTCTGTCCCTCTAGGGTCTCCCACTGGAGGGTCCACAAGTCGTCTCACAGGACCCACGGTTCTGGGGTATTCGGTCTCTGAGGTGTCTCAGTGTCTTCTCTCTTGACATAATGTCTGAATTGCTGACAGTTCCTGGTGATGGCTCTATTTTGATCTTCGGCAGTCACCATTGTCCCTTTCACTGCGATGACCCTCATGGGACTTGGGGCAAACCGCAGATCTGTTTTTCTGGGCATTGACTGTTGGACGAGGACATCATCTCCTATGTGGAAATCCCTTGTTACCGTTCGGTGCCGAGCGTCAGTGTCCCGTCTCGCTCTTTCTTTTGCTTCTGCATCTCTTTGGAGAATGTCTACGTCAGGCGGCTCCTGACTTGTCGGGTTGCGCGGGATACGGGTTCGCACCTCGTAGTGGAGCATAAGCTTGGCAGGTGTCTTGCATGTGGCTTCATGTGGTGTGTTCCGATAGTCTCTCAGGAGTCGGCCCAGTGCTTGGTGCGGATTGACTGCTTCGACCCTGGCTCTCTGTATCGTCTTTTTAATCGACGCCATGAAGCGTTCCGCCATCCCATTCACTTGCGGGTGGCGAGGGGTTATTTTCATGTGTCTGAAGCCCAGGTGCTTCGCCAGTTTCCCGAACTCATGTCCACAGAACGGTGGTCCGTTGTCAGATTTGATTATTTTAGGAATCCCCCAATCACTGAGTACTTCCTCCAGTACTGCTGCTACTTGGGGAAACACTGGTGGTAACCTTTTTGACTATCGGGAACCTTGAATGTTCGTCTATCAGGAGTAGGAGGTAGTCACCCGCTTCTGTGGGCCCGTAAAAGTCCATAGCTACACGCTCCCAAGGGCGATCAGGTATCTGCGTGTGCTGTAGTGGGGGTGGATTTTTAGCTGGTGACGTGCATTGGCAGGCGTGACAGTTCTTCACGTATTCGTCGACTGCTGCATCTAGGAAGGGGAACCACATGTGGCATCTCAACTGTTTTTTAGTGTTCTCAGCCCCTCTGTGCCTTTCATGGGCTGTGCGGACAACTTCGCTCTTTAGTGTGGCAGGGATGACAATCCTGCACCCCTGGAGTAGAATGTTGTTGTCTTTTACAGCCAGTTCATTGTGCACCCTAGCTAGTCTCTCGATCTCCTGTCTGCTCACTCCCGGATGGGCCAGCATTGCTCTCTGGTGGTAGTGCTGTGGTAAGGTGAGGGTTCACCTGGCCGCGGGTAGAGTTTGCAGTGCGTTCTGTCCCTGGGAGGAGGAGAGGTGCAGGCGCGCACAGCAGGATGCATGGGTGAGACCACTGGCACGCGTACTCATACGAAGGCCTGGCGGACTGCCAGGACTCTACGCGCTCTTCCCAGCGTGGACGCCTCCATGTTAGTAGGAGGAGGTGTGGTGCCGGGGGAGGAGGAGGAGGCTCGAGGGGCTGGCCACTGCCCGAGCGTATGCGGCGGATTGCCGTTGTCCGTGGTGAAGGAGGAGGAGCAGGAGGAGGAGGCTCGGCGTGTCATCGAACGCTCGAGTGCGTGTGGCGGATTGCCAACGGACGACTCGGTGTTGCCCGTAACTAGGCCAAAGGAGGACACGCACACGGAGGTATATACATGTACATCTTTATTCTCCTGTTACAACTGCTAATTGGCGCTTCTCGTGCCTTACCCAGAACTCCCCGTTCGCCAACTCCCACGTCAGTGGCTCCACCTCTCCGCCAGCGGGGGCTAACTACTTAACCCTGGAGTGGCCGATAACAGCCCCCTGTCGGGATAGTCCCCTCTTATGGGCACCCTGCTTCTAATTGACTAGTAAGCATACACACAACTATTGAACATCATACCTGCATGAAGAATATACAATTGTGTACAGTTAAGCACAACAAATTCCCACGGATCATGCCCTAAACGCATCCCAGGTGATACTGAAAGACATGTCCATTAGCTTATTTATCTAATTTTGCCTAAGATTTCCATGCACACTGCTCCATCTCTTAGCACGTGTCTAGGGTGCGTCCAAATGTGGAATTGCTTCCTTCGATCTTCCACGGTCATTCATAGGCTCACCAGCAATTGTCAGACGTGGTTATGCGTCCTATTTTTATTTCTGATACCTTGTCATGTAGTGCATCCATCACAAATGTATAGTCGATCCTAGTGTATACGCTGTGTACCTGGGAGCAAAACAACAAGTCCCCTTCAGCTGGGTGTTCTTCAACCCAAGTGTTGTAAAAGCCCATATTGGCCAATTCCTGCCTCACTCTCTTAGCTGCCAGTGCCCCGGGGAACCCCTCCACCCCATGAATGGACGATGCATGGGTCCATCATCATATTCAAGTCCCCCGACACCATTACACCTCTTGCAAACAATGATAAAGTGGGAAGGAGCTCGTGGAGAAACTCTTTTTTTGCATTGGGTGCAGAAATACTGGCTAGTGTGAGAGCACTATTCCCAACTTTCCCTGCGACTGCTACCTATCTGCCCAACGTGTCCACCAATGTGTCCTCTGTCTCAAAGCCCACATGACTATGACGCATTATGGCCACGCCGCCCTCTTGGTCTGTGCTGCAGGATGAAATAGCCTTGGGAAGTCCCTGTTGCAAGGCCAAAACCTGCTCTTGGCCAGCAGGTGTGTCTCGTGGACCATAATGATGTCGGCTTCCATGTCCCTCAGCAAATGAAAAAGGTGGGCCCCCTCTTTCCGCGTGTTAAGCCTTCAAATATTTATTGTGACTATCTTAAGTGTGTCTGGCGTTTATGCCCTAGGTATAAAGTAGGCGCAGGCCGTTTTGCGGCAGGTCCTGCGTTGGTGCGACCTGTTCACTGCAGCCAGTAGGTCGAAGGGACCATTTGGGACAGGCATGTTTCGGCGCAACCTCATGAACCTGCACCTGTAACATGAATGAGTTACAGGTGCAGGTTCATGCTCTTTTATTCGGAGAGGACAAGTATTGTCAGGCAGTTCACAAGGTATACAAGGCACGCTGCCCGCAACAGGCTCCAGGGTGGAGGTACGATGCGGTTAGTGGCATTGCTGCCACCCTGGGAATTGTCGTACACAAGGCACGCTGCCCGAAACAGGCTCCAGGGTGGAGGTACAGTGCGGTTAGTGGCATTGCTGCCAACCTGGGAATTGTCGTACACAAGGCACCCTGCCCGCAACAGGCTCCAGGGTGAAGATAGTGAGGTACGGGTGCTGTTAGTGGAATCGCTAAATTCCCCCCCCCCCCACCCCCCCCGATCTGGGTTTTGTTGTGGATTATTCTCCTGGGATCTGCGATGTTGGACAAGGATCGGACTTGACCCCTTGGAGAGCGCTCTTACGCAGTCCCATTGGTGGCATGCCTTCATAAATGCTGCCATGTCCTAACCTGGCTCACCGGCCCAGCCTGCACTGCAGTCAGTGGGTGATAACTGACAGAGCTCCATGCTGCACACATTATGTGAAACAGAGAGACACACACCTATACAGAAGGCACCATATCCTGCACAGACGGTGCCACATGAAACACTCCATATGTGCAGCTTGTGAAAGCCATAACCCCCATTATCAGTGACTGTAACAGAGAGTTGTCCACTCTACACAAAGTACGTCCTCTATAATTTGTGAGACGGCATCCCATCCTAGCATCATCACACAATCTGTGCTCATAAACCTGGTGTACGCTGTTTTACCAATAATATACCTTGTGTCTGCTTTTACAACTTGTGACAGAGACAGGTGTTAAGAACAGCTCATGAACCAGCAATCAGATCGTGGGGCACATTAAGCACCATGCAGTGTGTGCCACAGCAGGACAATATATACTGGAACAATACATTGACTGCATTACACGTTCCCAAAAGGAAATGCAGTCAGGCCTCCAGGTGCATACCCTCTATCCCATCCAGCTACCAGACTGTGCACAGCAATGCATTGCAAAGTCGGGCAGAGCGAAGCACGGGCCCATGCCACCACCAAGCAGCACGCAGCACTGCAGCTGGCAATGCAAGTCTCAAGGGACAAAGAAACACACTACACGCACCTCCTCTGTCTCACCACATGCAACCCCCTCCCCAAAGCAGCAGAGACAATGTGGACATACCTGGCAGTTCATACCCATTGTGCCTGCGTATGTGAAGGGTAGGTGTCCGGGAGTCTGGCTGCCCGTCAGTAATTTAAGTCTAAGTATGTTTTAGAGGGTTTCCGTGCCCATTTGGCAGGAGGGCTATTTGCACATATGCTGCAATGTCAGCTACGTCCAAATGGCCCTCGCGCAAAAAGGGTCACGCCACACTGGCTTTCGCGCTGAATTGGCCAACGTGTCAGACCAAAACGGCCGGCGCCGAAACATCCGAGCCAAAAAGGGGTGTAGCGTAGAAACCCATGTGCTAGACCCACACAAGGTTAAAATGCCAGCCTAGTAACCATATTCAGGAAACCTCATTCCAAAATGAACATCACTCTCAGACAGGTGGAAACATCTCCTACTCAGAGGTGGTGTAAAACATGAAAAAGCTGTGGCCCAAAGCAACTCCTGCTTCAGCCTTGCCATTGCCAGCAGATGTGGGTCTCCTCGTGATTGGAATCCAGCCTTCCAGGCACAATTACGCACGCATCTCCTGGCAGCACAGAAACAGCTTTGGGATGTCTGATGATGAGGTACTGTGCATGTTACAATGTTTGACCTCACATCAAAAATTCTAGAAATATGGGTTGAGTTGCATTCACGCACAGAGCATGGCGTCGCTAATCCTTCTGCTCCCTGTCCCCTTTTGCGCTCGCTGGTCCGCCTCTCCCTTTTCGTGCATTCTCTTCATGGGCGAGATCCCAATGCACCCCCTTTAAAAAAAAAAAAAATCGGTGTAAGGTAAACTGCAAAAAAGTAATGTCACCTAAGATGAACCAGCACCCAACGCACACCGAGGACCCACACATTCACTCTATAACATCTGCACATTGCCGAGCCCAGATGAGATGTCTTACTACTCGTTTGTTAGGTGCCTAAAGAGATTAAAATGGGAACTTAACCTGCAAAGAAAAGGCCTTGCTTAAAAGGCTTTGTAAGTGGTTGTGGAGAACTGACATATTTACAATGGCACAGTATCGATATATCTTGCAGTTAGCCCAGACTGTATTTACAACGATTCAATGCTTCATTTATTTATTTATTTATTTGCATGTATAAAGCGCAAAAACAGCCTTGGGGCATCTCTGCGCTGTTACAGAAGGCTTACTTGGTTACATAAGTGCTTAGCGTAAAGTACAGATTAGGTACAGTCAATCAGGTAGGAGCAACACATTACAAGCCAAGCTGCATGGTCTGGGGGGCTTAAGCAAAAGATACAGGTAGAATTGGTTGGAGGCACATTACCGTCAAGCTGGTAGCAGCAACACGTTACAAGCCACGCCTCATGTTAAGGGAGGCTTAAGCAATAGATGCGAGTTCAAAAGGGTGGGAACATACATTACCGAACCATGCCTCGAGTTACACAGGGCTAGTTAATAAATGCAGGAAAACTGGTAGGAGTAACACATACATTACAAGCCATGCGCCACGTCTCACGTTACAGGAGGCTTAAGCAAATAAGATCCAGGTTTGTAGTATTTATTGTTTTATAGAGCACCTTAATCCAAGGCGCTTTACAGTTAAAAATAAGAATACATAAACATGGAACAGTAGAAGGTTAAGTCCGGATAGACGTGAGGATGAAACAGTTCAAGTGCAGATCTTAGGTGAGTACTGTCTCCGTTTCACAAGGTGCTGTCGGTGGGCAGGTCCGAAGCAAAGTATAGGAGACGTAGGTGAGGGACAGAATGATGTGAGGAAGGACGTTAAGTGTTTCTTAGAGAGTCGGGAGAGAGGTATGCAACTGCCATCACTCTTACCTTAGGGCAAACCGGTGCGACAGTTGTAGACAGGGAAAGACAGGGCTCTTTCAAATAGGCCCGGCATCACTTCCCCGCTCGGTCGGGACGGCGGATTTGATGAATATTGCATTCTCCTCCCCATTGCCATTATTTATTTATTTTGGGCTTCATTACGAGTATGGCGGGCAGGAAAAAAGTAGTGGTAAATGAATTACCACCAATTTTCCCGCTCCACCATACTAGGAGTTTGGCTCTGGAGTGGGGGATTTACCTCCAGCATCATGCTGTAGATAAATCCTCGCAGTTTCCGTTGGAAAGTCAGCAAAATCGGCAGAATTACCTCAGCGGTAATTCCACCAAAATCCCCAATGGAGTGCCACCACTACTTGTCATCTGGTGCTAAATTCGCAGAGGCCAAGTGGCAGTAACAGTAATTCCATTGGGCGGTAATACTGCACAACTCGTAATGAGGCCCAATTGTGTTTTCACTAAAGTGCTGCATACAAATTAAATGAAACAGTGGTACAATAAAATAGGCATTGCTCATACCGGCCAGCCATTTGTTTAGAAGGATGACAATAGTAGGCTTGTGCTGCAGGTGTTGTTTTGGTGGTACTTTAGCTATGCTATTAAAGTTGCATTGTATTGTTCAATTCTCGGCTGAAGAGTGGCACAATTTGCTGTTTGAGAGGTTTTTGCATTAGTGTAAAGATACAGTGCTTTGCAATGCTGTAGATTTCCGGTTCAAAATGCATGCCATCAGTGTTTGCCAATGCAATATATTTTCTGATTGAATGTAATGTCTTCTGTTTAATCACCGAAGGTAATAAGGATTCCACACATTGGATTTTTTCTCCATAAAAAGGAAGGAAGACATTTGAGGAATCCACCCAAGCTGAAAAGATTCTGACGTTCTTACCCAATCAGGAATAGTGGGTGTAATTGCAACTATCAGGCAGTGCGTGCATCAAATCAAAACAGAAAGAAAATAGAAAACAATTTCATCACAAATACCTCATGGAGAGCATGGGATTATCCCCTTTAAAAAGTCCAGAGTAAATGCAGAGAATGCACACACTCGGGGAACATCAAGAGCAGAAAAACAGAGGCTGTTGAGAAAATACACGAGATCTCATATGTGTGCGGGCAGTTTTTAACAGGAGAAAGAAACAAGCTAAGATTCAAAGCCATTTTGTAGAGGACCATTTAGCTTTAAGCAGAAGGGTGTGCAGTGCTTAAAACAATATCAGAGATAATTCAACTAAAATTAATTGCTGGGAGTTGCTGAAGTCCCTATGCTGATGTCCATGTAGAGAGGAGACATTTGCCAGAGAGAGCCCATAGAGTTATTACCGTGTGTAGAGCCTTGCTCTTTTGTGCTCACTAAAACAACCTAGAAATTAAGTACATTGATAGAATATTTAAACATTCATCTCTGTAAAAGTTTACTAAATGACAGGGCATGCACAATTAACTAATGTCCTTGTTTTGAACAGTAGCAAAATACAACTTAGACTGTGAGGAACAGTGTGAATTAGAGGATGTCAACTGACATAAATGTTAGTGATTATCCCAATCAGCCCAATATTCTTTCTCCACAGATGGTGATGACCCTACTAGAGACGCCGAAATGATGTGGGGCCTCCTTGCAAAGATTGCATCTATTAGAATGTACCACCTATTCCTCCAGCACTTTCCCTGCAGGGAAAATTGTGTGCTCTAGCACCTTGAATCATCTCATGTGCTAGATGGAATGACCAATACAGATCTCAGGCCAAATAATCGGACAGACTCAAAGAATATGGCAAAGTACTACTGTATTCTCATTTTAATAAAGCAGGGCAGACTGGCAGATATCATACTGGTGCTTGCACACTCACAAACAAACTTGATTACACAGCTGTCTCATACCCCGACACACATCATCAATAACATCATACCATGTGGTAAACTGTAAAACCTATTGACGGGAAAGATTGGTTAGGGGAACATATCTACTTCTACTTATAGAATAAATATGGGTTAGTACTCATTGGCCATATCTTATCTGTCAGATATGATATGATAGGTTATTTCTCACATGCTTAATATCCAGGGGTTTCTAAGCACGAACCTGGGGATCGACCCTTTGTTGATCCATGTCGTCTTGCTTCTAAGGAGAGCACGTTCCCCTGAGCTATCCTCCCAACACACCTCGAACTATCTCTAAATACGTATAATACTGACTATAGCAGAACAAAAATGGCAGTAGATTGGTCTATGCAATATTGTATAGCAGGATACCCCATAGAACAACTGATTGTTTTGCATTCCCACCCAAAATTGGACTTTCACTCGGCTAGCAGCACGTAAGCAAAAACCAGACCAAGGTGCTTGAGAAGCGTCCGATTACTCCCCACTTTCCCAATTAGTCCCTCATCTCTCATCAATCCAACCATAAACCAAAGTTTCCCATCTGTTGTTGACCTTGTAGTTTTCTCTCTGTTCTGGATCATTCAAGGGAGCATGAGCAAATCACCATCATCAACCGAGGCTTAATGCATGGCCCTTGTTTTTTACTTCTGCCTCACGTCCATTTCGACCTCCTATTAACTGCTATTTGATTCAATTATGCTGGGTGTTATTGCTCCTTCTAGGCTCTAGAGACTTGCTCACTCCATCTTGTAGGAGCCTTATCCATTATTAATTGTCCAATACTTGGCTCTGGCAAATGTTTTCTTCTTCTTTAATCTAAGAGAAATTGTAAGATCAAAGAAATATCAAGGCTGAGTACCACAAAGGAAATACACCAATCATGGGCTAATAAGATTCACAGATCTTTTATTACTGTACAGTTTACAAAGAAACAGATAGCTATCTGGCTCCCAACACTCCACAATGTATACTAGCCCGACAGAGAGAGGTGATCGAGAGCTGGACATTGAAACATTTGTGCTTTTATACAATTCCGTGTAATATTGTCCAGCCTCTCTACATGTTAATAATTTGTAGTCTAGACTTTGTGCCTAGTTCACATACAGCTTATACAATCATATGCAAAGGATTACATAGGTTTGCATTTCCATGAAGACATAATGGTGATGTATGTTCTCGGATCCCGCTGTAAGCCTTATTCCAAGTTTCTTCACAATGTAGTTCAGCTAAAGCATATGCTCGAGGTTTGTTCTTCATTGTCCCAATGTTTATACAAGGATGAGGCTTGTGTTCACAGACAATACTTAGATGACAGTTCATATGGAGTGCAAGGTCTCTTTACCTAGTCTAAACAGTTGGCTCTCGGACAGCCTAAACATTAACAGAACTCAAAGGTCAGGAGGCTTGGTTGCAAGCTGAAAACATAGTCCACCATTTTAGAACGCAGAACACACAAGTAGAAATCAAAATGGCGGATGAATCTTAAAATGGCAGCAAAGCTAACTCAAAATTCAGAACTTTGCAACACGGTTTTCCGTGTAAAGTGATTGGGCTAGGCCAATATAAATACTAAGGAGGCATTATATAATTAAAGTTTAGCAAACCCTCCTTTTGGCCTAAGACAATAGATTACTAAATATAATCACTTTACTCACAACTCCACGCTTCAATGTCTACACATCCTAAATCATATTCATTAGATGTATTGTTTGCCACTAGATCCTTGACAGTAATACCGTCATTGCCACAAAGGAAATAAGCAGAATCATCTAGATACAGAGGTCTGTCCTCACGAATCAAATTTACAATATTGGTTCAACCCTTAAAAATACCCATTGCCTGGGTCCCATCCCTTTGTGTGCAGAAGGAAACAGAGTAGGAGCTGTGATTGATAGTGTAAGGAGACGTGGCGTCCCGGTTGCCTACGGGTGCCATTTTGAAAAGAAACTAAAGATTAGAAAGGTTTGGAAAATCTATCAAAAGGCCTAAATAAAGCAACGTTAAGTTCGATCCTATTTACAAAAAGAGAGCATCCCAGTGGTGTCAGAACTCGCCTTTCAACTCATTCAATTTAGTGCCATCTAAATTCCCTGAGATGCTGTCATTTCAATTGACCAAAGAATAGTGCCCTTAGAGAGGCATAGCATACATTAGTTAAAGGCAAAGGATCAATACCAGCCCTATCCTTTTCCCCAAATTGCAGTAAATGCAAACATACCCATTAATTAATTCTATTGAAAATTGCATGGATCACGTTCATAATTAACAAAGGGTATTGCTGTAATAACCCCGTCAGTGTTGGGAATCCCTAGAAGATAGAATGTGCAGATGCATGAAAGGAGAAGACATAATAGAAACATTTATCAGTGGATGTTAAAGTTTCGAATGGACGCACCCCTCTTCGATATACAAAAACCTTAAAGTGATGTTTACTGTTAGACCAATTAACAAACTCAAGAGAAGACAATATGTCCTCAAGGACCATGTATTTATCTGTCCAATGTCCTTGTTAGCCACACAATCGATTGGTTGCTCCGTACGAGTAGAGATAACGACAGGCATTTTTCCTCAAAGCTCTTCCCCGAAAAGTTCCTGAGAAAAACTCCTTAGTCCGTTTGCTGATGATCCCCTGATCAGAAAATTCTTGATTGAAGGTAGTCTTTTCCGATCCCCAGCCACTTGCTTATGTTTCAGTGCAAAGGTGGCAAAGGATGAGCTCAACAGTCATTTTCTGTCAGTACAGCCGCACTGTGCAGCAAGTCTAGTGCAGCAAGTCTAGTGCCGTGGGTGCAGATCGTACCTTAGGACTCCAGGTACTGAGTGATCTGCGAACAGAGTGTTGTTGCTTCCTGATGGAAGTGATGAAACAAGGGAACGATTGCTCAAGAGTGCAGAATGATCCAAAGAAGATTTCAAAAGACAAAGCAGCTGTCTCCCCAGGCCCCACAGGCTCAGGAAGTATCTCCGCAACACCCTTGATGTTATTCAAGATTGATTGATCCTCAGAAACAGGGCAAGTAGTTCTTCTTCTTTTCTTCTCCGTCGAGTGACAAAAGGGCAAGGCATTTTCTTGATGTGTGTCGATTCAGTGTCTTTTCCCATCTACTCGTACAGCAGTCTGTGTGGCCAACGGGACCTAGAGCGGTCCTCTTCAGCTTGGTGCGAGACTGGATGCTCTCTCAAATGAGTTCGGGAGCACCCATCTTCCTGGTTGAATTCTGTGACCTGGCCCCTCATACTTAGCTGGGAAGGATTCTCGCACCTGTCGATAAATCAAATACAAATTTTGAGTTAACTGGTCACAGCATTCAGTAAGAAGCAAATACTCCACATATTTTAACAATTTAGGTTGTCAGGCTCTAAATATCAGCAGGCCTTCCCACCATTATTTCATCCGGGGGGGTTCCAGTTTTAGTCTGTGGGGTTCGTCCATATGGACAGTAGAGCTATACATAAGTGTCTAGTTATTTCAAATTACTGAGATGTCTTGCATTTACCCAGACAGGTTCTAGTATTTTATGGATTTTTCTAGCATGTATATAAACAGGACCATGAGCAATTGTGATCATGGAGGTGGCATGTGTATCGGGTAGCATCCATCTTCCCTTTGAACTGTCTACCCAACACCTTCCTTCATCCAACCTCGCTAAAACCCACAGCCCAGTGTCTAAATTGTTTAGGAGTGGCATCAGCTTGAATAGCCTTCATCAAATCAATCCCTTCATCTACTGTACATATATTTGTGATTTCTTTCCTGACATACATTTCTAAGCATAAATCAATAGAGGTCCGTTCAGCTATCCTGTCAGCAAAAGCTTTTCCTCTCCCTACATCATCTACTATTGCTGAGAGTAGCTGAACTAACAAGGTGCCATGTTAAAATATTTTTTTGTGTGCGAGGTCAAGAAACCTTGTTATCCCATAATCAACCCAAGTTATGAACCACCCCAAAGATATACCGGTTATCTGTAAATATATTCACTCTAAGTTTTTCTGAAAGTTCACAAGCCTAAATCAGTGCAATAATATCTGCGGCCTACGCAGAATTATGCAAAATTCTCCTGATTTCCACAATTGTGCTTAAATGTATTATGGCAAAAGCAGCAGTTGATGTACCATCTGGAAGTTTGAAGCAGGAGCCATCTAAAAACAGCCCCCCTTGTGGATTATTCAAAGGTGCATCATTTAAATCAGTCCCGCCTTTAATTTCTCACTCTGCGGTATAAAGGCGGTCATGTGTGACATTTCATCACTGCAAGAAATATCTTGCGGAAGAGAAATCAAGTCAGCCAAATTCAATATGCAACACCTTTCAATTTGAATATGCGGTACAAATAGGATCAATTCATATTTTGTTGATCATGCGGAAGTAAGGTGTTGCGTTTTGCATTCTATTTAATCGAACATCCACAGAGTGAGATGTCACACCACATTCCCTCACTCTGCTTTACAAACACAGCAGCAGCAGCGACAGCTCTCAGACATCGTAGCAAAAAAGCATGCAACAGGATCAAGTGTGGAGGAAAAAGCAACTGCACGGTCTATTTTTCCCCCCCTTCATGCTCCTGTATTAACACAGCCAAAGCACATTCATCACATTCACGCACATACAAAACCAAGGCCTTATCATACTTTGGTGTGCCCAAAACTGGTGCAGAACACAGCGCAGTCTTGATCAGATCAAGAGCTTTTTGGTGTTCCAAGTTCCACGGTAGTGGCAAAGAAATGCCCTTCTTTGTCATTGCCAACATTGGTTTTGGGATCCACTATCTACAGTAAGAAGCCGTTCCTATCAAGGCTCTAACTTCTTTCTGTGTATTTGGGACAGACATGCTATTAATGCTTTTTATTCAGGCGTCAATATTCTTCCCTCCTTTGACAGGAGATAGCTTAAATAGGCGACTTCCTGTCAACAATGCTAAAACGTTTTCAAATGAAGCTTTTTGTCCATGTTCTGCTAGATGAATACGCAATAACACAGCACCCTCGTTGCAAGCACTTTCTGAGTCTGTAGCTAAAAGAAGGTTGTCAATGTACTACAACAATGTACAAGCGGAAGGCAACTGAAATGTCTCAAACTGCCCTTTCAAAGCCCTACTATAAATGCCTAGACTCTCCGTGTAGCCTTGTGCCATCCTAGTCACCTACGTCCAGTCTTCGTACCCTGTGGCCGAAACACTACAGTGTCGATCTATGACACAACTCCACCCTTTGCATACTTGTACACACCTGTTGTTGTATTTTTTCCCTATGACAATACCCATGGACCAACTGAGGTCCTGGGCTGCATTCACTCTTGTGTTGTAAACCCTTGTTAACTGTGTATCCAAGAGATCTTGCGCCTTCAGAAGGCTTGCACCCTCCACACTCTTGAGGGTGGTACCAAGTGGTACACCTACATATCAAATGTACAACTGATCGTCTGTCTGTTATTATGCTAACAATTGATATTTTATATGTATCATCACCAAAATTCAGAGATTAAACTAAAATGATCCTGAATCTCCAAAGTGTGGGTCTCCCATCCTGATTTCTGTTTGAATATGCGTTCACCCTCATTGGCATATCAGGACCTATCCAGGCACCCTGTATTATTACCTGGAAAGTACGTTGTGACTTCGAAATATATGAATCCTTATTCTGCTCGTCTCTCTGGTTTGTTCTGTGACTTGAATTCTCTGTTTTTACTCTATCAGATCGATGTGATAACATAGTTATCGATTTATGGGACAAGCTCTTTGACATTTTCGGTGGCATTGCTGTTTTTCTTTTTTCAAGACTCTTTTTCAGACGTGATCTGGTGTAATTTCTATCAGCGGTCTTCTGTGATGGATTAAATGAAGCCGCATTGGCCTCTTGTCTCCTGATTGGCTGAACACTAACTCTCCCTTCAGGGTTTTTTTGATTTCTTGTCAGTTTAGTACATTTGTCTGCCAAAGTCATGAAATTCCTTGAGCATAGTTCAACAGGTGTATGCTGAGGTTGTGGCAAACTTGCGGTTGCTATTGATGGATTACTTCCCGGTACTTGGGTCTGTAATTCAGACTCAGTCTCTTCCACTTAGTATATGGATAGCTCCATTAGGTCTTCACTTTTCTCTAGGTTGTCAATGTTATTACTAATTGAGCAAGGCTTCTTTGCGTCCTGTGTTTTTAATTGAAGAGTCTCAGTATTACCGGGATCTGCAACTGCCAGTTTTCTTGGGGCAGGAAAAGGAATTTCTTTGGAGATTTTTGTTTCTTTTCTCTTTTGTATTGTTGAGGTATCTTCAGGTATGACCTCTGTCATCTTTACACGTCTTCCTTTCATTCGCTTTGTCTCTTTCCCCTGCGAGAACAGGGGGTAGTTTGCAGATTTTTTTTCAAAGTTGTGTCCTACTGCTTTTGAGGAGGAAAGCTGATGAATCATTTGTTCTCTTGTCTCAGTTTGGTCGCCAGCTTCACGTTGTTTTGAAGGATCGCCAAGTCTAGATACGTTCTCTCTCAGTTTCAAAACCACACAGCCGTTTTCTGTCTTTTTAGCTCTCTTGCATACCAGTACATCCGGTTCTCGATTTGAGGAGCCTGGGTTGGATTTCAGGGGGATTTCAGTATCCATAGGTTTGAATGTGTGCAAGATGGTTTTTAGGTAACTCCCTGGATTTACCACATTCAGTAAAGATGTGTGACCTCATTACGACTTTGGAGGTAGCCATGGTGCTATTAGCACCATGGTTGCCTCCAAAATCGGGTCCGGGTCTGGGTTCCCTGAATGGGGAATTACCGGGCCATTCTGAGTTCGGAGGGTCCGGTAATTCCTCCTACTGGGAACCCGGGCCCAGACCTTTCCCATTCCCATTTGAGCACCCATAGGGCTCAATGGGAATGGAAGAGGAGCTAACAATGGGCTGATTCCAACTGGCCTGTTGTTAGCTCCTTCGTCCCCTCGCAGAACCCGGTAATGACGCCTGGTTTTACCAGGCATCCTTACCGGGTCCCACGAGGGGACCTCGTAATTTTGCGGAATGGCTTTAACGGCTCTGCCTACATTAGCGGAGCCCGTTAACCAATTCCGCAAAAGTCGTAATGAGACCCATGGTGTTTGTATATTCAGATTGTACTGCCTTCTTAGGTTCCGTGTCTGTCTGTGTTCCTACCGATACTCCAGATGAGACACTCAAATTTGTAGTCCATTGTTGAAAAAGTGAGTCTTCTGGTTCCGAAAATTGTTGAGGAATTCCTAAATTGGATTGTTGTCCTTTCTTACTTCACAAAGCTGTGATATACCCTTCTAGGTATATCATTTTCGTATGAAACATGGTGGCAAGGGTTGTATGGTCCTTAAGTGTGTCGTTTAAGGATTCATATAATTTGCTCAAAGGCGCCAGTGCAATAGTTACAGCGGACATTATGGTAAAAAGATCTGTTTTTTTTTAGGGAGTTTCTTTGCCACTCTGTGAAAGGAGTGCCGTGGATCTTCTATTTTGTGGTCGTGATCGAACTGTAGGGAGATCTATGTTAGGGAAAAGTTCCTTCCATTTTGTCTTCAGATGATTTCATGTTTCTTCTTGAATTCTCACATCTGGATCTTGGCAGCTATCTGCTTCTATCTCTGGGGTCCTACTGTCTTGCGTTGGTGAGACCGCCAGTTGGTCCTCAACAGTTATTCTGCCATTTTCCACAGCAGTAGAAACCTCCCCCTTAGCTTCTGCTGCGAGGTTCTGATTCGGTCCTAGTTTTTTACTCTGTTCTAAGCATCCATTGGCTTCAGGCTGCCACTCCAAATGAACTGTTTTCGTAATGGAGTCTGCTGTTGATGGTAAAGATGTTGGTTTCAATTTCTGTGTAGTCTGTGAGTTGTCTCTAAACCTAAAGTAGCCTTGGCAGCTGTTATCCAAGGTTTTCACAGGAATTAAAACCTTCTTTGGTGTTTCAGCCGGCAGCCTTGTGATTTTCAAGCCTGACCAGGCAAAGCCGTGTTTTTTTTGCTGCACTTGATTCGTAGGTGAGTGGCCCCCATCCAGAATTTCTGCATCGGATAGCTCAACTGGGTTCAGTAGGGTAGAATTTACAATTTTTGGGAAAAAGCGCGCCACTGACCCCGTATTAAGTGGATACAGTGATCCCTGTGAAGTAATGAGAACTAACTTTACATCCTTTAGTTTTCTGTGTAAGGTTTTGAGTATTTTTTTAATTTAAATAATGTAGTGTGTTTCACATGCTTTTGCATAGTCTTGCTATTTTCCCTTGAATTTGCAGCTATGTCCCTCTGTGGGGATCTTTTTGTTCCCACCTTTTTCCTTGAGATTTCCATGTCTGTTGAATTGAGGGGGTCATACGAAGTCTCAGATAGATCGATAGAGGGATCAGTGAGGCAATCACTGCCTTCCGCTGTGCTTTCAATCTCCTCTATGGAGTCCTTTACGTGGCCATCAATAGGTTGAGTGGATACACCTTTGTCATCTAAAAGAGACATTTATCTTAAGTCCTGCCGGTCAATAGGGTTCATCAAGGCTTGGCCAGCCGGGACTGGGTGGATTTCTATACTGATGTTTAAAGCTAGGGGACCTGTGTTGTTGTCAGTGTCCTCCGTTGTTATGGCCGATTGATTTTCAGTATTTATTTTATTATATTCAGGGTCATTGTTCCCTGAATGTGCCGGGATAACAGCCTCTTCATCCAACATCAAGGCCGCAGGATGCCCCATCAGTCGATTTGCCTGCCCACGAAGGCCGAGCACATCCTCCGGACCCAGGGGCCTGGTCAAAGTCAATCTCAGACCAGCCGAGCCAGCCGCCTCGGAATCAAGGTTAGCGGACCCAGGACTCAGCAGGTCATCCTCCCCCCACCCACTCTCCAAAGTCAGTGGAGTAACTATGCTGAAAATGTTGGGGGGACAGGATTGGGGTGAAAAGAGGGCGGATGGTGGCTCTTATGGATCGATTTGGCCAAATTGTTGGAAAAAAAAATTGGTAGAATGGTAGATTTGACTGAACTTGGTCACCACCATTAGTTTGAAGCCGAAGATACCGCACATGAAGAGCTAGGGTTGCGGGGTTGTCCTCCATTGACATACACTGTGCACACACAACATTTATGTGTACATATACAATAACACATGGAAAGAGTGGCACAACGCCCATTGAGCAGACCAGTCTTTATCACCCACTGATCCCTGAAATTATGGGCTAAGTTGACTTGACCTAGCTGAACTATAAAGCCATGGCCAAAAGAAACAGATTCACTGAATGTCAGCAATTCCCTTGATATTTCCTTTCATTCAAAGGCAGAAGCCATCAGTTAATGCAGTGCAGTGGGTGACCAGGTATACTTGGTATCAATTTTTAAATGGCATATATCTCCAAACTTTACAAGATTCTGACTGATTAAAATTAAGGTATGTTTTCCTGTGTTCAAATGGCTCCAAGCAGTGGAGTACCAAGTGGGAGAGGCAGGTGCGGGGGGCAAGCTGTCCCCTGTGGTTCTTTTAAGAGCAAGACTGGGACATTTGTCATTGGGACACCTTTCCCGTTTGGCACATCAAAGAGGGCCTCCAAAGGCAAAGGTGTCCCGCTGGCAGGACATTTGTGTTGAGCAATTCCTGCTCAGCACGTTCAGTGTCCTGCAGGACATCTTACCCGTTCCGAATGGAAGAGGTGTTCGGCTGTGTCAAGACCGGTGGGGGGGTCTGTACTTCCGCTCTCTATATGGTAGAGGAGAGGCACAGAAGACCCCAGCCAAGATTCTCGATTACGGTAGCGATGGACGAGCAATCAAGGCCTAGCTTCTCAGGAGGTGATGCAGGCTGGTTCTTAAGTACAGTGTATCCCCAAGCCCCCCTCAAAGGAATGTCCACACACTGTATTACTGAAAACACAGTCTTTATATAATTAATATTCAAGGGTTATGTACACTTATCACAACAATGCACTTTGTGCTCAGGAAAACCAATAATGATAAATATCTACAATTCTAAAGTGGTACCACTAATATTAGACCTCATTAAAGTGCATTCACAATACTGTAAAAATGGCACACAGATCAATAAGAAGGAAACCAGCAATAGAGAGAGGAGAGATAAAAGATGGTTGAAACAATAGGCAGAATACTGGCCCTAGCTACTGGACACAGTTCTGTGTGGAGATCCCCCCACCTGGGCAACCTGTAAAATAAAGGGATATGACACAAGCCCAGTCCATATATTGTTCAACAGTCTTATTCTCTCCTACAATGTTTTTACCCCCCCAATGTACCTGGTGGAGTCGAGTTCTTCGAAGAGGCGTCGACAGATCCTTCTTGAATGACCCCCTTTTAAGCAGGAGTCACGGATCGTCGAGAGGCGTAGAGAAACGTCGAAGACCTCGGGGTTCGGCGACGGGGAATCGACGGCCCTTCTTGAATGCCTTCCCTTTCAAGCGGGAGGCACGGGGCGTCGAACGTCCGTCGACAAACGAGGTAGAACGATGTCGAAGAGGCGGCAGCTTCGTCCGAGCGGTGCTCGTCGGCGTCGGGGCGTCGGCGTCCTGCAAGGCGGAGGTGTGCGGGGCACCTCGATGACAATAGTTCTGGACCGCAAAGATTGTAGAGACGGGAGCCCAGCAAGGGCGTCGAGTCGCTCGAGTCTTTGGGATCGTGAGGTGGCGGGAAACCCACCGGCGGATTCTCCTCGGCGCGTTGGTCGTCCTCGACTTTCTCCGGCAGGGCAAAAGCGGTCGACGGTGCGGACGAGGGAGTCCTTCGAGTCAAATGTTCTTAGGCAAGGAGCGGACGGCTCCGGTCGTCGGCGGCACGGCGTCAAGTGGTTCCCACGGCTGGGCAACACAACTTCGACGGGCCTCCAGCGGTTACACAGACCTGCGAACCCTGGTCGACGGCAATGGACTTCGACAGCGTCGAGGTCCGGGTGCTTCACTTCGATCTCCTCGGCGGTCCCGTCTCGGGTCGGCAGCCTTTCGAGGGTCTGACTTCCAGGGCGCTTCGGCGAAGATTCAGCGGTGCTCGATGGTCCCTCGGAGCACGGGAAGAGGGCGCCTTACCAGGTCCTCTCTCGGGTCAGTCCTCGACGATTTCGACAACCTTCAGTTCCGTCGAAGCAAATGCCACAGCAAGTCTTCTTCTTCCAGCTGGACGTCGAGGATCAGCAAATCCAGTTACTCTTGAGTGGAGACTCAGCTTCTGAATGCTTCTGAACAATTTCCAGTGGTGAGAGGTCCCCAGATATACTATTCTGTCTCTCATCCACACTGCTGGCACACACACAGCAGCCAATCACACAGAAGGGCATTCATGCAGTCAGTCAGCCAATCAGGCACACAGTGCATTCAGGCCACACTCCTCCCTTTCAGACACTCACAACAAGGAATGTGGATTGGGACAAGTACCCAGCCATTCAACACTACACACTGCATTCAGGCCAGTTTCGGGCAGGGCTGTCTCAGTCTTTGTCTCTCATGCCAGAAACCAGACAACCACAACAAGGAGTGTATATTGGTCACACACTCCATTCACCCAGGTCCCACCCACAGGAGGTACCCATAACATACAGTCACTGGGAAGGCTCCAGTCAGTCTAGCTGGGCCTTTACAACAACACCATATATGGAACTTCCACCCAACAGCCAGTCAGGGGGAAGGGACAGAGTCAGGGCTTCCCAGGACTTTGGGAAAAACAAGATAACAGGCAATAGAAAGCAAGAGGCCACAGGGGCCATCTTGTTTCCTATCAGGAATCAACTGATTCCAATGGCAGGGCCTGGGTATCCCAAAATGGAGGACACCCAGAGCACCTGTCAAATTCAGCATGGAGCTGCCACCAGCCCATACCCTGCTCTGTGGGCCACCCACAGGTGCCCAAAAACATACACTAGGGGCACAGGGTTGTACCCCTACCCATGGGTGCCATAAGGGTATCCCATGGGTCTGTTCACCAAACCAAAAGAGAGCTGCACTGCCAGGAGTCCCTCATGGACTCCTGGGCAGAAAACATGACAGAACACACGGTAAAAACAGAAAAAGGACAAGGATTCAGAGGCCCTGTCCCTCAGATGCATTTCCGGCATCACAGTCGCCCCCCCCAGACTGAGGTGGAGGGTGCCTAATCTCCCACGGGATAGACACCCTCATCCAGACGGTCAACATACCTTCTGGAAAGGCCATCTGCATTATCGTGACTCTTCCCTGGTCTGTGCTCTATGGTGAAGTCTAGCCCTTGTAGGCTAATCGACCACCTGAGCAATTTCGGATTCTCACCCTTCATCTGCATAAGCCACTTCAGGGGCTTATGATCTGTTTGGACCTTGAAGGTGGACCCCGTAAGGTAGGGCCTAAAACGCCTAAGGCTCCAAACTATACTAAAACATTCCTTTTCAACAGTAGCCCACCTAAGTTCTCTACCCTTGAGTTGTCTACTGATGAATATGATAGGATGTTCTCTCCCTTTGTCATCTAACTGGGACAAGACAGCTCCAATTCCGGTGTCGCAGGCATCCGTCTGGACGATAAAGGGTCGGCTGTAGTCAGGCGCACTCAACACAGGTGCCCTACACAGACTTTCTTTCAAGCCATCAAAGGCCCTCTGACAGTCTTCAGTCCAATTAACCTTCCTAGGCTGTTTGGGTGAAGTTAGAGCTGTCAGGGGTGCAGCTATGGTTCCATAGTCTGCCATGAAATTGCGATAGTACCCAGTGAGGCCCAAAAAGGCTCTCACCTGGGTTTGAGTAGTGGGAGTCTCCCAGTTCTGTACGTCCTGTACTTTACTGGAGAGAGGTTGGATTTGACCCCCTCCTACCTCATGACCAAGATAGGTAACTTTCCCCTGAGCTATCTGGCACTTGGTGGCCTTGATAGTGAGGTTAGCCCTTTTCAAGGCCTGCAACACCTTATCCAGATGTGTCAAATGCTCTTCCCAGGTGGAACTGTAGACGGCAATGTCGTCTAAGTAAGCCACACAAAAGGCTTCCAGCCCACTGAGCGCATGGTTGACCAATCTCTGGAAGGTGGCAGGGGCATTCTTCAACCCAAAGGGCATGACCCTAAACTGGTAGAGTCCCTCAGGTGTGGAGAATGCCGTCTTTTCCTTGGCATGGTCCGTCAGAGCTATTTGCCAATAGCCTGAGGTAAGGTCAAAGGTGCTCACAAATTTGGCAGCACCTATAGTGTCCACGAGCTCATCAGCCCTGGGCAATGGGTGCGCGTCAGTTTTGGTGACGGCATTGACTCCTCGGTAGTCCACACAGAACCTCCAATCCTTGGTACCCGCCGGGGAACTTGCCTTGGGGACAAGGACCACTGGACTGGACCAGGGACTGGTGGAGGGTTCAATAACACCCAGATCCAACATCTTGGCGACCTCAGCCTGGATGTGGTTTTTGACGGTATCTGACATACGATAGCTCCTGCTTTTGACAGGCACACTGTCACCAGTGTCAATTTCGTGCTTACACCACGGTGTAAGGCCCGGTGTCAGTGAAAACAGAGGGGCATACTGCTGGAGCAAAGCCCGGCAGGCCCTCTGCTGCTCTGTTGTCAAATCGGGAGAGAGTTGTACTCCCTCCACTGAGCCATCCTGAGGGTTGCTATGCAGCAAATCAGGAAGGGGCTCACTCTCATCCTCTTCTTGCCCTGAAGCTAGCAAGAGACATGAGACCTCTGCTCGCCTGTGGAAAGGCTTGAGCCTGTTGACATGGAATACCTGGGGGGCTACCCCAGAGGCTCCCATGTCCACCAGATAATTGACTTCGCCCATCTTGGAGATGATCCTGAAGGGTCCAGTCCACTTGTCTGCCAAAGCTCTAGGCTTGGTAGGCTCCATCACAAGGATTTCCTGTCCCGGAGTCCAATCCACTTGCGAAGCTTTCAGGTCATGCCAGTACTTATTCAATTCCTGGCTGGCCTTGAGATTTGCTGTTGCCTGACCCATCATTTGTGTCATCCTCCGCCTGAGGCCTAACACATAGTCCCCCACTTGCTTGGCGGGACCTGGAGGGGTGGCTTCCAAGCCTTCTCGGATCAAGGCGAGGGGCCCCCTCACGGGATGTCCAAAGAGTAACTCAAAGGGGCTGAAACCAACACCCTCTTGAGGTACCTCTCTGTAAGCAAACAGCAGGCATGGCAGGAGGAGATCCCATTTCCTCCTTAGGGGCTCTTCCAAAGCACCTAGCATGCCCTTGAGAGTTTTGTTAAATCTCTCAACCAGACCATTGGTCTGGGGGTGGTAAGAGGTGGAGAACTTGTAGGTTACCCCGCACTCTTTCCACATGGTTTTCATGTAACTAGACATGAAGTTGGATCCTCGGTCAGAGACAACCTCCTTGGGGAATCCAACACGGGTGAAAATGCCCAGGAGAGCCCTGGCAACCACCTTGGCAGTAACAGTCCGAAGGGGTATTGCCTCAGGGTACCTGGTGGCATGATCTACCAAGACCAGGATGAACCGATGTCCACCTGAAGTGGGAGGGTCAAGGGGACCGACGATGTCGATGCCCACCCTCTCAAATGGTGTGCCAACCACTGGTAATGGCTGCAGTGGGGCAATGACCCTGCCTCCAGTCTTGCCAGACAACTGACAAGTTGGGCAGGTCCTGCAGTGGGACTCCACCTCTACTCCCATCCGTGGCCAGTAGAAATGGGCAGAGAGCCTCTGCTTAGTCTTCTTGGTCCCAAGATGACCAGCCAAGGGCACCTCATGCGCCAACTGCAGTAGGAAGGGCCTGTAAACCTGGGGTACCACCAACCTCTTGCGGGCACCAGGTTCGGGCTTAGTGGGCTCACTAACAAGGAGCTCACCCTCCCAATAAATCTTGAATGTCCTAGGCACTTCACCTTGTGCCTGGGACAGGGCCTGTTTCCTCAGGCCCTCGAGAGAGTGGCACTCTCTCTGTCCCTTACAGAAGTCTGCCCGGGAGGGTCCCCCTTCAGCTAACAAGCATTGAAGGTCGGGATGATCCTCCGGGTTGAGAACCTCTCCCACAGGAGAGTCTTCTGTCTCTTCTCCCACAGGAGTTGAGTTTGGGTTTTCCGCTGGACCCAGCCCGTCCGGAGCATGGATCCCATTGGGTGCTGTCGGAACAGCAGGAAGAGAAGGTGTTCCCTCCACAGAGGTGGCCTTCTTGGTCTTCCTTCTTCTTGCCTTAGGCCTCGCCTTTGGCTCGGATACCTGACTCACAGCCAGACCCGGTGTCACCTGTGACCTAGTGACTGCAGCAGCAGTCATGGGAAGACCATCCGAGATCAACCCCAACTCTACTAGATCATTTCCTAACAGAATGTTAGCAGGGACATTGTCCTGAACCAGGACAGGAAGCTTTGCTGTCTTGTCTCCAATCATGAGTGTGACTAGGGCTACAGGCGATAATTTGGGAGGCCCACCAGCTAACCTGGTGGTTTGCAGAGGAGCACCTTCATAGTCCTCTGGCTTGAGCAGGGTCCTGTCCACCACTGTCATGCTTGCCCCAGTGTCTCTCAAACCAGTAGAAGGCTGGCCATTCAAGAGGACACTTCTCAAAAATCTACGGGTGTTCTGTGGGATAGTCGCCAGTACTTCTGCGTACTGGTCCCAGGCCCCAAGGGACACTAAGGAAATCTCTACTGGAGCACCAAATGTGATTCCTGTAGAGGAGGGGAGGACAGTGGCCTCCACCTCAGACACGGGGTAAGGGTAGGTCAGGCTGACAGCCTGTACTCCAAGTGCCTTACCTTTACACTTGGGGTCACCCCTTTTGTGATCCAGAGCCCCACAATCCCAACAAGTGCCAGGAGTGCGGGGTACGGTACTGGAACCACTGGGAGCCTGCTTTGCAGCAGGTGGACCACTACTCTTATTCCCACCCACAGAGGACTTATCCCCACTAGATTTTTGGGTCTTAGGAGAGGAAGGTTTTGGTTTACCCGACTGTGACTGCTTTTGGGACTCCTCAGCTTTCTGAGAGGCCCCCTTTTCTTTGTCCTTGTCCTTCCCACTGGAGTCCTTAGGGGACACCCGGTGGGAGACCCACTTGTCAGCCAACCTAGCCAGCTTAAAGGGGTCCAAAATGTTCTGGTCAGCCACATACTGACGCAGCTCTGGTGAACAGGCTTCAGAAAAATGCTCAAAAAACAAGAGGTGGGACAACTCAACAAAAGTTTTCACCTTGTATCCATCAATCCACCCCATCATGTTCATGTGCGCAGTACTCACCCAGTCAACCCAAGACACATTCTCTCTTTTCTTAAATTCCCTGAACCTTTTAAGGTATTGGGCAGGTGTCTTGCCAAACTTGGCAATCAAAGCAGACTTCATACACTCATACTGACCCCTTTCTTCCACACTCAGCTTCAGAATACAGTCATATCCAGTTTGAGGCACTCTGCTTAACAAACACTTAGCCCAATCTCTTTTATCTACATCATGAATTGCACAAGCCATTTCAAACGCTTCAATCCATTGGAGGATATCTGAACCCTCCACAAACACACCAACCAAATCTTTCATAAACTTGGTGGCTGGGGACCTGCCACTCTCAATTGGTCTAGCTGAAGTCTCCACTCGAGCTTTCTCTAACTGGATTCTCTGACATTCAGTGTCCTTTTCTTTGAGCGCAAGATCCCTATTCTTGAGTTCCACTTGCTGTGCCAGCTCCTCTTTCTTAAGCTCAGCTTCTATTTCCAACTTGCGATATTCAAAGGCCAATTTCATCCTTAATAACTCAAGTTCCATGGAATTGCTGGGGTTTGGAACAGAGGCAGCAGGAATGGTGGCATTCCCAGAAACAGATTCAGCGACAACCCCAGGGGCAGAGTCCTCACTGGTTGCATCCCCCCCTTCATCAAGGGTTTCACCATCAGTCTGGTAGTCCACCAGGGCAGCTATCAGCTCAGCCCTAGACTTATCCACAAAGTCCAACTCCCTGGCTTCACAAGCACTCTGGAGAGCCTCTAAGCTCATCCGAGTCAATTTACCATTTGCAATGGGCTCCATTGCCTGTAATGCAGTTATTTGGTACACACCCAAACCTTAATCTAATAAAGTGCGGATATTTTGTAAGTGGCACGGTTATACACTGAGTCTTAAAACCATAAGCATCCCACCGCTGCCACCAGCTTGTCAAGACCGGTGGGGGGGTCTGTACTTCCGCTCTCTATATGGTAGAGGAGAGGCACAGAAGACCCCAGCCAAGATTCTCGATTACGGTAGCGATGGACGAGCAATCAAGGCCTAGCTTCTCAGGAGGTGATGCAGGCTGGTTCTTAAGTACAGTGTATCCCCAAGCCCCCCTCAAAGGAATGTCCACACACTGTATTACTGAAAACACAGTCTTTATATAATTAATATTCAAGGGTTATGTACACTTATCACAACAATGCACTTTGTGCTCAGGAAAACCAATAATGATAAATATCTACAATTCTAAAGTGGTACCACTAATATTAGACCTCATTAAAGTGCATTCACAATACTGTAAAAATGGCACACAGATCAATAAGAAGGAAACCAGCAATAGAGAGAGGAGAGATAAAAGATGGTTGAAACAATAGGCAGAATACTGGCCCTAGCTACTGGACACAGTTCTGTGTGGAGATCCCCCCACCTGGGCAACCTGTAAAATAAAGGGATATGACACAAGCCCAGTCCATATATTGTTCAACAGTCTTATTCTCTCCTACAATGTTTTTACCCCCCCAATGTACCTGGTGGAGTCGAGTTCTTCGAAGAGGCGTCGACAGATCCTTCTTGAATGACCCCCTTTTAAGCAGGAGTCACGGATCGTCGAGAGGCGTAGAGAAACGTCGAAGACCTCGGGGTTCGGCGACGGGGAATCGACGGCCCTTCTTGAATGCCTTCCCTTTCAAGCGGGAGGCACGGGGCGTCGAACGTCCGTCGACAAACGAGGTAGAACGATGTCGAAGAGGCGGCAGCTTCGTCCGAGCGGTGCTCGTCGGCGTCGGGGCGTCGGCGTCCTGCAAGGCGGAGGTGTGCGGGGCACCTCGATGACAATAGTTCTGGACCGCAAAGATTGTAGAGACGGGAGCCCAGCAAGGGCGTCGAGTCGCTCGAGTCTTTGGGATCGTGAGGTGGCGGGAAACCCACCGGCGGATTCTCCTCGGCGCGTTGGTCGTCCTCGACTTTCTCCGGCAGGGCAAAAGCGGTCGACGGTGCGGACGAGGGAGTCCTTCGAGTCAAATGTTCTTAGGCAAGGAGCGGACGGCTCCGGTCGTCGGCGGCACGGCGTCAAGTGGTTCCCACGGCTGGGCAACACAACTTCGACGGGCCTCCAGCGGTTACACAGACCTGCGAACCCTGGTCGACGGCAATGGACTTCGACAGCGTCGAGGTCCGGGTGCTTCACTTCGATCTCCTCGGCGGTCCCGTCTCGGGTCGGCAGCCTTTCGAGGGTCTGACTTCCAGGGCGCTTCGGCGAAGATTCAGCGGTGCTCGATGGTCCCTCGGAGCACGGGAAGAGGGCGCCTTACCAGGTCCTCTCTCGGGTCAGTCCTCGACGATTTCGACAACCTTCAGTTCCGTCGAAGCAAATGCCACAGCAAGTCTTCTTCTTCCAGCTGGACGTCGAGGATCAGCAAATCCAGTTACTCTTGAGTGGAGACTCAGCTTCTGAATGCTTCTGAACAATTTCCAGTGGTGAGAGGTCCCCAGATATACTATTCTGTCTCTCATCCACACTGCTGGCACACACACAGCAGCCAATCACACAGAAGGGCATTCATGCAGTCAGTCAGCCAATCAGGCACACAGTGCATTCAGGCCACACTCCTCCCTTTCAGACACTCACAACAAGGAATGTGGATTGGGACAAGTACCCAGCCATTCAACACTACACACTGCATTCAGGCCAGTTTCGGGCAGGGCTGTCTCAGTCTTTGTCTCTCATGCCAGAAACCAGACAACCACAACAAGGAGTGTATATTGGTCACACACTCCATTCACCCAGGTCCCACCCACAGGAGGTACCCATAACATACAGTCACTGGGAAGGCTCCAGTCAGTCTAGCTGGGCCTTTACAACAACACCATATATGGAACTTCCACCCAACAGCCAGTCAGGGGGAAGGGACAGAGTCAGGGCTTCCCAGGACTTTGGGAAAAACAAGATAACAGGCAATAGAAAGCAAGAGGCCACAGGGGCCATCTTGTTTCCTATCAGGAATCAACTGATTCCAATGGCAGGGCCTGGGTATCCCAAAATGGAGGACACCCAGAGCACCTGTCAAATTCAGCATGGAGCTGCCACCAGCCCATACCCTGCTCTGTGGGCCACCCACAGGTGCCCAAAAACATACACTAGGGGCACAGGGTTGTACCCCTACCCATGGGTGCCATAAGGGTATCCCATGGGTCTGTTCACCAAACCAAAAGAGAGCTGCACTGCCAGGAGTCCCTCATGGACTCCTGGGCAGAAAACATGACAGAACACACGGTAAAAACAGAAAAAGGACAAGGATTCAGAGGCCCTGTCCCTCAGATGCATTTCCGGCATCACAGGCTGCCAGGACAATGTCCCAAGGAACTCCGGGCAGCAGAGGGTCCTCACGTTGCTCTGTATCAACAGATCATTACAATGTGAGCGATTAGGCACTGATGGGAGGGAGGGGGGTACTGTTAGAAGGTGACTTTTGTCCCTTTAAAAATGTGAATGGGAGGGAGTGGTCACAAGTGAGAATGGTGCATAATAGTTGATGCTATATGGAATAATGACTATGACCTTAAACCCCAAGTGGAATTTGTTAGGTTCACATTAATCTACATGACGCTATTGTGACTTTGCATGCAGAATAGGGAGAATAAAACTAAAGCCAGGTTCCCATTGCTCAACATATTTCTTTGACAAAGTATATAGTGTATGGTTATTTTACTATGAGAGGGTAGTTTATTATGTAATGTGGTTTGCTTCAAAGGTATTGCTATACATAATTATTTAAGTAAATGAAATGTAAAGCAAAACCTTAATAAATACTTATATCAACTAAACCTGGAAAGATGTGCACGGTCGCTTAAATTGTCCGACATCCCAGTTTCATCATTTAGCGAAGTGTGTGATCCTGAGCAAAGCATTTAATCACATCGGGCCTCATTACGAGGTAGGAGGTAGCCATGGTGCTATTAGCACCATGGCTACCCCCTTACCGCATACCGGGTCCGGGTTCTCGGAATGGGTACTTACCGGGTCATTCCAACCTTGGAGGACCCGGTAAGTCCCCATTCTGAGAACCATTCCCCATTCCCATTTGAGCCCCCATAGGCTCAATGGGAATGGGGAAGTAGCTAATAACGGTACCGCAGTTTGCGGTACCGTTATTAGCTCTGAAGTCCCTTAGCGGGTCCCGTCCTTAACACCTGGTCAGACCAGGTGTTAAGGAAGGGACCCGCTAAAAGGCCTCAGAATATGGAGGTAAGGGATTACCGGTACCGGCACCCTTGCCGCTGCCAGTAATCCCTTACCTCCTACCTCGTAATGAGGGCCATTGTGCCTTATCTGCAATTTCACTTCAAAGCTTATATTAATGTATCATGGTATTATAATGGAAACACCTAATGACTATAGAGTTGCTCCACATATAACAATAGTGCTATTAACAGCAAAAAATGGTATATCAACGAAGTGGAGAAATCACACTCTAAATGTGGCATCCTATGCCTCGGTATCGATTGAGCTTCTTTTGACCAATCCTGATCGTGCAAAAAATCAAATTTATCAAGCTGACTGGATCAGTAATATGGAACTTTGTACAAAACTCAAAGACTTCAACTCCGATGCATTTGGTATCAAAAGATATGGAGTTATATCTGAATATCTGTTGAAATTCCCGTCACATGCATGCCGACAGAAATATTTGAGATTTAGATTAAATCACTATGAAACAAATGAGATCTTGTTTAGAAGGAAAGTTATATCAAAGGAACAGAATTTCTGTCGACACTGTCAAATTAAGGATCAAAGAGAAACGCTACAACATCTTATAATCGAGTGCACTGCATTATATGATATAAGAGTGAAATGTTTTGGGGAACAAATTATTTGTTCAGAGTAGCACAGATTACACACAAATATGGAATCTCCACATTCTCTAGTCCGAGAATAACTATGCAGATTGCAATTGTGCAATTTTTAAATTTAAAAACTAGATAAATTGGATAAATGTGAAAAGTGACCGACATGTGAAATGTAAGTTGCGAGAAACTATGTATGTATATTTTGTTGTCTTAATTCTGCACAATTCGGTTTAAGCAATTTCCAAATATAGATGTTTTTCATCATGTTTTATGAAAATGTGTGTAATATTTGAAAAGTTGGTTTACCAGCTATAACAAATAAAAAAATAAAAAATAAAAAAAAAACAATAGTGCAATTTCGGTATTTTGCACCACAAAGTTATTCGTCACTTAGATTATTTATGACAACGTATTCTAATGTCACTTCCATGGTACCTTCAAGTATCAAAGACTGATGACGCGCCTTGAAATGTCCTTTTCTGTGAATTCACTTCTGTTGGTGTAATCCATATAATATTTAGGACGTTTGCATGTATGTTGCCTCAGAAGGCTTGGACAGAGCAGTAATAGATGAGTTTCCTGCATCTGGAATGATCCTGCAGTTTTATTTTTTTGTTGTGAGCTAAAATGCCATTTTACACTAATGTTACCAAAAAAGTAGATTGGGGGAGAGGAGGTCGGTTTGGGGGAGCCAATGAGACCATGTGGAATTCCACACACTGCATTTGGTTAATCACCCCCCCACCCTCAACCACTCTTACAATGATTGATACTCCCCTGCTTTGTTTGGTAAGTGAAGCAGTTTTTGGTGGCCTGTAACCTGAACCATGACAACCATTTACTAATTTGCACCAAACCATCCTGAAAAAGTGTCTGCATCTGAAAAGTGGTAATTTTAGAGGCGTTGCAGAGCATTTGTTAATGTTAGTGTGTCGTCATACCTGGACCTTAATGTGTACTGTGAGCTCTGCTTACATTGTCCAAATGTGACACACGCTCTCACTAGGGTCAACCCGCAGCCCAGGCCCCTAACAAACATACACTAACGCAATACAAATTATTAAAAATAAAAAAGACCGCTGCTCTGCTTTCAAATGTAGCCCGGGTCACGTCTCATGTTACATCAACCTAACCTCTTCGCACTCACCCACCTCCAGACAGAAACCAGCAAGCTGAATGAGCTTCCTAGTTCCTGTCTGTGTTTTGCGCGAGCACAAAGCCGGAAAGCGGTTCTCTGTGCCGCGGCCCTGTAAGTGCTGCTGCTAGCACCCAGTTTAGCACCCTGGCTGCTGGCTGCTGACTTTAAGTCAGGCCAGCCGGGGTGAGGCACTGAGCCATGCAGGGCACCCCGGCCCTGAATGTGTTGCAGCATGGCTGCCAGGCATCTCATCATTATGTAATGAGACAGCGCAAGCCTTGCTTGGCACACCAGCCGGGCTTGTGCTGTCCAATTACATAATGGTTGATTGCCCCACCCTGTCCTCCCTCCAAAAGATGGGGGGACAAAAAGGCATGCCACAGTAGTTGGGGGGACAGAACCCCAACTACTGTGCCCCCCTATAATTACGCCCATGTCCAAAGTGCCTCCCTCCCGGCACACTACCGCGGAACTGAAGTCGGCACAAGGAGAAGGAGAAGCCCTTCCCCTATCCGGCCCTCCACTCCCGTACCGACTAAGGCCGGCACCACTGCAGGATACGAGAGCGACCGATCTTGCATCTCGGGGCTCCCATCATGCCCGCAACCCCACGTCAACCCCAGCCCCTTGTTGCGGTCTCGCCAATGCTGGATAAGTCTTTCATTGCGAGATTTCCTATTGAAGGATTTGGAGCGGGGGTCGGAAGGGGGTGACTATCATATACTCGCTTGTTGAGTGGTGGAGGGCTAGAGGAAGTCTGGAAAGGTCGTAGTAGAGGAGGAGTAGTTGTGGCTTTATTAAAAAAAATCCCTACCTGCTCCTTGGAGGGTTGTTGAAAGATTTGTTGGGTCCAACGGTAGTAATATAGTTCGCTTTAATCTCGGAGGAGTTTTCAGTTTCGCAGTTCCAATCCCGAGTCGTCTCGGTCAGTATGCTGGCTCAGAAGTCTCTGCCCTTCCTCGTCAATACTGCTGCCTCTGATGCGGCTGAATGAGATTTTAAGCAGTCTCCTTCTCTGTCCTCTGGCAGTAGTGAAAATGGTAAAATGACTGAAAAGTATTTCTGGAAACAGTGGAAAACAAAGAACTGGGCACTGCTGCAGACTGCACCTCAACTCAGAAGCCAAGTCCATGGCCTCTCCGTGGCTGAGTGAGGTCTTTAAGCAGACTCCTCCTCTCTCTTCTGGCAGTAGTGAAAATGGTGAAAAGACTGAAAAGTCTTCCTGGAAACAGTGGAAAACAAAGAGCTGGGCACTGCTGCAGATTGCACCTCAACTCAGCATCCAACCTCGCGGGGGCTCTGCGGATGAGTGAGGTTTTTAAGCAGTCTCCTCCTCTGTCCTCTGGCAGTAGTGAACATGGTGAAAAGACTGAAAAGTATTGCTGGAAACAGTGGAAAACAAAGAGCTGGACACTGCTGAAAACTGCACCTCAACTCAGCAGCCAACCCCCTTATGGTTTCCTACTCTTGCCAACTACCCATTCCCATATCATCCCATAACACCCCCTACACCATCCCATGGTCATTTCCATGATCTAATATATTTTCCCCAATCTATATCGTCTAGGTGGGGCAATGGTCTGGCCGTGCAGCCCAACATTCCCCCTTTAGGTAATCTTTCATTAACTAATTTATCTCTTTCTCTTTGTCAATCTGATTCAATCTTGGGAACCCATGCCTTACATACATGGTGCAAACTATATCTAACTTGCACATAATTTTCAGGTGTACATGTGAGATATATACAGTCCCTATCACCTGGTAAATCCACCCAGTGCTCAGTAAAGTTCTCAGGGTCTGGTGGGGGTGATGTTAGTGTTCCCAGGGTGTGGACGGGCTGTTCAACCCTGCCCATGAATAGCTATTCAAATCCGCAGTTTGGGCCTGCCCTTCTCTTGCCCCAATAGTGACCATCATTTTTGCACTGTTATGGATACACTTGGCACAGCAGTGAAGCATTGTCTGGAGTGTAAAAAAAAAACACTAACAAAAACATCTTGATCAGCTACTTTATTAGTGGCCCAAGTCAGGATGGTGCCCATGTGAACATAGTGTTGAACCAGTCTTCAGTCTGCACTCCTTCTTGATTTTTCATTCCGGTCTTCAACTTGTGCAATGCCCCTATGATATGTGTCAGGGGCCCATTCCCTGCATCATTTGGGGTTATGTACGTGCAACATGACAACCTAATCTTCTTGCACACGCCCCCTTCCTTCGCTGTTAGGATATCTACAATCCACCTATTTTGAAACGTCAATAGCCAGATAACCCTCAGTTCAATTTTGATAGCATTAAGGCATTGTTCTGTGTCATTTGCCAACTGGGTTACTTCCCACCAAACAATCTGCACCACTTGGCATTTGCTGAAGCCTGGATTCCTGGAGCCATGAGGGAGGTGAAGAAAACATCTGTTTTAGTGTACAGCCAGTACTTATCTGGACTTGTCTTAAGCAGTTTGGATGATTCTTCCTTTTCACCTTCACTGACCTCCTATTCTTCTTCACCTGGGGGGGTTGAATGTGCGGTGAAATTGACTCCACAACTTCTCGCCCAGATGCTAGCGTCAAGTGTACTTCTGGCACCACCAGGAGAGCTGAGTGCATGGTTGTCAATGTGGAAAACAGAAAAGTGTTCCCAACTGGGAACTCCTGTCCGCTGCACACTGTCAAATATCTGAAGTCAGATAAATAGTTTATGTATGGTATATACTTAGCAAGGTAATACACCTATGAATTTAAATGACAATCTTCAAATTATCACAAGACAATAGAAATGTATTGTGTTGTTGACACAACCGTCTTTCCCTGTCACAGTCGCTGCTGTGAAGGTTTCTTCAGTCGTTCAGATTTTTTCTAACATTCCAAGCACTGGAAGAATTTTGAAAATCTTGAAGTCATTCATGGAAAACTTGTTTGAATGAACACCCATCGAATAGGACCACTGTCTGAGGACCCAAAAAAATAAACACATTTTTTTGGATACTGTTGGGAATTGATATTTACTGTTAAGTTAGGCAGACCCTATACAGAAACACAAGATGACTATCGTACATCCTTGTAACAGCATGCACCTCACCCGCATATAAGCTAACACAAGAATCTAAGAAAAAATGACATTGCCCCGATGAAGGGTAAAAACTCGAAACGTGTTGGGCCAACAAAACAATACATTTCTATTTTCTTGTGATAATTTGAAGATTGTCATTTACATTTTTTTGTCTATAGAATTCTCGTTTAACTGTTACTTGAAATTTTATGCATTTCTCTCTGGTATAATGCAATAGTTAACCACCTGGTCCATAGGTGGATTACCTTGCAGAGTATAAACCACACATAAACTATTGATCTGACTTATTCAGATTTTTGACAGTGTGCAGGGGACAGAAGTCCCCAGTTGGGAACACTTTTCTGTTTTCTATATTATTTCCATCCTAGATGCCAAGGTTGTGACCATCTCCCCCGCACCTTTAATTTTCTAGAATGTACATCTAAAAATATTGTACTGTTGCATACTAAATACAATTTTTAACACATAATACAAACAGGTGTGCCTAGTGTTCCTTCACCTGTTCATGCATGGTTGTCAATGCACAGGTGCCTCGTTAAAATGGTGGAAGGTGCAGGTAGTGTTGTTGATGGCATGCTCAGTACATATACATAAATGCTGCTGTTCCTTTTGCAAGTTCTGGAATGGACAGTGTCTTATCGGGTCATTACGACCCTGGCGTTAAGGGTTTAAGGGCGCCGTAAAAGGTGTCGGCGCCGTTAAACCCTTAACGCCTGATTACGAGGTCCCTTTCCGGGACCCAACCTTAACGGCTGGTTTTACCAGCCGTTAAAGTAGGGTGCCGCAAAGGGACCTCGGTGCTAATTACGGTACCGCAATTTGTGGTACCGTACTTAGCGCCTTCCCCAGTCCCATTGAGCCCTATGGGGCGAAAATGGGAATGGGGAAGGGCCATGGTGAAATAGGGAAATACCGCCCCGCCAACCTTGGAATGGGACGGTATTTCCCCATTCCACCATGGCGGACTCGTTACAACACCGGCACCAACCATGGTGCTAATAGCGCCATGGTTTAGCGCCGGGGTTGTAATGAAGGCTATAGTGTTAGTGCCTATTAGAACATGCCCTCAAAAGCAGACCTGGTATTCATCCCTCGCTTGTACTTTTACAATTTTTTTCACATGCATCAATCTATGTCAGTTTAGATATGTGTGCAGACCATATGTTGAAACATTTCTTCTTGAGGCTCCAAATAACTGATCCTCTGAACCCTGCCAACTCCCATGCTGCAGAGCTCAGCACTGCCTTCTCCCGTCTGTTCAATATAAAACAATACTCTTTCCAATTTCAACATAGGCCAGAGCTTTCCTTGGAGGGCACACTTCTCTTCATCTGTGTCCATTAGTACAACATGACTTTGAACCCAACACAGTGCTAAGTGCACCAAACACGGAGCCTCTAAAGGTGACTTCTCCTGAGGCACTAACATTTTGGGTGTTCCTAATGAATGGGGGATGAGGGAGCATACATAACTCTTGTTTTACCTCTGTTTCCCCACTGAGTTCATATAATGGTTCCACACATTATTAAACTCTTGGTGGTGCACATTGGACATTGTATCAAACACTATTCTTTTGTACTGATCATACTTGTTTTCCTCCTCCAAACCACTTTTTAGTTATATCTTCTAATCCCATAATAAAGTATCATGTATCTTTATTTACTTAACATGTACCACTGTGGTTAGATATTCAAAATTTGATGTAGCTTCAAACAAATGATCAAAAATGTGAACATATGTGCATTCCTTGTCAGTACTAATACTACATTCCCACCCCCTTTATATGGCCTACCCATATAACAACACTAAATAATTATATAAACAGTCTAAAGGCAAACCAGGCATAAGTGGATACAACATGGTACACATTTTTTATTGTGTTCTGTAACCAAGGTATTTGAATAAATGTGATGCAAGAACAATAATGAAAAATACTCAGAAATCAAAAAATCATATGAAAGAGTAGAAAGACAATAATACCACGGATACTGCTGTGAATAAATAACGAAATCCATTAAGCATCAACAGTAACTCATTTGATCAATGCTTGCAGGTAGGGACATGGTTTGTGGTGCTTTTCAAACATCAGATAAATGTACCCAATAACTCAATCCCTTTACTTTAACAGCAAGGGGAGTAGCATATGCTACAGTGTGTAGGACGTTATAACTGGGCTCACTCCAACTTCACAAAACATTTTTAATATACACCTTGTAATTTGGTAACAATTGTAATGGTGGCAAGCTTGCAGATTCTGGTGCAGACCTGTTATCAGTGTCTTTCGATCTCCATGGAGCAATCTATTGCGAAAGGTATTTAATACACTTGGTTAACTGAGTCAAATTGGGCACCTGGCTACCCTCTGAACTTGAGCCTAGATCCCTCCTCACCCAGCCACATACCTGCACTGCCTCTGGCAACCCTTGCACTTGGGTCTGTATCTGCAACCCTACAGTCCCCTTCCTGCACTTATTAAACACCCGTTGTCTGTTCCTTATTCTTGCCCTTACCACCTGCTGGCCACACTACCTGTTGTTGTTTGATCTCGTGTTGAGCACTTTCCATTCCTCCCCTTCCTCTTGCACTCTCCCTCTCCGCTCTCCCCTGCACTTGCGCATTCTCAATGTCACTGGGCCTAGCAAGATCATTGTTTTGTCCTACCCTGTTGCCCTGCCTTTCTGCGTCACGCTCTGAACTACTCGTGTATGGGGCAATATAAATAAAATATCATGTCATATCATATATCAAATATGAATGGAATCCATCCCTCAAGATCGACACAGCCCTGTGCGCATCTGAAGCACCCCACACAGGAGTTAGAGGCATGTGCATACATCTGCCCGCCATGATCTCATGAGTTGAGAGGTGATGATCCTTACAGGGCTGAGTCCTTAAACTGAACAAGGCCAAGGGGAGACATTGCACCCAATTCCTTTTCAGTGTCACACACAGGTTGGAAATTTCATTTTGAGCAGACTGTTCATCCTCTCTACAACCCCTTTGGTCTTAGAGGGATAAATGGAACACAGCATGTGTTTTTATTCCTGAAAGAGCTGCGATCTCCGTAAACAGCTCATTGAAGAAGTGGGTGCCGTTATCTTTTCCTAGAGTATCACACTCTCCCCATAAGGGAAACACTACTCTCACCATAAACTTGGCAGCTGATTTGGCATCAGGATTTGCACACAGACCAGCCTCAACCTAACAGGAGAAAGGACAAACAACCACTATTGTGCTCTAGCACCTGGAATCGTCTCATGTGCTCTATGGAATTACCAGTAATGATCTCAGACTCAAATAACCAGACATACTCAAAGAATATGGCAAAGTACTACTTTATTGTCAGCTCAAATAAAGTAGGGCAATCTGACAAACAACAAACTGTAGTCCATGCACTCACGCTTAGGTTTCGATTAAACAGAGGCTTTATACCTCGATATGCTCCATCTATGAAGTCATCCAAAGTGGAAAACTATAAAGCCTATTGAAGGGAGGGGTTGGTTAAGGGAACATATGTACCGATATATCATATAAGAATTAGTATTATCACTAGATGCCCCTTACATACTAGGCATGCCTCGAGCCACCTATAAATATGTACAATACAGATTATAGCAGAATAACAGCAGTGGGTGGGCCTTTGCAACATTGTAAACATGTTGCTACATAGACCCTCTGATTAGTTAGAATTCTCTCCCAACCTTGGACTTTCGGTCCGGTTAGCAGCATGTAAGCAAAGAGAAACTCAGGTGCAGAGAGCAATGTCAGACTACTACCCACTTGCCCATTTAGTCCATCACCTCTCATGGGTCATGCCCCAATCCAAGGCTTCTTCTTTATAGTGAAGGTTGCAGCCTGTTCTCTGTTCTGGGGCTTTCAAGGGAGTGTAGGTACACCAATTTGTTCATCCAGAGCTTAAGGAATAGCCCTTGTTTTCAACTTCTGAATCTTGTGTGAGGAGACCACGATTTTGTCAATTTTGACCTTTTATTTAATGATATTTAATTCAATTAAGCTGTGTGTCATTACTCCTCTTCACTTCTGGAGACTTGGGTGCTCTACCTCACAGAAACTTTTCACATCCTTGATTGTCCCATTGGTTTCTTCTTTGCTTAATCTAAGATAAATATGTCTCACATACATGGCTTATCCTCTTAACTCCCTTTGTGCCTTGCAATTATTCCTTTATGTGGCATACTTGATTCCAGGCCAATAGACTCCTCTTTATTCCACACACAAAGATGTTTTTTGAGCCTCTCCGACTCTGCAGCCCTGTCGGTCTCTGAGGTAGCTTAATTGGTTTCCTCATGAGTCGGGCGTACATCTTTTTCTCATGGCTGCTTCAGTCACATTATATTTTCTTCTGCAGCAAGCCTCTATATGTTTCATCTACCTACATTTCTGCATATGCACATTCACTTCATCTCTAGTCACTAATTATTTTGATGCACATGCTTTCTTGATATTCGATTACATGTTTCTCTTGTTACTCCAGATACATCTTAAGTCTTTAAGTATTTGCATATTGTTTCAGTGCGTCTTCATAGCTTTCCTTCATGATGTCACTCTGCCTGTGTCCAATGTCACTTATAGCTCTTCGATGTCCAATGGTGTGTGCAGACATCCTTCCACCCTTTCAGTGCGAGGGCACATTCGATACGGTTGTCTGTGTGCATATCATATCTCATACACACAATGCAGTTTTGGGACAATGCCTGGTGTTGCACATAGGGCTCTTCTCCAGCTATTCCAATATGATGGAAGTGAGGGGGCAGGAGCTAGGGATGACATGTCCATCTGTTCATCTTCACTATCAACTACTGAAAAGATTTACACCTCTCTCCCATTACAGCCAAATCTATATGTAAATCGCGGAATGGGCCAATAGGGCATGGCAAAGTGCCTTTTAAGGTCAAAATGTTTCCTATACTATAAATCTGGCACACCACACAATTGGAAGATAACAATTCCTGAATATTAGGTACACACCAATCTTCATGAATATCTGCTGCAATGTGTTGTTTAGATGGATGGGGTAGCAAAACTGGTCAAATGCCCCTGTAATCCCTGTACTCATTTGCCTCCACACCATGTCAGTTGGGGATTGTGCACACCTGCTCCTTTGCCACATTGTGTTTTCAGTTTGTGGGTCCTGGTCTTGTATCTCAATAGTTTCTGTAACAGGGAGCGCCGTGTATGGCACCTGCACCTGGAGCTGCATATTCACAAATGCTGAGTGGTCAGGTATCTCGGGGACTGGCAAATAAGCGTGTGCTTCACCAAAGTGTTTGCTGCTTTGTTCTGAGGAAGATAAAGTCTATGATGCTTTTTCGGGTGGCGCCCTTGACTAATGTGGCAAGCCGAGGATGTGTGATCACACCAGTCAGTCTGTCTAACAAAGCTGCATGCTGTACCGGGGATCCATCCGCTCTATGAATCACTATCCTCATCCATCTCTACAATGCTGAGTGAACATTTGTTGGGACCGATGCCGAATCCGACTATATCGATATTCAGCACCCCTGTGCTGTCTCAAGTGCTTCAATGAGGGCAATCAGTTCTGCTCCTTGTGCTGAATGTTGACCAGGCTGCCTCTGTTGCAGGACAACCTCAAATTCTCCCTCATCCAGACACACCACTGCCACCCCACTATGCCTCTGGCCCATCTCCTGGTCAATAGTTTAAGACCTGTCAATGAAATATAACTCTCTGTCACGACCATTGGCGCTTGGAGGGTTTGGTGAAGGTGGAAGTTCCGTCGCCATTAGACGGTTCCGTTACGTTTTTTGTTTCAACGTACGGCGCAGTCTAGTGTTTTTCCAACATGGCCGCCCGCCGAGTATTTCCCTATTCGAATCTCAGCGGGTTGGCGCGTTGCAACTTGCTTTCCCGTTCGTTGCGTGCGCTCAGTAGCGTTATTCTCCTCTTAGCGATCTTCCACCCCCCATTTCCTGCTACACTCTCTCCCGCTTGCTCTCTCCCCTTTTCCTCGCTTCCTGCTCTATCGGAGTATCTCCCTGCTGGCCGTTTTCTCCTGTCAGTATCTCAGGAGCTCTCTCCTCTGTGGCGCCCATTCACGCTGCTTCGTTTCCTTCTTGGGATTCCACCGCTTCTCCCTGGAGCCGATTTCTCTGGATACTGCTTCTAGTACTCCACGCTTCAACGGACCTGCTTCAGGAGTCTTCTGTCAACTTGTGGGGGTTTTTTGGGCCTCGGAGGCTTTTTCCCCCAATAACAACTGGTTGTCACGGGAGGGGGTCATCGTGAGTTTTCTCTGTTGAGATTCACGGTGGCTTCTTTTGGAGGCAGACCGTATCTGCTCTCCAAGAAGAAGTCTCAAAGGGAGAAACCACGTCGAAGGAGAACCCACTACTCTTCAACATCAGGTGAGGAGGAGGACGGCATTTTGGGGGAACCATTCCTATCAAGTGAGGAGGAGGACATTACAGACCTGGTGGGCAATTCTGCAGGCCAGTCACCAATCTTTGATACTCCCCTTCATCAAGGGCGTAGTCAAGGGCATTAGGAATACCATCTTCTGGGCCTTCATGGGTAACATTGTCATGCACCTCATCATCCTCAGCAATGGGTTTAGTCAAAAAGGTAGCTGGATTCACTGTCTTGCAATGAATAACATGAATAGATGGACTTGACAGTATTACTTCATATGCAAAAGCCCTTTGCGTAGTCAAAGTAGATTTGGATCTCTCTAATATCGCAAAAACTGCATCTTCACACGTACAATGTTAGTGGACAACCCATGACTGATTGGAGTTTCAGTGGAATGTAGCAAGGGGGCCCACACCTCTCTGCCATCTATTTTGATAGGTAATTTCTTTGTGAAAGGAACCGATTGAACTGCCCCAGAGAAGTCCTGCATTTCCATGACTTCACCTGATAAACAGAATCCTCCCTCAATAATGCATGATTTATTTGCACCTTTATCTACCATAAAAATGAATGCGTTATTCACTATCTCCACACCTAACAAGGGTTCCTCTTCTGGGTTGGCAGTGACTGACAGAACTGTATATTTAAGGCTCTCTGTGAGGTGTCCTAATCTAGCTAAGTAACCCCCCTTCCCCACCTGCTCATCCATTCTCTCCTCCCCACCTGGTTTCTGCGTGTATGTCGGCGTGAATCGGCCTAAGGTCTGCCGACCCTACTATCTGCACTGCTGCCATGGCCCCCTCCAGTACAACCTCTGCTAACTTCTTTTAAAACAGTTTTGTTACCTCTGCTTGCGCTCACTGCACAGTTCCCTTCTCTTTTTCTTTCAGCTGTTAACAATGGTGGATAAAAAATAAACTGAATTTCCGCCCAACCCTTTGCCTCAATCACCAGTATCTTGTCAAGTGCCTTCTGCACCTCTTTCGGAAGTCCTCTATTAACCACAAAATAGAAAAAGGAATCACTCAAGCCCATGAATCCTTAATCTCCGCCAGCCAGGGCTGTGGGGAGGCTATTCCATAGGGAGGCACCAGCTGAGGATAAAGATCTCCCTCCAAGTCTCTGCTTGGAGAACCGGCTCACTTGCAGAAGATTGGATGTAGATGAGTGGAGGGTTCGGGAAAGACAGTATTTAGGTAGGCATTGTTGCCAGATAGGTAGGTCCCAGGCCATAGAAAGACTTGTGGACAATGCAGAGGGTCTTGGACTTGATCCTTGCAGCCACGGGAGCCAGTGGAGGGATTTCAGTGCCAAAGAGATGCAGTCACTGGGCTTGAGGCCAAGGATAAGTCTCACAGTTCTGTTCTGGATGAGTTGCAGAGGGCGCAAAGCAGAAGCAGGGAGGTTGATAAAGAGGCTGTTCCAGTAGTCCAGCCGTGAGAGAACCAGGACTCTGGAGACAGTGGGCCTCATTACACGTTAGGCGGTAAAAAATGCGATTTACCGGCATGGCGCTATTAGCGCGTCCGCCCTCGCAGGAGACCGCTAATAGCATTCCATTTCGAGTAAGCGGACAAATAACCCTACCGCCATGGCGCAAAAGCACCTTTCCGGCTCCGACCAAATTGCTGATAGCACCTCCGCCCTCATGCTTCATGCTATTAGCGGTCACCGTAAAACACCGGAACCGGATATAGCGTCATCGCACAGGAACGGGAAAGAGCCCGGCGGCCATCTTTAAAAACACAATCCATTGCCATCCCCTGCACTCAGGACCTGCAGCAACACCACAACTGGCAAATCCACTCCCCACAATAACAAACAATGGCCAAGGCCCTAAAGAAAGCCGATGTGCGCCAGCGCAAAGAACGCTTTTCAAACGAGGAATTGAAAATGCTGGCAGACACCCTGGCTGCAAATGCAGACGTTGTGTTTGCTAGCGACATGCGGCGCCCTGCACTCCTGAGAAAAAAGGAGATCTGGGCTGAGGTGGCGCAGAAAGTCAGTGCGGTGGGCTCCACCCCCCGCACCGTAAAGGACGTGCGCAAGTGGTGGGATGATCTGCGCCTCCGTGTACGCAGCATATTATCGGCCAACAGGAATCTGGCCATGGGGACAGGAGGCGGAGGAGGATCCCCCATGAAGATGCAGGAGTGGGAGGAGACATGTGCCAGCACCATTGGCATTGAAAGCATCGAGGGAGTGGGCCGAATGGAGTGCGGTGTGGCAACAACGTCAGACGGAGGTGAGTGTCCCTGCAAAACACTGCAATGCAAAGCATGAGTTCCTCCCCCAAATGTGAAATGGGAATTAGCTAATGGATGGGGTCATCACACACACATGTACACAACCCTGTATATATGCCGTGCACATCCCCACACAACCACATGCATGCAGCACCTCACACACGTGTCACCCTGACTCATGTCCGGATGACCCACCCATCTGGCCAACAACCTGCATGTCCAAACTAGATGTCCAAATCCAAAGAACTGCAGCAACAACAACATATGCATGATGCACGTTGACCCATCACTGATGCTATCCCTGTCTTGCTCCCCCACAGGGTCACATTCTGACAGTGAGGAGCTGGACTCTGCAACGCAGGCCCCACCACCCAAAAAGCAGGCCAAGGGAAAGGATGCAGGCACCAGGCCCAGTACATCGAGGGGCACTGGGAAATCTGGAGTGGCCCAGCGTTCACAAGCCACACACGCACCGACCACACCAAGGGTCAACACTGTGGTAGCACCCACACCACCCACCCCCACCACTCAGGAGCCAGTGCCAGAAGGCACGCCGTCCGCACCCAACAGCTCCGTCGGGGAAGCAGCAGCCACGGCACCCATGAGTGATGTGGACGACCCATGTCCGACACCGGAAGGGCAGCGTACACCCAGCACCCAGCTGTCCCCACACCACAGCCCATGCAACACATCCAATGGCAGCATCCATGAGGTGCATGCCGGAGATTCAATGGATGGGTCATTCAGTCCCGTCGCAAGCTCACCTGATGTCGGCCACATGCAGCAAGCTGCGCCGAGGAGTAACAGGGGCAGTGCCGCAGATGACAGCATGAGCCTGATACGACAGCGCCAGGAGGAGCTCAATGCCCTGGTTGCCCGGCAAGTGAGCGAGGCTGCCTCGACCAGGGAGGAGATGAGGGGGTTATCAAGGGACATGAAAGCTGCCTTGGACAGCAACACAACGTGCCTATGTGACGAGATGGCCGCTGTGAGGCAGGTCCTAACACGCATTGCTGAGGCGATGGAGAGCATGCGTCACACACAGGGAGCATATCAACCAGCCACCCCCTCGTCTACTAGCTACGACCAAACAACCATCCTGCGCAGGTCCAGCCGGTCCTTGCAGCGGTCAGACTCACAACCCCCCAATGGTGGTAGTGGAGGAGGGAAGTAGGGCCAGCCTGTCACTGTTGACACTTGGAGACTAATGCAGCACTGATGTGCACACCATGTTTGGTGGAGTTGTGGTGGGAGGGGGGTGAGGGTATTTGGTGGAGTTGTGGGGGGAGGGGGGTGAGGGTGTTTGGCAGAGTTGTGGGGGGAGGGGGGAGAGGGTGTTTGGTGGAGTTGTGGGGGGAGGGGGGTGAGGGTGTTTGGAGTGGAGGGTACATGCACGTTTGAATGACATAATGCTCAATACACACGTAATGGCATGGATAATCACATGACTGGACATTGATTATTGTGTATGTGTGCTTTATTGTTGAAGGGTGCACTTTGTTAATGTTCTCCATACACCCCGTGCCCTGAGCTCCACATCAATTGCACCCTCCTAATCCATGTGCATCAGAAACAATGGTCTATCAGGTGTTGCCGCACAGCACGTCCCTCATGGGCATCGCCACCTGCATGACCTGCAGCCCCCTCTCCTCCATCCTCATCCCCGTCATCATCCTCAGACGGTGGTTGCAGTTCAATGCCAGGGGGCATTGGCACATTCCGTCTGATACACATATTGTGCAGCATGACACATGCCATGGTGATCTTGGCCACCTTCTCATGCCCGTACAGGAGTGCCCCGCCCGACCTGCTGAGGCACCGGAAGCGTTCCTTCAATAGGCCGAATGTCTGCTCGATCACCACGCGGGTACGGGTGTGTGCATGATTGCAGTCCTCTTCGTGCCTGTTCTGTGGATTCCGCACAGGGGTAAGGAGCCACCTCTTCAGGGGATAACCTGCATCACCTGCATGGGTGCAACAATGGGTATGTGTAAGTGTCTACATAAAGTGGAGCTTGCACATATCACACAAACAAACATAGCATTTTCAACGACATCCAGTGATCCAAGCACGCATGGCAATCAGGGTAACTGCAATGTGGGAAGGTGAGGTGGTCCTTGCGAGTGGACATGCACCATGCATGCATACGACAGGGATTGCCATGTCCCGCATGAGTTTAAGTAATTTGTGTTTCCTGGCCCTGGCAACGTTAGTGCCACACTGCTAGTACACTGCCATTCCTTAGTTGATGTCCCCATGCTGTTCAATGGCAATTCAGTGGTGGGGTATGGGTGTGGCTCACTACAATGGCTACTGGAGATCCATTTGTATGCACTCATGTGCGCGGATCATTTCTGATGTTGTTCAGCGTACATTTCAGATGTGATTTTTACATGCATGTTGCTGATTTGTGTAATGGGGGAATGGTGTGTTGTGCGGTGTGCATGTTGTTTGGAATGGCCTGTTTGGCGTAATGGATTGATATGGTTGTCGTGGCACTCACTTCTAGCATGTGGTTTTGTGTCTGGTCCATTGTGGTCTGCCTCACTGTACAGTGGTGCAAATATGTATGTCCATTCTTCTCCAGACACCAGTTCACGGCCAGTTGGAGTATGCATCCCCCCCCCAATCACGCCCAGTTGGAGTATGCATCTCCCCCCCCCAATCACGCCCAGTTGGAGTATGCATCTACCACCCCACTCACAATCCACATCACACTGCCATGTGGTTGGCCTGCTACTCACCAAGTAGCCACGAACGTTGTCCAGCATGTCGCTCCATGTATCGTGGTATTGTCGAGTTCCGCAGGACCATTGCATCATGGGTTGAACCGGGATATCGGGCACAGCAATGTGTGATGATCTTGTTGGAGTCACATACCATTTGGACGTTGATGGAGTGGTATTGCTTTCTGTCACGGTACACTACCTCATTGGCATGTGGGACCACCAGTTCAACATGGGTACAGTCGATGGCCCCGATGCAACTTGGGATGCCTGCCAGTGAATGGAAGCCAACTTTGGTGTTGGAGATCTCCTGGGCAGTCCGTGGCATGTGTATGTGTTGACTTGTGTGCTTCAGGAGGGCATCGAGCACCTGGTTCAGTGTGCGTGAGAATACTGGTTGTGATATGCCATGCATCTGACCTACCGTATGCTGGTAGGTGCCTGTGGCCAAGAAGTGGAGCACAGTTGCCAGCTTCAGTAGAGGGGGGATGGCAGTACGGATGTCAATGAGACTCACAATGTCGTTGTATATCATGTCTACAATGGTGGTGATGGTATCCCGGTCCAGACGGTACAGGGTGTGTATCTGCTCAGGGGTTAGGTTGAATGGACTGGCTCTGATCCTGGGAATTGGTGGCTGCCTCTGTGGTATCACTAGGTGCACTGGTGGTGCTTGCTGCGCCTGTCTTGCCCTCCTCCTCTTCCTCCTCCTGCGTCTCCTCTGTACTGCCTGTTGTTGTAGCTGCTGCGCTGCAATCTTGTCCTCTAGCCCATGTAATGCTGCTAGTATTGCATCCATCTTGGTGTGGGAAGGGGTGTGGTGTGCTCTTTTGTGCTGCCAGTCTCCATTGCCTCCACCTGTGCTGATTTTGTCAACCTGTGGCAGGTAGGAACACTGCTGTGCTGTTTAACGTTTGTTTCGCGATGCCGGTATTAGCGCCTTGCCGGTAAGGGGTTTTTGGGTCTACTACATGCCGGTATTGCCATGTCCGCATGGCTCGTGATGGCGCTATTTCCGGACTGAGGGGGCGCGCGCTCACGGACTTGCCGCTAATAGTGCCACCGTACTTAGCGGTGCCGCTAATAGCGGTATGTCCGGGTCATAATTGGGGAGGGGATTTACCGATACCGGTAATCCCTACCGCCTAACGTGTAATGAGCCCCAGTGAGCCTCTGGGGGAAGTCATAAAAGGAAGATTACCTCTGAGGAGGTGCAGCTGGCAGTTAGGATTTTTAGAGATGTCCAAAATGTGAGTGGAGAAGGAGATAGTGGAGTCAAAGATGACCCAAGTTTCTTTGCCTCGCAGATGAGTGTGGGTGGAGGGCCAACCAGAGTGTCAGTTGGAAAATGGCAGCAGGAGTACCGAAGCGAACAGTCTCAGTCTTACTGGCATTGAGGCACAGGTTGTTTGCAGAACACCTTGAAAGTATTGCAGTCAGACAGTCAGATATGAGTGAGATAGAGGAGGCAGCTGAGGATAGCCTGTAGCAGAGTTGTGTGTCATCTGCATAACACTGGAAGTTAGAAGTGGAAGTAGAAATCACCTGCTCCAGGGCAACCATGTAGATGTTGAATAACCAGGGGGATAGGTTAGGACCCTGGGGAATGCCACAGGTTGAAAGAGTGATAGTAGAGACAAAGGACCCAAGTTCCACCTGGGATGGGTGGTCGGAAAGAAAGGAGGTTAACCATGCCAGAGCCTGACCTGTGATTCCCAGGGTGTCCCGTAGACGTGCAATCTGGATGTTGTGGTTTACTGTGTCAAAGGCAGAGGAGAGGTCAAGAAGAATGTGGACAGAGGGGTGTTAGTGTCAGGATTTGAGAGCAGGTCTTCACGGGTGTTCAGAAGAGCAGTTTCTGTGCCTCTGGTGCTCTAAAGCCAGACTGATGGTCGTGGAGGCAACAAACACATTCAGTGCAGAGGGTGAGCTGAGAGATAGCCGGCTTCTCTAGGAGTTTGCCCGGTAAAGGGGTAATAGAGATAGGGTGGTAGTTTGCCAGAACATAGGGGTCGGCAGAGGGTTTCTTAAGCAGAGAGTGCACAAGGGAGTGCTTGAGAGAAGTTAGAAAAACTCAGTGGTAAAAGAGAGATTGCAGAGATCAGCCAAGGCTGGGGCAAGAGAGTCAATGTTGTCCTTAATTGTTTTGGAGGGGCAGGGATCCACCTGTTTGGATGAAGCCTTCATACACCGGACTTGTCTGGCAACCTCATCAGGTGTGATGGGAGTGAGAGAAGAGAGGAGAAGTGGTGGAGGGGAAAAGGGAGGCTCCAGAAGTGTTGGTGTATGATGTAGTGTGTTAGTGAGTGAGGAAAGGATGTCTTGGGTTTTTGCAGTGAAGTGTGCAGTCAGGGGCGAGCAAAGGTCCTGGGTGGGTATGACAGAAGAAGAGGTTGCTGCAGGATTGGCCAGTTCCTTACAGACTTTGAAAAGTGTGGCCATGTTGTTTGATGCCGCAGAGATGCAGGCTTGAATAAAGACTCTTTTCTTGGTGTGAATGCAGAGTCGAATTTGTCTTTGAAGGAGGCAGCAGGCCAGTTTGTCGGAGGGTCCACCTGATGAAATCCATTTCCGCTCAGCTGCCCTACACTTGCGTTTAAGGGCAGCCAGATTAGAGTCATTCCAAGAGTTGCACTTTGATAAAGGTTGTGCACAGTTATATGTGGGTCCCAAACATTCTTTTTTTTCATAGACATAATGGGAAAAAAAGTGTTCACGCCTACAGCCCAAACCGCTGGATGGATTTTTGGCAAATTTGCAGCAGAATCAGCAGCTTGATACCAAAAGCATGCTGGTGAAAATCTGTCCAGTAGTTTTTTTTTTTAAACAGCCAAATCATGGGTGCCAAAATATTAGTGATATGTGGCTCCCCTCTGTGGACCCATTTCGCTGTTCACTCAGTGGACAGGACTCCGATTGGCTCGGAGGGCCACGTGATGTCTGCGGGCATGCGATGTGCCCACTGATTGACTGGTCGGAAGCTTGATGCGCGTCATATTTTTCTGAAACGCCCGCCATGTTGTATCCGTGGATATTTGCGAATAGTGCAGCGGCGAACACGGCTGGAAAACATGTTTTGGGGCATCTGGTGTTGGGAAGTGGGGATGGAAAGGGGAGTGAAAGATGGTTCATATGCTGTATTTGTTAAGGTGGAAGAAGACCGTGTGGTGTCTGCGGCAGTCCACGGATGCTGAAACAGTTCGTGGGTAGGTCCTCAGGCAACCAGGCTCAGGCTGTCCTATCTGGTGACTGCAGGAAGGCTGCATTAGGGTAGGGGATTGGAATGTAGATCATATGAGAATGTTTGTATAGGCTGTATCATGCTGTTCTGGATGTGGCCTGCCCCTTACAAGTACTGTAATAGTATGTGCACAGAAGTGGACAGGGCCTCTGGCGGCGGGCTTATGTGTGTGGGTTGTGGCTACTGGGCAGCTACTTGAGTGCATGACTGTATTATGCTGTGGCGGTTGTGGCCAGCTACTAGACTCTTGGGTGCAGTCTTGGGGAGTCTGCTCACTGACTGCAAATACTGTAATAGTATGTGTACGAAGTGGACAGGGTGTGTGGCAGCTGCTTTATTGGACTGCTCCAAGATTATTGGGTGTATGAGGTTCTGTGCACTGGGTACAAGTATTGTAATAGAATGTGAACTGAGGGGGCAGGGCCTTAGGTGGCTGCCTTATGTGTGTGGTACTGCGACAATTCAAATAAATGGACACACCCCGCTATGGAATGAGACAAGAGAATAATTGCAAGTAAAACAAATGTATATAAGATAAATGCAAGCAGATAACTCTGCTGGTGGAGAGCACTCTGCCAAACAATACACGCAGCTAACAATGAACCAAAATAATGTCGAGTGATGTAATGACAGACAGTATGAAATAACAGTTTCACTTTTTGGCCCCCGTGGCACAGCATTCTCTATAGGTGATGTCAGGCTACAATTGGCTGCTGTCTATGAGTTGATCAGAAGGCACATGGATCAGCTGGGCTCATCACTGCAGTGAATTTTGGTGTAGGTCAAAAGAGTTACATTGCTAACTAATCTAAGCTAAACAAAAGACATTGGTTTAGAGAGAATAATGGTGGACATAAAATTTAATGCATGAACGGGGCCTTTCAGAACCAATTGGCAGATATAACAGCATTCTGACCCCTGTACCCAGAGGTTCATAAAACACAGTGCCTCAGGCCCGAGCACCTGCCCTGTGGATCTACCTGATGCCTCATGATACGGGTAGACACATGTGAGGTTTAGGGAGGATATATTGGTGTCTGCTATTAGGGCTATGGTGGGTGTTCCCATCTGGTCACTACGAGGGGTCAGATGTGTATCTGTATCAAAGATCAGAGGGGTCGCAGCACAGTCGACTGTGGCCTGGCGGGGTGGGGGTCAGGGGTGCATGGCAGGTTTGTGGAGATGAATGGGCATACCAGCTGGAGCCTGGTCCGGTATCACACAGTGCAGTGAGATCATCTGTCCTAGGATGAACTAAATGATGCAGCAATGAATGGCTGCACTTGCGTGAGAACAGGGCTTGTGCAGAGCTGGCAGGAGGCAGAGGTGGCCTGTGCTGCCTTTGCAAGGTACCGGGCAGGGGAGAGACAGTGTTTAGAGATCATTCTCGGGCCTAGCAAAAGATGGCATCCGGTTGTCACAAAATTTAGGTTCTAGGCAGATACAGACTTGGTTATTGGTTTGGGTACTGCTCTTAGTTAGTGCGAATAATAGGCAGGATGTGGGGAGGCACCAATTTCACTCATTGCCAAGGGCAGGTTCACCCACATTCACTGTGGGCTACTGTTAGGCAGAATCCAGTGCAGTTCCCTTAGGGAGCACTACACCAGATTAGGATTACAGGTGAGAGCAATAAATCCCCTTTGGTATCAGTCTGTACCACAAAGATTTAGTTGGTAGCTGTGGCTGAGGAGTCAGACTTATCTCAAAAGGGAGATGAGCAGTATTCAGGGTTTACACAATAGGTATCACTACTATGGGACAAGGAAACACTGACCAAAGCTTTGTATCAAAAAGAGAATATATTTATTCTATACACATCTAGTTTCAACACATAGATCACAAGTGATAAAGTAAGTTACGTTTAGTCAAGGAAAAGCATATACAACTCCCTATTCAATTGTAGAAAAGTTTGCGGTAGAGTGAAAACTGAGCAAAACGGCACAGTGAAAGCCATACAACAAACGGGAGGGAAAGCACAAGTTAAACCGAAATATTTTCAGACACCCCCTAGCAACACTTCGCTGAAGTTTTGTGAACAAGTAATGCACAGTAACACTTTAGCAGAAAGACAAGTGAATGAAAACTGAGCAAAATGGCACTCCACAAGTTAAAACAGTAGGAAGGAAGAGGGGTTTAGAAGAATTAGGTGCATCAACACATTTCTTATTGAAAACCAATCTATTGAGAGCAGATCTAACAAATCAGCCAGAGTCAATAGGCATGAGCCAGAGTCAGTGGTACAGGACCAAGAGCTTAGGAGCAAAAATGTTCTTGTAGCTGCAGTCAAGTCGTTAGTAGAAAAATATTGAAGAGGTAGATGCGAAGTGAAAGACAATGTTAAGAGAGGGGGCGGCCAACCCAACAAGTAGATAAAGGATTTAAAACACCTTTAGGGCTACCACAGAGAAAGGGGGGCCTGGCGGAACAATGTACCTTAAACGTGAAGAAGTGGCTCCTGCAGTGGCGGTTGTTCCTGGTAGTTCCTGCAGGTCGAGGGGTCCAGCAGAGGAAGAGAGGCTCTCGTAGTGGAGGAAGGTTCGAGTCACTGAACTACCCAGGGATGAAACCAGCCGCGGTGCTGCCAAACGCAGTTTAAAAGGTACGCTCCTTTTAATCGCGGCCCGGGTCGCTAGCTGCCTGGCTATCCAGTCTCCAAGTGCTGGGCACTGTCGATTCGACCAAGGCAGGTCCGGAGAAGCGATGGTTGAACTGGTTGTTCCCACCAGCTCAAGGGAAGAAGGCACTTTTGATGAATATCTCCTCTCGTCGTGTAGAAGAAAAGTGGTGAGACGATCCGGCAGGGCTTCACCGGTGGTGTAGATGCTCAAGATGTCTGTTCCTTCTCTCCCTTTCGGTTCCGTAGTTCCAGTGGTGACGTCTTGCTCTTCGAGTCCTAAGGACCCTGCTTTTATGCAGAAAGAGACCCATTCATACAGCCTAGCTGTCACTCACACAGTGGAGTGGTCTTCTTGGCGGGAGACCCTCCAGCCTATCAGGTTAGAGTGCGACCTGAGTTGCTGTGGCAACTCTGTCCAGGGGTTCTACTCTCCCTCCCAAACAACAGATCCACCACAGACTCAGAGGCGCCGAAAGGAGGGCTTATTGGCAGAAGCCCGCCTAAAGAGCGAAAAAAGGATCCCCGACCTGGGTTAGGAGTATGGAGTAAGATTCAAGAAAGAAGTTATATTAAAGTTCTGGCAAATAAAACCTCCGGAGTAAAGTTAATAATAAAATAAACCAGCGGTCTGTTAGAGGCTGTTAGTAAAAGTATTAGCCTCAAACAATGGGAAAATCCCATAGGAATATATTTGCGGTTGAATATCTTTGGTAATAACCACTGCCACCAGTGAGAAACTTTAAAGAGCGGGACTTTAGGGTACCCCCTCGAAAATGAACCCAAGGGAAAAACTATTAACCCTTTCCAGTACCTCCATAGTAAGATCGGTTGTACTAGTTAAGTTCGTAGGATTTGACTAGTAAAGTCAATGCAGACTTTACATGCTCTGGGAGACAGTAGTCAGTCCCAGGGTATGGAGTCTATGTTTGGAAGTCGGTACGACACCCCTGTGTCACTGCACAGAGGGTGCAGTGTAACACATGAGCATAAAGATGGTTCCTATGGGTGAGAGAAAATCCCATAGGCATTAAACACAAAAAATAGCATAGAACACACATAGCAAAAATGCCTAAGAGTGGGAAAAAGAGTCTCACTCTTAGCAGGTAAAAGAAACAAACCCTTCAAATCCAGAAAAGCTGCTGGGGGACTCTATAGGTAAGGGAAATTAGCCATGATATGAGAATTCTCCCTAGCAGGTACCTGAGGATGACTCTGGCCCCGCATAATACTCTGCCTGACATCCACCAACAACATATGATCCCACTACCTTGGGACTTTAGTATCCTGTGCATTCAATCCGTAATGGCCATTCATTTTAAAGATATACAGTGCCTGCGTTCTTAGCAAGCAACCTGTCTGTGCCTGCAACGGACCCTTGTTTCTCCATGGCTACCACAACACGAGTACAACAAGATTAAACGCGTAGCCCGTAACACTTCTCTCTGTGCACGCGCAGTAGAACAACAAGTCTCAACACTACTCCCTACGCACATGCGCCGCTCGCCCCGCCATATACAGCTCAGCACTTCATAAACACAGAGCACCAGCCGCAGCTAGTAATCGCGGCTCCACAGAAAATCGGTCTACAGGTCCCACTTCACCCTCTGCCCCTCATACCTTCAGCAGTTTCTAACCTTTGCCACCAACAGCTTCCTCCAGTCACTCCTAACCATGTGCACATTGAGAAAGGTGAGCACCAGACTTGCACTCTATCTACTGTCGGTTTTCACGGTATCCACATGCTTCAATCTGGAACTATTAGGTGTAATAGGATACATTGCCTTCTTTGTATTTGTATTTGTATTTTTATTTGTATAGCTTACAACAGCCTGATGCTATACCTAACAAGCATGGACTAATTCATACCCTGCTACACTCCTGTGAACCAGCAATTCTAGGTTCTGCCTAACGCTACTACCCCCAAGGTTAGTCCCGTGCTTCCCTTGCTTTTAATTTAACTTTGTCGGTGGTGTACCACACTCATGGAGAAAAAAAATTATGTCATGTTCTTTAGTTTTCTACTATCACCTTTAGGCATTAATAGAGTCCCCCCTACTCTCTTTTAGGGAGACCTACTCCAGGCCCAAGATGAAGGCATCTTGCCGAAACCTCTAAGGACCAGCACCCCATTAAGTTCTACTTGGTCCTCCTAATTTTTTCCAACTTCTTGATTCAGATCCAGACGTCGACAACGTGTTAGGTCACCCTTCAGCCTAGCTTTATACAACCAAGTCTTATACCATGTATTGCTTTTTGTTTGGTTGCATTCTGTATTTGCACTATCACTTGTCACTATAGGTGGTGGTTACACACTGATCTCAAAGCACTACTTTGTTTTAGCTTTGTATAATTCGATTCAGTTGCCAATTCAATCATGCTAAAGGTTTTTTGAATACTAAGACCAAATTATCCTTGCTAAAAAATCAGAAAAAGATTACAATTGCATGACTAAGAAATGCATTAACAATAAAATAAAACAAATACTGTATTTTCTTTTTCTATTTTTGTCTGCATTCTCAATTTTATTAGTACTTTTACATACGGAATGATTTTGAATGTATGTGACATGACAGAATAAATCTAGGCCTACTACTCTCAAAAAGTAGACCCCAGAACTACAGATGTCAGGGAAAACCCCCCTTTAAACCAAAGATGTGGGGAGGCATCTACCCCCTTTATCTTCCACAGGATTTTATTCAGCATGGGAATGGTGAGGGGACGAAAAGGCCACGTCTCCCCCAACAGTCCTTATGGAAGCAGCTTATCTGGTGACTGCAGACAGGCTTCATTAGGGTAGGGGAGTGCAATAGAGATGCAATGAATATGTTTGTATAGGCTGTGTTATGCTATGGTGGTTGTGGCAAGCCCCTAAACTATTGGGTGCATGGCCGTGCACTTAAGAATCTGCCCACTGGTTGCAAGTACTGTAATAGTACGTGTACAGAAGTGGACAGGGACTCAGGTGGCTGGCTTATGTGTGTGGGTTGTGGCCGTCACTGGGCAGATTCTTGGGTTTATGGCTGTATTATGCTGTGGTGGTTGTGGCCAGGCCCTAGACTCTTGGGTGTATGGCCTATAGCCTAGGGCCTCTGGCCATACACCCAAGAGTCTAGAGCCTGGCCACAACCAGCACAGCATATTATGGCCATGCACACAAGAATGTGACACTGACATATGGATTGCACAAACATGTGTATAGAAATGTAATTTGCTGATTACAAAGAAGCATGTCACCAATAAGCATATACTCACTGCATATATTATTGAGGCATTGTAATGTGTACAGAAGTGGACAGGGCCTCAGGCGGATGGCTTATGTGTGTGGGTTGTGGCCACTGGGCAGATACTTGGGTGCATGACTGTATTATGCTGTGGTGGTTGTGGCAATTTACTAGACTCTGCAGAGTATGTGTACAGAAGTGGTCAGGGTGTGTGGCAGCTGGTTTATTGGGCTGCCCCAAGATTTGTGGGTGTATGAGAGTCTGTGCACTGGGTTCATGTACTGTAATAGTATGTGAACTGAAGTGTACAGGGCATCAGGTGACTGCCTAATGTGTGTGGTACTGCGACAGTTTGTGGGTAGGTGCTGAAGGCTTATCCCCAACATAGCACTCATACCTGAGACCAAATAAATGGACACACCCCGCTATGGAATGAGACCAAGAGAATAATTGCAAGTAAAACTTGTGTGTGGCACCACAGCAGTTTACGGGTAGGTCCTTAGGCGAGCAGCTTATCTGGTGACTGCAGGCAGGCTTCATTTGGGTAGGGGAGTGCAATGCAGATGATATGAATATGTTTGTATAGGCTGTATTGTGCTATGGTGGTTGTGGCAAGCCCCTAAACTATTGGGTGCATGGCCGTGCACTTAAGAGTCTGCCCACTGGTTGCAAGTACTGTAATAGTACGTGTACAGAAGTGGACAGGGACTCAGGTGGCTGGCTTATGTGTGTGGGTTGTGGCCGTCACTGGGCAGATTCTTGGGTTCATGGCTGTATTATGCTGTGGTGGTTGTGGCCAGGCCCTAGACTCTTGGGTGTATGGCCTATAGCCTACAGCCTCTGGCCATACACCCAAGAGTCTAGAGCCTGGCCACAACCAGCACAGCATATTATGGCCATGCACACAAGAATGTGACACTGACATATGGATTGCACAAACATGTGTATAGAAATGTAATTTGCTGATTACAAAGAAGCATGACACCAATAAGCGTATACTCACTGCATATATTATTGAGGCATTGTAATGTGTACAGAAGTGGAGAGGGCCTCAGGCGGATGGCTTATGTGTGTGGGTTGTGGCCACTGGGCAGATACTTGGGTGCATGGCTGTATTATGCTGTGGTGGTTGTGGCAATCTACTAGACTCTGCAGAGTATGTGTATAGAGGTGGTCAGGGCGTGTGGCAGCTGGTTTATTGGGCTGCCCCAAGATTTTTGGGTGTATGAGAGTCTGTGAACTGGGTGCATGTACTGTAATAGCATGTGAACTGATGTGGACAGCGCATCAGGTGACTGCCTAATGTGTGTGGTACTGCGACAGTTTGTGGGTAGGAGCTGAAGGCTTATCCCCAACATAGCACTCATACCTGAGACCAAATAAATGGACACATCCCCCTTATGGAATGAGACCAAGAGAATAATTGCAAGTAAAACTTGTGTGTGGCACCACAGCAGTTTACGGGTAGGTCCTTAGGCGAGCAGCTTATCTGGTGACTGCAGGCAGGCTTCATTTGGGTAGGGGAGTGCAATGCAGATGATATTAATATGTTTGTATAGGCTGTATTGTGCTGTGGCAGTTACAACAAGCACCTAGACTCTTGGGTGCATAGCTGTGCACCACAAGACTTCCCACTGGTTGCAAGTAGTGTAATAGTATGTGTACAGAAGTGGACCGTTACTCTGGTGGCTGGTTTATGTATGTGGGTTCCGCCTACTGGGCAGATTCTTGGGTGCATGGCTGTATTATGCTGTGATGCTTGTGAGATGTTCCTAGACTTTTGGGTGCATGACAGTCTGTCCACTGGTTTTAAGAAGAGTAATTGTATGTGTATAGAAGTGGAAAAGGACTCAGTTGGCTGGCTTATATGTTTGGGTTGTGTCCACTAGGCAAATTGTTGGGTGCATGGCTGTATTATGCTGTGGCTGTTGTGGCCAGCTACTAGACTCTTGGGTGCATGGCTGGAGGGCATGCACCCTAGAGTCTGCCCACTGGTTGTAAGTACTGTAATAGTATGTGTACAGAAGTGGACATGGTGTGTGGCAGCTGCTTTTTTGGCGTGTCTCGAGATTCTTGGGTGTATGAGAGTCTGTCCACTGGGAGCAATAATTGTAATAGTATCTGTACATAAGTTGATAGGCTTCGGCTGGTTGCTTTTTGTGTGTGGAGTCTGTACATTGGGTTGAAGCATTGTAATAGTATGTCTACAGAAGTGGACAGGGTCTTGGGTGCTTGGATTGTGTGTGGATTGTGGGCAGTGGCAAGATTTGTGGGTGCATTATGTTGTGGTGGTTGTCGACTGGCCGTAGAGTCTTGGGTGCATAGCTGTATTATGCTTGTGGGCTGCTCCTAGACCTCTGGGTGCATGACAGTCTGTCCACTGGTTGCAAGAAGAAGAATTGTATGTGTATAGATGTGGATACAGACTAGAGTGTGTGGATGATGTGTGTGGGTTGTGGGTCTAGATATATTTTTGGGTGCATGGCTGTGTTATACTGCAGTGGTTGTGGCCAGGCCCTAGACTCTTGGTTGCATGGCTGGAGGCTGTAGGCCTTAGGCCTTATACCATAGTCTGTTGTACTCTCTGATTCAAGGAATGTCAGCCTTGACTTTGTTTGTATCAAAATTGATTAGAAATAGTTGTTTAAGTGTACGAAAGCATGACAGTGCTACATAACTCATGTATTCTTTAAAGACTGTGCTGCCAATGTCAATCAATGCCTGACCTATGGTTGGACCTTGTGATTTATGAATAGTGACTGGATATGAAAGAGACAGAGAAAACTGTTCTCTGCACAAATACATGTCTTTAAAAAGAAGGAATCAGCTGTTCAACGTACTATCCTTTTAACTTGTGAACGTTTGTCAAAGTGGAAGTTGACAAACTGAATGTTGTTGTCAAGTGGGTATGTCTGGAAGCCAACAACTATACCAAGTGTCCCATGAACTAAACCTTGCACAACGTCAAGGTTATGCTTTAGCATTACTCTACAGTTTAAACACAATGTTAACATTTTCTCCAAACTATCTGTGTTTTTGAAGCTATTTAGTTGTGCTGTCGCTTGTTGACACATAGGCACGTCTAGTGTATCTGTGGAGTTAATTTTCACTATTGGTTGCATTTCTATTGTTTCATTGAAATGTGCACAGCTTGCTAGGTTTGGCATTAATGACATATATTTTAAATTTTTGTGTGCTAATTGTTCCAGACATCAGTAGCAAATGTGTTATGCCGGTAGAGCTCATGGATGAGTCTACTATTTAAGATTGACTATGCTTCCTTAGAAAGCACACCAAGCGGAATTATTTTCAAAATGTTAGCATAGGTGATGTCTGCAAACTGGCGCATGTTTTGAGTTAGTTCTCTGTATTGGAAATGTTGTCAGAGATTTACATTACCTATGCTGCCTAGTGTGTTATGGCACAGTTTGTGTCCTAAGGTTTTAAAATAGATTCACCTTTCACTTGTGTTAGTTGAAGAAGGTCTCCGAAAACAATAACGTGTTTTCCTCCAAAGAGTTCTTGTAGTTTGTTTTAAGGACCTCTTGCAATCGTAGGTGAATCAAAGCCAACATTAGCTTGGAGACCATGCTCACCTCATCTATTAGGAGCATTGTCATTTGTTCAAAATTCTGCATAGCTCCATAGCAGCTTCTGCTGAAAATATGTAGTAGTCTAATTTGTTTTGGTGCTCTACTGAAAGGGGTAGCAATTGGTGTAAAGTAACACCACCTATGTTGTAGGCTGATAAACCTGTGTGGACAGTTACAACAGCTGAAAGATAGTTGTTTGTCAATTGGAGGAACTTGCTGATGATTTTTATAAAGAATGTTTTCCTGAATCAGCTTCACCACCTACATACAGGAGTATAGGTTTATAGTTTTGACAGGTACAAGTTTTGTTTTATGCTGTACACCATGTTCAGTTTTTTTTAGTTACTTCTAGGAAAATGCTATGCTGTTCATCATTCAGTTGTGATTTCAGTAGAGCAAAGTTTTCTTCAGATTCCTCATACTGACACATGGTGTTTTCTACTTCAGGCATGGCTAATTCTGCTTCATTTAGTATGAGTGGCTCTCCAAGTGGTAAGAGAAAGTTGACTACACTCAGGGGTATCTACATTTAGTTGTGCTTGAAGTTCTTCCTCTTGTTGGTGTTCATTGTCCAACATGTTTTTGTGCTGCTTGAAATGTATATGTGTCAGCGTGCTTTCACTCGCACTGAAAGGATCTTCATAGAAGGCACGGGAGTCCAATAAATGTTCTTATTTTCTACATGGTTTAAAATGTTGCAGTAGGGACATCTAGTAATGTTCTCTATGTTGCAGAGTTTTAAATGATAGCTTCAAATGGTTAATCAGCCTGCCTTTGGTAAGTTTAACCAAGCTGCACTCACAATCTTTGACTATGTATTTACCTTTTTTTCTCATCTGGTTTATTATTATTTTTGTATAACAAATGTTGGGCTATGTGGTATAGACACATGGTTTCCAAAGCAGTACTCCTGTTTCGGTAGCATGTGTCCAATAAAATGTATTTCAAAATGTCCTGGCTGTTGGGATCATGTTTGGCTATTGTTTCTATGTTTTAGTAGGATTTGAGAACAATTTCTCTGGATGCAGCAGGACCAGGGCTTAGCCAGACTATGTTTTCAGATTTCCCATGTAAGGCTGTGCCTGCTAAATAGTCGTCAGCTTAGTAGCAACCACATTCTCTATAGGAGAGCATTTTCATGCAAAAGCTGTATCATTTTTGTGACAGTGTTTTTTTCAGATGACATGTCATCCCAGCAGTCTTTCAGCTCTGTTTTCTGATCTTTGGTTAAGTAGGCTGTGACATATCATGCAACTGCAGTGGAATTGTCTGCAATGTACTGCAAATCTATGTTTGCATTCCACAGGAGGGCAATAATTGTATTGTAACCATTGATGTACTTTAATGCTTTGCTTCTTTTAATGCAGTATGTGTTCTTAGGCGATTTGTCATTCACATTGTCTAACAGAAGACATGAAGCTCTTAACGTGTCATTTTGCTGAAACTAGTCTAGGGAAACCAAAGCGGCATTTGGTGTAGTATTTGCCTTTGTTTTTATATCTGCATTCGCAATACTTGCCACATTTATGTCTTTGAAACCGCAAAATGTGTGCATGTAGCTCACTATGTGCAGTTTCTGAAAGGATTTCACAAGTGACATATTTGTGAATGAAGTGCAAAACAGTGGCATCACTGTCCTGGCCAAATTTAGGAGCATCTTTAATCGACAAAAGCATGTGGATATGTGGTGCTTCTCTGGATTGATATTCTTTTCTCCAAAAGATGTGCTGCACTTCTCCTGGGGAGGAATTGTTTTATTACAGATGAAGTGAAGCATGGCAATAAAGTGGTGATGGAAGTACCTTGACACATTTACAGGATCAAGAGAGCAGAGTTCTCCTGGTATTTTCACATTTATCCCTGCTTTGTTTTTGTTTGCTATGTGTAGGAAATCATGCAAGTCTTCCCATGCATATTCTGCATAACTTAAAGTGACAAACCATGCGTGTGGGCCAAAGTTGCAACCACAGTACATCTGCGTGATGTCAGAACCAGTATTCTACCGTACCATACATGTTTGCCAAGAGATTTGTGATACTTAACTGTAAAACTTCATCTTTCTATTGCACCTTTTGAAGTATCTGCATAGCAGACATGTTTAAAAAATTGGAACCTGTTTTCAATGTGTGTGCAACTCTGTAACAGAGTGGCTAGTTCACTTTCAAACGAGGTGGAATATGTATTCAACATTTTGTCTGAATCTGGTTTCTTCAGAATACATTCTTAAAGTGTGGTATTCTGATCCTGTTATTTGTGTGCATCTTTCATCATACCTTCCACCTTTTCCAGCAGGAAACGGTAGAGGAAAGGCTTGTGCTTCTAAACTTTTTTCCATATGTTGATTGGAGATCTTTTGGCTTGCTGCATTTGATATGTTTCTAGTGCATCATCTATGCTGTCTTTGGAGTGCAGTGGATGAATTGTATACTGGTGTAAAATATTGGATGCTGTAGTAGGATCTAGAAGTTCACATTGTCCAGTTAATGAGGAATCCTGAATTATGTTGGCGGTTTCTCTCAGGTTTTCTTCAATGTATATATCTTTGTCGCATTCATTGTTCCATTTAAGATATTGTAGGGCTTCTCTAACTTTGTTTAAGTCTACTAGTTGCTGCCAATTATTTTGTCTTTTGTAGGTACACCATTCACTAGGATAATCAAAAATGGATCTATTGGCTGTTGCACTCCCACAGTGTCTACATTTTGTTTAAGATCTAATGGCTAATAAACTACTTTGCCACAAATGCCTTTCGGTAATTCAGAAAGAGGCATCTTGGCTGTTTCAGGATGAAGGATATTATCACTTGAAATGGGTGTACTGTTTGGATTACAATGCTCTCATACACATTAAGCTGTTGGAGTGGATTTGGAAGTTAAGTTATTAGTGATAGCCCGTGAAGGCATTTGGTTATTATCAAGTTTTGTAGTGCAGTATGTGCAAAGTATTGAGGGGTTAGTAATTTCTTATTTGTTTTCTGCAATAAGGTACAGAGTTAAATGGAACCATTGGGAGTCCTTGTTGTTTTTAATTTTGTATGCTATATCTACATTTTTGGTGCTCTTTGTATAAAAATTTCTGTGCCAGCATACACATACTTGGTTTGGTACTTCAACAGATGTGCTTTTAAACCTTGCTATTTCTTTTTCGTACATATGTAATAGAAGTTTGGCATCTGCAAGGTTGTCGCTATTCTGTTCTAAAGTTACTGGATTTTGTAAGTGCTCTTGACTTCCAAAATATTGGCTTTGAATGTGGTCTATTTCTTCCAGGAGTTCTATGGCTGTGCCATGTAGGAGAATGTGATTTTAATGCTCCAGTGGTAAAGCAGGACTTGTTGCATAATATAGTCTGTGAATGAGGGTTTGTATAGTAGAATAGTGTGTTGCTAACATTTTGATGTGGTGGAAGGTGCTTTTGCAAGCAGGCCCGGAAATGCAGGCTAATGAATGTCCTCGCAGTCCTGTGTATTTGTGCATTGAACAGGAGTCCATGGTTTGTAATATTTTCATTTTAATTAGTCTTTGGCTTTCACATACTGATTGAGGAATTGCTGTAAAGATTTGAAGGATTGTTTTCGTATGTTGCACATTGAGGTGCACAGCCATTTGTAGATGGTACGGATTGATTCGGTGCAAAGGAGATTTGATTGTAAATGTGTTTGGGATATTATTTCAATCAGCATTTATTCTGCCATAATGGTACTGTCTACCTTTTCATAACTGCAGCCACTGCTATGTATGGAAAATGGATTTGTTTGCTCTTTTTTATATACCTCTTCATTGAAATATGGTACTGGTTGTGTGAATCCACTCAAATCCACAGAAGCTTGCAAAGATTTCTATGTTAATATTGTGCATGTTGCAAAGTACTTTTTGTAGTTTACTAATGAATTTTGTTAGTCGTTTCATTCTGTTTAAAATTAATATGAACATTAGACCCTTTGCTTTCTTCTCTTTTATGTATAAGGACTCTTGTGACCTAATGAGTTGACGATTTACCAGATGTAACAAAAGCTTGAAGTTCCAGTGTTACATTGGGCCTTCGGGCTGAAGTTTTCAATAAAAAAAAAAATGAACAATTTCCTTTTGAGGAGCATTGCACTGTCTATGAGAACTTCCAGGATCAGTTTTCTGCAGTAAGTTTGAGGGGTGAGCATGATTTCTCCCCTGTTTGTATAAGGTTCTGAAGGACTCTATAGTGGAAAATTATTTGTAAAATTAATCATTTGGAATGTTTACATGTGCCTATGTAAACATTGGTAGATGCAGCGGTAGGACTATTGGCAGTTGCATTCTTCTTAATACATTTCTTTTTCATTTTACATTTTGTAAGAGAGGTCACACTTTTTTTTCCTGCTATCTGGTTCCGTTTTGCTCAGTGACTGTATTAGCTATTTTATTTGAACTTTTCGTACAAAGTCTGTTAGAAGTGGATGTCAATTTTGCATGCTTTGACTTTTATCTGTTCTATTTCTGTGTTGTGTTCTACAGAGTTGCTTTTTGGTAGGCATTCTCTTGTGTCTGTTGGAGAAAAAGGAAAAGTGTGGATTTGGAAGGTGTGCAATGTATTTGTGTGCACTGTGTATGAGTGTTTGAATATGAGGCATACACAAATGGGTGTGTGATTGTGTAAAGGGCTGTTCACTTTTGGTTGTGAAGGTTGTACTGGTATGTGTGTGTGTTTCTGTGTGAACGGTTTGCTTCAGTGTGTATGACTGTGTACTGTGTCCGAAGAAGTAAGTACATTACAATGTGTTCACGAAACTAGTGGGTGTTAGCATACTGGTGTTCAGATGATAATACCAAAAGTGTACCTGCTGAGGTACAATGAATAAGAGTGAAGAAACTGCTGTTGGGTTGGATAGAATTGTCTTGGCTACAATACACCAACACTGCACTCTTTGAATAACAGGCAGAACACTACCACAGTACTGCACTTGCTTTGTTGGGTGTGAAGAGTAGGTTTCTTTTGGGTTTTATCTTCCAGTGGAGACATTACTGGCTTTCAGGAGGCTGTTCTTCACTGCATTTTTGAAAGAAGGAAGGTAGTGGGTATGTGTGTTAATGGCACAGTAATTGCACTAGGAGAACACATTATTTAAGATTGATGGAGGGTTTGTTGGCAGGACAAGTTAGTGTGTGTGTTCCACTGTACAGCACTGCATAGGAATGGGGACTTGGGAGCATCAGCATTGTTGCTATGGGGCAGTGGTGTATTGATAACTTTTCCCCATAGGGCTGCACCTTTACAATGTGTAAGTCACTGGTGTACTACTTGCTTTGGAAATGGATTAGTGCAAATTCTAGTAGGGTGAGATAAAGGCTCAGAAAGATGTACAGATTAGAAAGAATGTTACAGTGTGTAGAATTGTATTAACTTTCCCACACGTACATGCTTGGTACATGAGTGCAGAAATCCTTTCCTGTTGTTTAATTTACTTATCTGAGTTTACAGATAGCACTGTTTCCAATGTACACCTGCATTTCTTTGCTTTCCTTCCAATGGTGCATTTTGTCAATTGTGCAATGTATGTACTTGCCATGCTTTCCTAACATGCATGCAGTTTCCCTTTTCTGTGTGCATTCTGGCCATTTTGCATAGGATCTTGCACTTGAACTTGTTGTGCAAATTCTTCCAATGTGTTTTTTTACAGAAAAATCATAGGGACTGCTGCTAAAATTGAAATATGTGTTTTGCAACTGTTATGCAAGTGGGCATTAAAATAAAGCATTGAAAGCAAATAGCATTGCAAGTAACTGCCACTTGATGTCAGGAGATGGGACAAATAAGAGTATGATTATTGAGTAGGTTATGCAGGGTAAGTGGCAGGAACACTATTCACATGCATGCAATCTATGTACTTGCTATGCTTTGGTAACATAGATGCAGTTTTTATTTTCTGTGTGCATTGCAAAATATATGCATACCTGTAGTTTGTGTTGATGGATGTTCATGTGGATGAATCTGGAAGTAGAAATCCTGGATAGTTTTACAGCAGTTTTGGATGCAGGTGCTTGGGAATTAAAGGAGACCTGCACTCTGAGTGTTGAACAGTACATCTGCAGTGTTGTACTGAGTTGACAGAGTTAGATGTAGAGATCTTGGTTGTGATTGGTGAATGGGTGTGTGACTGCTTAACAGTAGCCAATGAGGGAGTGCTGCAATGAGTGAAGTTGAAAGCGAAGAAGGGCTGCCCCTGTGTTAAGGGATCCATGAACACCGTGGTAGTTTGCAGATCACACATGCCACATCCGGGGCTTCCAGCATGCCTGGAATGGAAATGGAACTATGGGGATTAGAGGATGGGAGGGTGATAACTCTGTGTGCAGTGAAGATGGCAGAGGTGCAGAAAGTCAGGGTGTTTTTGGTTGGTGATATATTTGTAAATGTTTTAGAGAGGTATGCCAAGTCAAAAGACATTGCTGCCAATTTTGGTTTTGAAGGAGTGGAGTTTTTGTGGTTCACTGTGACAGGCCACAATGTGCAAGCTGTGGTTGCAGTTTGTAAAGATATGTCCACTTTGAAGAGTCCTGATATAGTAGTGTTGCATTGTGTTGCACTGCATTTGAGATACATCCGTGCTCCTAGTTGGTTGAGTGCTTGGAAAGAGTTGGTTAAGGCAGTGATGGTGGTGCTTCCAAATGCCAAGGCCATTTTTTCTTAGATACCACCTAGAGCGGCATGGAATGACTGTAATGTGTTCAATCCTCAGAAAAAATATTGGAAGGTGTCTGGTAAATAGAGGCATGCTTCCATTCTGCTTAATGCTGGGAGGTTCTCTTGTAACAATGAGAACATTGATTCCCTTAATGTTAATTATTTCAGAGCAGATGGCATTTCATTCTCCATCCTGGAAATTGCATGTTGTTTTGTGATGTAATGAATGCTTTACAGAGGTTAATGTAGGTAAATCAGGAGGAAAAGAAACGAAAACTCCCCAAATTAATACAAAACAAAAGGTGTTTCTTTAGAAGCACCTTAAAATAAAGTATCTTTTCAGAGCCACCACAATAGGAGAAAACTCCTACCTGGGTTACATTTCTCCCCCCACCCCCTTGAATTGGCCGATTTATCCATGAACATCATGGTAGTTCACGGATTGCAAGTGCCACATCCGGGGCTTTTGGTGATGGCAGGAATGGAAATGGGTCTGTGAAGGCCATGGGATTGGCCAATACGATTTGCTGGGTGTGGTGTGCAAGGTGAGAGTGTGGCATGAAGGCCAATGGGATTGGCCAATAAGGTTTGGTGTGTGTGGTATGCAAGGAGAGATTGTGGGAGGGGGTCCGTTTGCTGAGAGGAGTGCAGATGACTATGTCAATGGCTGTATCTTTTAGGAGGCAGAGTGTCTGGATTTTGGGGGTCTCTTGGATATATTGGTTGCAGGTGTATGCAAAGCATTGTGGAGTGGGTGCATATCTTGGATTCCATCATGCAGATGTGCACTTGTCTGGAGTGTGTGGCATGAAGTGGGTAGATTTAGATCCCATTTGTGCCACTGTGGTGACACACCATCATCCAGCCATTATTATTAGGGGCACTTTCTGTCGTACTCCCGGACCGCAGCCTCAAAAGCATTGCAGAATTGCTCACCCCTGAGGACTAATGCATCACAGTGCAAACACAAAAGAGTGACCTTTGAAAGGTAAGGGTCTACTGTATTGCATATGTCTGCAAGGCTGACTGTGGGACCTGCTGCCCCAAGGAGTGTCCCTTGTGGTGACAGGAGCAGTTGCTGAGGATGCAGCAGAGGAAGTAAACCTCTTACCCTGTTCAAAGGGGATGACTCTTAGAACTGCTGCCTCATGATTCAACCTCAGGTGTTTCCGCATGGATGTAGTCCCATAACTGTACAGCCCAGGTTTGCTACAACTGAGTACCATTGCAGTGAACCTTAGCTGCACTAGCCTTGGTCATTTAAAGGTGGTAAAAAGCCTCTACACCCAAGACTCACTTAGGCCACTGATAGTGGGGAATTCCACTACCTAATTCACAACATCTTCTTGTTCCTCCTCTGCATCCTCACACCTGTTTGCCTCTCCAGGCCCTTGGAAAGGTGGTGGTGGTGGAGATGGTGGGGGTGGTGCTGAGGCAGATGCAGCAGAAGCAACAGCAGTGGGTGCCATTATGCAGGTAATGCAGGAATGCAGGAACATGCAGCTATCTGGTCCAAGCAGCAATCTGGTACAAACAGCAATCTGGTGCAAGCAGCAATATAATGCAAGCAGCAATCTGGTGCAAGCAGCAATCTGGTGAAACAGCTATCTGGCAATCTGGCACAGTGCTCTGTTCAGGAAATCCAAAAACAGAATGAGGAGCACCACTGGGGTGTGGCCTTTTATAGGGGTGCTGGGAAGCACTTTGTGGACAGTCGCATGCTTTGCAGACACTTTGAACCCCAAAGCAGGGCTCAAAAAGTTCCAAAAAGTCTCCCGATTGCCAGGTTCATGGTCTGGGTCCGCTGCAAGGGTGGAGTTTCACAGTAAAACACCTTGGATTGGCCACAAAAGTACTGTTCGCAAATAAGGGCTGATGCTCAGCGTGGGTGTGGTCACATGCTGATGTTGAGAGCCTCTGCGGATGGGACGGCTGTCCGTAGGACACTTATTGCGCAGGATACATTGTGCACATGCACCTAGGTGTCCTACTGACAGGGTTGGACTCCCTGAATGAATTAAAAGTGTGACACATGTGCGGCAGACAGTTCCAAACAGGCACAGTGTTCGTAGGACCCAGGGGATGAGATGTGCATGCACCCAGGTGTCTGCCAGACATCGGTGGCCTCCCCAAACTAATCAAAGTACATCACTATTTTGTGGACATGCCGGACAGGCACGGTGTCTGTAGGAACCAGGCGGTGCAATGCGCATGTGTCCGCTGGACATGGGTGGGCTCCCCGAACTAATGAAAGTATATCACTTCTTTGCGGACATGCCAGCAGACAGGAGCGTTGTCCGTAGGACACATGAAATGTGATGTGTGTGCGCCCAGGTGTCCGCAGAACAGGGGTTGGGTTCCCGAACCAATTAAAAGTACATCACTACTTGACAGACATGTCCAGACAGGTGCGGTGTCCGACGAACACCTCCATTTTGATTGCGGACAGGTCCCCTGTCCACAGGACACCTCCATTTTCATTAATTACAGACATCCTGGACAGTTGCACACCCGCGCACTCGTAGCGGGGCTTTAAAAAAAAATAAACAAACACACACAGCTATAGTATACACATAGAACTTTATTTGCACACATACACACACACAATTAGGAAAGGGAAGGGGTAGCAGAAATGGAAACATATTCAGGGGTATTGGTGTTTTCCAGAAGTTGGTCATCAGGGGAGGAAGGGATTGTGGTCTCATCATAACTTCTTTGCCTACAGGGAATTTGTGGGGATGGTTGGCTGGGACATGGGAAGGAGTGGAGGTGCAGGTGGGGCAGTGGTATTTAATATTGTCTATTATATGTCTCTCTACAAATTCTTTTAAGTCGCCAAAACTGTTCATCAATTGGTCCATTTTTGCCTCCAGGGACTATGGTTTATTTTGCACACTGTTAGTTTGGTTTTGTATGTGCCCATGCACTTGTGGAGGAGCTGCTGCTTCTTGTCCATTCCCTTCATTTCCCGTACTGCTAAACAAAATAACATGTTTCAGGGACATGTGAAGAAATCTGTATTCATTCTCTTACTTTTTAAACTGCACCGTGTACCATTGGAGTTATTGTATTCACTCATTTCATCACAAGGAACATTTTCCTCAAGCCACTTCAGGGTGCTTGCCATTTATGTGTAAAAAAAGAGAAATAATTTTTACTACTATTGTACACAGAAAAAAACTGCACAGTTATGGGAAAAAATATTGTGTACTTACTACTTTATAGTATGCTTCTGCTGTCACTACTTACACTTGTTCCTCTGACAGTTGCTTTTCAGTTTGCATGTAAAGCAGCACTGAGGTAATACTGTTGGAAGCACAGGTTATTTTTCTGCTTGGTACATTCTATTATGTTGCACAATCTACGCAATTGCATTGCTGCTTTTATAAGCACAGAGTTTGTAAACCTATTTCATTTTTCCTTACAATTCACTTTTGTGTTGGTGTTTAAAGATGTTCAGTTTCTTTGCTGTATGCTACCATAATGTAAAATACCCTCGAGCTATTGGGCAATGTGGATGCTACCCGATATCCGCAAATAGTCGAATGGTCCGTGGACCCTGTGGTTATCCACATTGGACCAATGGGGTTCAGTATTTTGTATGGTGCGTGTATACACATTAAAGGTATCCTGGTAAAAACCTATCAAATTCAGTGAAGAAACTTTGTTAACGGGACATTATGGTTTAGTTGCGCTAATAAAAATCTAGCAAATTTAGTGTAAAAACATTGTTAACGGAACATTATGGTTACAAGTAAAACCAAAAAACTGCCGAAATTCGCCAGTTATGGTAGGCTGAGCAACCATAACTCGCGCCACCACCATGCACTGCTAAGACTAATACCCATGACATAAAAGATGACATCACAAATGTCATTGATGACATCACTGATGACATCACATGTGCAGTTACTTTCCTTGAAAAGTCCCTACAAGGGGTTGTGAGTATCATTTTGAAAAGAAAGTGTCAGTGGTGGTTGTGAGACGCATTATGCACTATGTAGTTCAATAAGCAATGTACTGATATGAACAAAATTCCATTGTAGTGTTATTTCTAGTACAGCAACCTTCTCATACAGAAACGTAGGCATTGGGTTCATCATGCACCATAGAGGTGTAATATTTATAATGTTGCAATGTTGGATAGTGAAATGGTGAATGCTTCCGTATCAGACTTTTGCATACTGTGCAACATGTATTAACTAGCTAATAATGCATCACTTACTAAACACTTGTTCTGCTACAAACAAAACATAAAGACACTGCAATGCATTCAAGCCTGTGGCATATAGAGGGAATATAAAGTAACCCAAAGAAAAGCACTATCATCAAAAACTGTTCATATCCAAAATGGTTATCTTGATGTACAGAAATGATAACTGTGTTTCAGGCCTGCTTCTTCCCCTAAGTGTATGCATCACAAGATGCAACTGAACCCTAAGAAAAGTATTGTAAGAACATATCAGACGGGTAACTTCTGCAAATACAGTACCTTTTGAATGTTTAGCTTGTGACTGTTAGTAAACAAAATCACCTGGCCTAGATATGTAATTGAACAGAAAACAAGGGGCCAGACATGTGATGTCATCTTTGATGTCATGGGTGTTAGTCTTAGCAGTGCACGGTGGTGGCGCAAGTTATGATTGCTTAGCTTACCATAACTGGTGACTTTCTGAGGTTTTTCAGTTTTACTTGTAACCATAATGTACCTTAAACAACGTTTTTCACTGAATTTGATAGGCAGACATATTCAAGTGATTTGTACAAATACGGAAAAAGTGTTGGGGGCTGACAGTGTGGTGAGTTAAAGGGGATCATTCCGACCCTGGAGGTAGGGGGTTAACGACACGAGTAAGGATGCCGGTGCCGTTAACCCCCTACCGCCACATTCCGGGCCCGTTATTAGCTCCGAGGTCCCTTAGCGGGTCCCACCAGGAACAGCTGGTCTAACCAGCTGCCCTTAGAGGGACCCGTTAAGGGACCATGGAGCTAATAACGGGTCCGTTATTAGCTCCTTCCTCATTCCCATTGAGCCCTATAGGGGCTCAAATGGGAATGGGGAATGGTTTACGAAATGGGGACATACCGGGTCTGCATAGGTCGGAATGTCCCGGTAAATCCCCATTCCGACTACCCGGGTTTGGAGGCAGCCATGGTGCTAATAGCACCATGGCTGCCTCCAAACTCGGAATGACCCCCAAAGTCCACAAGGTCCAGTATTAGCATGGAAAAAGAGGCAATTGAAATATCTGGCATATATTGAAAGAGCCAGCTTGTGTATGTTTTCTTATAGTATCATTACTGACATTATACGCTAAGCAAAGGTGAGTATGTTCTTAAATGTGAATACTGCCATATAACATGGGGGACAGCAAGGAAATCAATGGCATAATTAGCGTGAACATATGATTTATACTGACATATATTGAGAGCAAAGCCACCAGGAATATGCACTGGGTTAACCTCCTGTGAGTTACCCTACAAAACCAATTGGAGACTGTCGATATGTGTACCCAATCTTTCCAGAAAGTGTGCTGTATAATGCAACATTTTAACTCATTATTCAATAACATTTTTAGGGGGGACCAAGATGAACCCCCCTTTGATAGTTCAGGCCCTTTGCTACACTCAGTTGCTCTCGCATAATTGTGACAAATAATTTCCACCCTCCAATTAAAAAATGCAACTGCCTTTCACACTTCACCTATCATCTCTCCCCTGCATCCGTGTATTCACTTGTTCACTACTCCAATGCACGCTAAAGATGCTTCATGAACTCCTGTATGTACGTTCTTCCTCCCTCCGTCCCTCTCAACCACCAGCAGCAACATACGTTGTTTTCCCATTAAGCACTGTGATGCCAATGAGAACCATGGGCACCAACCCTCACAGTGTTTTGTTCCCATATAGACCATTTCCCTCACTGGCCATATGTGGTCTTAGCATTATGGTCATAGAATGACAAACGTTATTGCTTGTTTCTACTTTGCACGCATCCTCTTCTTATGTGAAGCTGTATGTATGCCATCATGGTACAAGCTGTCCCCTCCAGCTAGAGGAGAATCCATTTAATGTTACAGATGTCCCCCTCAAATGCTTGCAGTAGGCTACTTTATGCAGTGCACGGTACAATCTGACCCCTTCAAAACGTGGAGCAGATTCTTGCATGGCACAGACGACCCCATAAGGCACAGGGTGCTAACTGCTCCCTTCAGTGTACAGTACCAACTGTCCCTACAATGCATCACAAAGACCATGCCCTTAACCGAAGGGTACAGCTGCCCTCCTGCATTGCTTTCAGTACAGAACATTCATTTAACATATTGTAGAAACAGTCCCTGAGAGTCTGGAATAAGGCACAGCTTCTTCCCCATACATGGTTTGATTTATTTGTGGTTTTGAAAAATTGCTGCAGCATTACAGGATATATATTAAGCAAGGATGTGGGAGCCCCTCTACTGAGAATGAACATGGGTGACAAACCCTGTTCTATGGAATTTCTTCCACTTGAGAAGGTCTGCAGACACGTTTTAGCTCACTACCCTTCATAGAGGAGAAATATACATTTGCAAATCGGTCTGGACCCACCCACAAGGGCAGTCCAGCACTGAAATGCAAGGCAATTCTCTGAACAAGAGTAACATCAGCAACCTCAGACTCACGTTTCGGCCTTGTTGGGCCACCTCAGTGAAGTGAAACTGAGCCACTCTAAGGCATATTGAGCAAGTGGTACACGTCTGGTTTACCCTGGGGTACTTAAGGTGAAACCTCAAGTTTTACAAACTAAGCAAGGATGTGATAACCCCTCTACTGAGAACGAACATAGGTCAAAACCTTGTTCTATGGAATTTATTTTACCAAGGAGGGTCTTAAACCACGCTTTACCTCACTGCACCCTTCACATAAATACCTATTTGCATATGAGTCTGGTCTCAAATACATAACAGGTAACAGCTGTACTAATATCATAAGTCCTGTGTATATTGATTTCTCTTTTGTCATACCTATGTAATGGGCTGGTGGTGGATCATTTTAAAAATGGACAGATGTGACTTGTTATTGAAGGTTTCATTATGGACTGGATACAGACATTGGCTGCAAAGATATAATGTAAAGAAAATAAAAACAAATCTCTGGATGCCACTTTTGAATAACTGAATTGCTGGTACTGAATTGATGGCAAGAGTTTCTGTCCCAATGTAAACCCCGAAATTGACCAATGGCCGTCTCAGTAGTGAGAATTGTTAGATGTAACTGATTGTGGCTGAAGAGGATTTGATGACTTAAACTAATACTTCTGTACTGCAGATATATCATTATACATGTCAGTTTGTCACATATTTTGGGGTGTGTTAGATGCTAAACACTCACTCAGTGATGACATACAGCACTAACCCATCTTCAGAAACTCCCATGAAGTCCAAATTAAACACGACAGATTGTCTCTGGTGGGGATCCTGCCTTTGGACTTTCACTAGTATGTCATTTTTCCTGTCAGAATAGAGACAAAGTGACTTGATGGCTTCGTGTGCCTTGCCCACCTTCCCATGTATGCTAAATAATAACTCCTGCATTGAAATTGTGAACTTCAAAAGTATTTTTACTTTCTTATCTTTACATCCTTATAAGTGGGCAGTATTTCATCTTCCAAGTATTGTATCACAAATACCTCTGTTGTTGAAGACGTGCCCTCTGCTCTGCCTGCACATACATAGTTACCATTAAATTCCAGATTAGTATTGGGATGATGCCTTAAATTAAATTCTGCAAAATCTTCAACTTTGGAAAATGTGTGCTGTCTTGTGGCACCCTTTTAAATTCTCCCCTAGTGGCTCCCCCTTCATAAACCATGAGTCCGAAATCCTCCCCATTGTGAAAAGGCCTACTCATTGGCCCGCCATCCCTACACATTATCTGGCAACGGATGTCTCTTTGCAGAACTGCCAGGAAATATTCTCTGGCTGTACAGTGTAGTATTTCAGGGTGGACCCACATTGAACGGTAACCTTGCAGTGAAGAATTCTCCTTTGCTTGGAGGTTCCTAGTTGTTAGACTGGGTGCCACAGAATAGGCACTGCCAAATAGATTCAGTCTAACCTAGAATCACACAGGTTTTCACTGTATTCAGGATATGTGGGGTTCTTCAAATGCCTACATTTCTGTATTTTCTTGCTGATGAAATGTTGATATATACAGTGGGTTGAGGAGAACAGCCCTTTCCTGCAAGCTCAAACTGTATAGTTTGTTAAAAACGAATAAAGTGCAAACTTCACGATCTGAACTTTTACTGACATGAAACAATGACCAATGGCTTACACCTGGTAGTTACTTCATATATCTGAATGTTTCAGTTGAAAAAAAGGTATTTTAAAACACTTACATTTGAGATATGTTACGTGATTTTCCCCAGATGCAGAGCTCATACCATTGCAATACAGCCCGACTAAATGTTATTTATTTAAGCAACACCAGAGGAATGAACGTCCACATTATGAACGCTCGATATGTGACTGACTGTGCCTCAGTCCTATTGGCCTTTCTGAGTTCATTGATTTCCAGCAAAGCAGAGATAGCATCTCCAATTTGCTTTCCTCCACCATCAAAGGAGATCATTTGGTTTTACGCCTACATGAGATTTTCATGCATTCGAAAAACTAAAGTGTTCAATAGGTTATGCCTTGTTTTTACACCTGGTGCATAGCAGGTAGATTCCATTAGAATCCATTATAAAATGCTACCTGCAAAGCATATTTGCAGGAAGTGTATTATTTCTCTAAAAGTGCACAGTCAAAGTAAAGAGCAAAATGGTTTAACTGAAAATGCCGGTGGATTACTGCTTGGTTCATCATCCTCTGGAAGTTGGCTGGGGAATTCTTTAATCCAATCAGCATAGCAATGAACTGATAATGCCCGTCCAGGAGGTAGAATGCAAACCTCTCTTTTGAATGATCCTTTAGATCTACCTGCCACTAACCGGCCATGAAGTGAAAGGTACTCATGAACCTGGCAGCACCTATCTGTTCAATTCGTTTTTCCGTCAGAGGGATCGGGTTTGATCCCCAGTAATGGACGAAAAAGCAGACCTTGTTTTTACTGCTACTGGACTTCTTCCAGACTAGTACTACTGGACTATCCTAGGGGCTGAGGAATGGCTTGATAACCCACAAAGCCAACATTTTGCATTTTGGAGGCTTCTTCTTTGACAGTGTCTTTGACCTTGTCAGGCATCCAGTGAATCATACTTTTCACTGGTTTACGGTCTCGAGTTTCAATATCATGGACATACCAGTCAATCTTCCCTGGAGTCTGCGAGAACAGTCCTGCAAACTGATCCAGCAACTGCTTGCAGTCCTGCATTTTATGGTCGGTGAGGTCTGAAGAAATGTGAACACCCTCAAGAGAACTTTCTGTGGGCTGTACATGCAACAAGTCGGGGAAGGTGATGTTTCTCCTCCTCAGTCCCATCATCTTTGGAAATGCAGCAACCTGGTGTAAGTTTAATCCTTATGATTGAGTGGGCTTGTTTGATGCCCAGGCCTAGGACAGCTGTCTGCTGTGCGGCTGTCGAGGGCAGAGGGTGTTAACTGCCCTCACAAAGAGATCAAAGAGGATGCCCGGTCAGGTTCCTTTCCTGCCATTAGGGAGGCTACACCTGACTGACCAGAATACACATCTCCTTCCACTGCAAATCTGACTCACAGAAGCTGACACATGTGCAAGATCAATTGGGATGTGGCAAACATGCTCATAAGTAGTTCCATGCACTAAGCCTAAACTCTGACATAGATTTATTTGAGAGATTTTCCTGCCACCATCATGGGTTACTTATGGCATAGCAGTTTTGGACTTGCTGTCACTGCCAACATCAAACAAGTATCTAAGACCTTTGAACCTGCTTGGTGCCACTGGCAGAGCAGAAGTTACAAATCAGGATACTGATGCAGCAGGACACAGATAAACTCTGCTTTTAGCATGGAGTTTATGAAAGGAGAATCTGATCAGCAGATTACCATTTCAGAAATGGAATTACCATATGCAATAAAAATCAAAAACGCAAGGGCGTTGCACCTTTGACAGATGGCAATTTCTCACAACTATTCAACAGTAAAGAAAAGGTTGTTATCCCAAAGGTCTGGGAATGTGATAATGCATTGCCTCACTTTAAGGGAAAAACATCTGCTGGGCCCCCTGAAGGAAGTCCAAAAGGTGGGCAACCCCAATATTCACCTTGCATACCTCTTTGATGAAATGTGACCTCATTATGAGTCACATGAGGAAGCTAAACTCAGGAGGAAATTCAAATGCCAGCGATTGTTCGTATTGATTTTGCATCATGAGGTATTCTAGAAAATACCAGATCAAGTTAAGACAATAAGATGAGGAAGTCAAATATTTCTTACTTTTAGAAATTCCTCCATTTCTTGCCACCATCTCAAACATGGAATTAACAATGTTGCCCCAGCATTCTAAACTGGTTCTGTCTCATATGTGTATGCCTTAGTGCAACATATGTGATGACCCCAAACAGGGAGGAAAAGGGCCTCTCTGATGCCCTACTTATTCTGCTTTCATGGTAATCGGTAGAAGGGTCAATACTGACTCTAATATGCATCATTTTGCATGGAAAGTTGAGGTGTGGTCCGCCTCTGTACCCAGTCCATTGGCATCCAAAAAACTGGGATGAAAATGGATTTTGAATACGTTTCTAAATCATAACATGTGGAGTTTCAGAATTCAGAATAATTTCCAAAATCTGGATGTTGTAATACTGATTGGGCACACAACTGTACTCAAGATGATAACCTTATATTTGTGGTTTTGGCAAGAGAAATAACATCATGCAGTAATTCTCAACTTGGCGCAGTGAAGGTGCCAAATAGCACGATTCACTGCGCCAAAAGAGGGAGGACGCCCAGGCTCCACTACTATTCTCAAGTGGGCCTGGGCGTCCTCGTGCAACACGACAGTGCTCTGTGTGGATTGTGCCTGTTCTAAGGTGTTAAGGGCGCAATCCAATCACGGCAGCATTTTTGTAAAATAAGGGCATATTCGTTATTTTACAAAAATGCTGCCTAGAACACAGTTCCTATACACCAAAGTGAGCAGCTTCAACATTGCAGGATGTTGAAGCTGCTTACTTTGGTGTATAGGAAAGTGTTCATATACACCCGTGTGGTGTATATGAACACTTTCATTTAAAGCAAGAAGCTTCCACGTTGCATCCTTCAACGTTGAAGCTGCGGGCTTTGGTGTAAATAAAAGTTATACACCCGCACGGGCGTATAGGAACACATTTATTCAAACCAAAGCCAGCAGCTTCAACGTTACGGAATGCAACTTTGAAGCTGCTCGCATTGGTTTAAATAAAAGTGTTTGTATGCACCTGTGCGCTGTATATGAACACTATCATTTAAAGCGAGCAGCTTCAAAGTTGCATCCTGCAACGTTGAAGCTGCTCCGTTTGTTTTAAATGAAAGTGTTCATATACACTGGTTTGTTGTATATGAACACTTTCATGTACACCAAAGCAAGCAGCTTCAATGTTGCAGCAACGTTGAAGCTGCTCGCTTTGGTGTACATGAAAGTGTCCATATACAACACGGGTGTATTGACACTTCCATTTACACCAAACAAGACTTCTTGTGACACTCCTCCAGTTTAATGGAACCAAAAGGGTACCGTAAATGTGCGCTAGTTTAGCGCACATATTAAACGGGAGGAGTGCCACAAGAATAGGCTTCCAAAAAGCCAGTTTACGAATGTTGCGGTTGCCAGGTTGGTTTCCAACCCATCCTAGCAACCGCCACATGTATTCCGAAAGTGGCGCATTCCTTCCGACTTTGGAAGAATGCGCCACCTTCAGAATAGGTCTTAAGTACCAAAAAGGTTGTTAAGCCTTTTAACATCCTTTTCGGTAGTTAACACCTGGATGTGAATAGGGCCCATCAGCTGGGAATTTAGTACTCCCCCTTCACCGCAATTAAAGCATGCAGCAATTCTTTGAGCATTTGCCAAGAGTAATTAACTCATGCAATAGTCGAGGTCAGAAATTAGCTTTTGTTTTACTGCTGAAAATCCTGGAAAGATGTTCTCAAGATGAGACACTCATATATGCGCATTTTTTAATAGTAACTACCTCATGTAAGACTCGAGAAGCACAATCTGTTTATGTTTTACTGCTGAGAGGGCAGCAAAGACACAACTGAGCAGAGACTCAGATTTCCACAAGTGGAAATGGCAAATGCTGCCTGCTGTAATCGGGATCACAAATAAGACTCTTCGCTCCTATTAGCTGCTCACTTCAAGTCATGGAACAAACTGTCCCCTCGCCGCCTAATGCCGACAGGGCCCTCCAGTTGCAGGACATGGTAAAGTTTGGAGACTCCACAACCTGGTGTGGAATGTGGCATCTTTACACTGTGCAGAGATTGTGCCTTCATGCATGAGGGATGACCTCCAGGGAGCATGGCAAAAAACGGTGCCCTTCTTGCAGGCACTGCCCTGTAATGTCTTATTCCCATCCAGTGCATGGTGCAGTCTGCAACCACCCCTCTTATGCATGCTGCACACCGTGCCCTCCAGCGCATGATACAGATAAGACTTGTAACACCTCTATCGGCGTGAGGCACATCCACAAACTAGCAGCGCTAATGCCTGTGCTGTGATTTCGTCTTCCCTACCTCCAGTTCCATATTTATAAACCAATCTCATGAGTCTAGAGGGAGAGTTTATCTTTTTTTTTTTTTTTAATATATGAATTTACATTATAGGAGCGTACTAAATCAATTGGAAGGAAATTATTTCCATAGGTTATTTTGCATAACTCTCAGCGGCCCGCCTATCTCAGCGAGACATTGTAATCCGGCTGCTAAACCCGTGAATACTTTGCTGACAAGATCATTAGGCCCTGCTTGGCATCGTCTCCTCTAAGCCACTTTATTTTCCACCTGCTGCATGCTGATGAGTTTGTAGGCTGGCCTGCACTGTGTGGTGGGGCTTTCAGCAGTTTTCTCAAACCTCATGTCACAAATGATCTCAGGCCTTATCCCTACAAACAGAGCGTCTATTAAATGGGAACACATTTCACAGGTAACAGAGTTCAAATATTAACTTAGTTGGTCGCTGTTTGGAAAGGTGGCATCACACTCTTTCACAATACCCACAGTAGGGTAAATTGACACAAGATAGAGAGGGATGAACTGAGAACCAAAAGTGGCCCTCGAAATGTTTTCCTAATACTCTGACCGAGCATGCCCAACTCCTCTAGATAGGGGTTGGAAGGCTGGGCGCTGTCCTAAAAGACATGTCTGAAAAGAAATGGACTCAAATTGTGATTTTTAAAGCAGGTTTGTCCCTATAAAGGATTAAAGAAAATAGTTGAACATAAGAAAACATGGCAAATATCACTTATTAAGAGTGAAGAATACCATACTGTAAGCTGTAAAACACAGGTTTTATTTCAAAGGGATGGGAAGGATGAGGGAAAGAGTTGGGGTTGGGGTGCATTGAAGAGAAGTTTAGAACAGAAGAGGCGCATGGTGATGGCCAGTCCAGCACTGCGTAGAGAAGCTAGGAAACATATAATATCATATTAAACCCTACTCGATAAATGTGCATCAGGAAGACAAGATAGTGAGCAGATCATTACTACGTTAAGTGTTTTGTGAAGTGTTCACGCAGGTTAGCAGAGTTCCTTGCAGGATTTTACAACCTGCTGGCTTTTTAATGCCTTGTACTCAGAGACATGTCCAACCCACACCAACTGAGAGTGTTTCAAACCGACTGGATATGCGCTTTAAGAGAACGCTTTGTGGAAGTGATTTGTGATGTGTTCTCGCAGTTTGGCAGTTTGGCTGTGAGTGCTGCAATGCACTGCTCAGAGAGACAAACATCAAACCTCACAGTGTGGAAGTAAGTTAGCAAATGATTTGTGCTGCTGACATTTATAATCTATTTTCCGGTGCAAGGAAGCTTGGATTGTTACAATCAAATTAATTTTGCACGCACGTAGAAAGCCAAAGCTAGATAATTATAACCTTTACTCAAAGCAAAAGAGAAAAGAAAATAAGAAGGGCAATAGACATCCCAAGGGGAAATGCAGCCTATTGAAGAAAGTGAGACTTTGGCTGGTAAAGATCACATGGGCAAGATCACAACCTTCTTTGAGGTAGAATTGGGCGCTCAGCCGGAGGAGCCTATGCTATTAACAATCTGGGAAGGAAACACCCAAATTCAATCCAGTTCTATGGATTTCTATAGTTCTATAGTTGCTCAAACTCTGTTGTTACTCCTTGCAAAAGAGCATAAACGGGCACACTCAAGTAGATATGGAGGTTATTTTGGTGCCAGACCTTACGTTGGTGATAACGGTATGACAGGCCCTTTTGAATCCTTCAGTTCAACTCTCTGCTTAACCTACATTATGTACATAATGTATTTACTGTATATAATTTGTTACCTTTCCACCCTTACATGTGAAGAATGTACATGTGAAGAATGTACATACTGTAATTACTGTATACAACCTGTAATATGCAACCTGTAACCAAGTTCTAAGCATTCTTGTTATTCTGTGCGCCCAGCTACCCAAGGGTTTTCGGGCGCCCTAAAAATAAACAAACAAACAAACAAAGCTCTGATGTTTGAAGAAGATAATGAGGAAGCATCAGTGGTGGAAAGTAACAAGGGCATCTTTATTAATAATTCTGAGATAGAGGTGATATACTTTGCAATAAAAGTAATAGTAAGATTATGTAATACGATGCATGAAGGCATTCATCTGGAGGGGGCTGCCATATTCTGCATTGAGAAATGGCATACTATTTTGAGTAATACATCTGATAATCGTAGAGTATTGGAGGAGCCTATTAATGGACAAGAAATAGATGGTGGGGGTGTGCTTTTGAGCCGAGCCAAGATGGCGTGAGCCCATGAGCTCCAAGGCGCTGTGATCGATCCAGCAATTATCCTGATGCTTCCTGACTCGCTTTCAGGTGGATCTGTAACACGCCTGATGTGTGTATGTCCACACCCCGAGGAATTTGGTGTCCCCGGGTTTAGCTGGGGCTGAGAAATCGGGGATAGTCCATGGGCAGTGAGCAGCCTGGAGAAGTGACGGCTTGAGGGCGTCATGAGACTTGGGAAGAAGACAGCAAGAGGATCTGGTGGGTAGCGCTGTGGCGAGTGCACTTGCCACAATTGAGATACCCGAAAGGAAGCTTGTTCTGATGGTGCCAGAGCACTGAAATAGCCGTATTGGCCTGAAGTGTTGGGAGCGCCCACGTCGCCAAGCGGCACACTGCCCCAATGCCAGAGGGATGGACGACATGTCTGTGGGCCTGGATGCGAGCCATGAGGCTGTGACACAGCAGTTGACAATGGGACCACAGGGGATGCAGAATAACCAGACACAGAGGTGCTGCCCTGGGGCTCGCTCAGCGGTGAACCTGGGGAAAGACAGGCGGCGACTCCGGGGAAAGCAGATCTTGCAGATATGGATGGCAGCACCAGCAGCAAAATCACGTACGTTCATCACCGGTCCCCATGGTGGATTTAAACCTCTCACTCCCACAGAAGAGCCGGTGCGAGTGATCCGATGTACTGAGTTGTAGCATCAGGGAGCTGAGGTTTGTGGATCCCCCTCAGACTCTGCGTTGTGCTGCCCTGGAAGGGCAGTCATTGTGTGGAATTGTGCTGCAGTGGTCTGGGAACGAAAAGAAAGTGCTTGACGTGCTGTCTCTCATTTAAATGCTAGGTGCCTCTTGAGCTCTGGGGATCATCTGCTGGTGTGCACCCTTCATGGGTAGTGGATTGAAGTCTGGACAGCGGATCTGGGGCAATGCATTTTGAGACTGTCTGTTCCACTGGGTGCAACTGCGAGGCAACATTTGTGGCAGTGGGGCAGTCCCGAGGACTGCTGCATGGATAATTGGATAGGCATAAAAAAAGTTTGGCACAATGTGGGAATTTACAAGAGTGGGGCATATGGTTTGCAAATGTACAGATGCACTTAAAACTCTAAGGCATCTGGTTACTTCCTGACGTACGTTGAGCAATATAAGGAGTCAACGCTTTAAAGAACTTTTTTGACGAGTTCTGACTCCCTGGGGACATGTTCTGGTCACATCTTACGTGGCGTGAAGATACTTAACTAATTCTTGCCTTGTATTGATTTCTTGTTTTTTCATTCTTATTGTGATTTAGTTTATTCCAATTGTTTACACAAGTGTTACACACATCTTCCAATTTCATATAAAACCAATTTACGTTACTATTTACGTCCAAAGTTGACTTTAAATAAAAACAATATTAAACATATCATTGAATTATTTGTCCACGTTAATTATGTACAATATTTTGTCTAGAAAGTTCACTCGAGCACAAACCATTGGTGGTTGATCTCCCAAGGGGAACAGACCCCACCATTTGTCTGCTGTTAAAGTCTTGACTTTGTTAACATGTTCCGAGAGGAATGTTGATCTTTCTACAGTCAATGCAGGACATGCCATCATGAGATGTTTAACTGTTTCGATACTCTTGGGGAATTTGTCAAATCGACATTTAGTGTCAATACAGTGCTGTTTTCTCAGTGCATGTAGAAGCTCCTTTGTTAAGTACAGATTTAACTTTAAGCACAGAGACTGATTTCGATGATGTCTGCTCGGAAATGTTTGCAAATATTTCAAGGTCGTGTTTAAAGCACGGGGTTCAGATGCCAGATTTAGCAGTGTTTTATGTTGTGCTCTTTGGTGGAGAGTCTCAATCCAGTCCTGTTTTTTTTAATATTTAGCTTTTATCTCACAGGGGTTGGTCAACAATATTTCCAACAACGTCTCTAGATGTGCAAGGTGGAGCAAGCATTTTTGTTCCAATTGTATAGAAGGCCTAATTGCATTCCAGATGTTGATGGGTTTAGAATTTTACAGGGAATTGCTGCATTTGTCATTGTTATTTTCCTTAGCAGTGATAATGTTTTCCATACAATAATAGATTGCAAGGATTGCAAACCTAATTAAATTCTGATGGAGGCCATTGGTTGACTCTTTGGCAATTTGAGAGTTGTTTTCCAAAACCTTCCCTCAAGGGCATTCCAACTTTTCCACAAGAGGTTTAGGCTTGCTTCACCTCCATATGTTAGAATGGTTTATAGAAGGTAAGAAGCGGTATCAGTGAACATTTTCCAAATCTCGCTTGCAGTATGGACCCTTGTGAGGCTGGCATTTTAGTTTTATGTTGTAGTTCTTCGAGCCAGATCTTTTCTTCTATTGAATTGTTAAATTTAATGCCGAGGTAATGAATTGACTCTACCGGCTGTAGTTGTTCGCAAACCTATTCTCCATCTAAAATGCATTACTTTTTTGGCAAGTTTATAGCCAAATGATATTATTTGGGATTTTTTTTAGATTAATCACCAAGTCGACATGTAGTGCTGTAGTAAGTCAAGGAATCTCCTTAGTCCAATCTGCGTCTGATCCAGTAATGCTAGATCATCTGGTTAGATCATAGATGATATCGGGTGATTATTGATCTTCGGCAGAAAGATTTTTTTCTCTTTTAATGCTATAGTCAATTCTGCCAAATATAAGCTGAACTGGGTTGCTGCCAATGGGCAACCTTGTTTGACTCATCTCTCGATGTTAATTTCTCTTGACAAATCTCCGTAATTATTTAGTCTGCTCTGGATGGTCGTATTTGTGTGGAAGTCTTTGGCATTTTATTGCAGACCATTGGAACAGCCCCACGTGTATAGTTTTAACCATAATTGCCAAGAATATATTAGATGTTTCTTTATCGACTCTAATTTTATTATATTCAGGAGAAAGAGATTGAGATCAGTGCCAACACCTTTTGTGAACCCTGTCTGCCTTGGATCTAAAACTTCAGCCATAGTCTACCATTGTGTTAGCATTTTTGTAAGGTTTGAGACAAAAAGCTTTCCAATAACATGCAGCAAAGCTATTGCTCTAACATTTCCCGTATCGTTTCTTGTTCCTTCCTTGAAGATCGGAATGATGATGGCTGAAGTCAATGAAGCTGGTAACTTGCCGACAGCTAACATGGCATTATACAGTTCAGCTATGACCTTAGACCAGTGCTCCGGTGCTGCTTTCAGAACTGAGTTCATTAGCCCTTCATGGCCAGCTGCGTATGAGTGCTTCTGTTTGGTTATCGATTCTCTTATGTCAGTCGTAGATATTTTAAAGATCCACGTTTTCGGCATAGAGTTGTTAAGCTTTGATTTGTTTTTAAAGAGACAAGCAAATGCCTTTGAGTAGTGCTCAACCCACAGTTGTTTTGAAACCCCGCTGCTTAGCCGTCCTTGTCGATCAAGGGTGATGTTATTAATAAATGACCAGGAATCCCTGAAATTAATCTTACATGTTGATTTCAGCATTATCTCTCCTTGTTCTTGGTCACGCTGTGTTTTGAAGCTTATCAACCAGTTCTTATAGCGCTTTTTCCTTTGACTGATTGCCTTCTCTACTGTGGTCGAAAGGTGCATTTTTAAGTTTAAAAAGAAATGCTAGGTCAGCTCGTAGACTTTTCTGTTGTTCGACCACCACTATGCTATAAAGATACTTAGGTTTCATAAGCAGTTGTCTCAGACCGTTTCTCACGACGTTATAGCTTGCAAGGAGGGGGGCATACCAAAGCCTGAAATTATCTTCCTCACGTAATGCAAGATATTTTGCAGATATTGATGTGATTTCCTTCTTTGTGATTTTTAGTCGATTACCTCCTTGATGCATGTTTATTTCCTCTAACTTATGTTGTACTGTTGTCACATGTATGCCCTCTGTCTTCCATGATAGTCCCAACAGTTTTTTGTGGAGTAATATCTAGTTGGACTATGTTATGGAGAAAGTTTAGCAGCGTCCATAGGTAATGAACTGTGGAAAACTGACTGCAGTTTATCCAGGTTTTCTCCCCTGGTGTGTCTCCTATAGTTTAACCATTCAACATCAAACAGTTGCAAGAGCTCATAATTTGCATCCACTTTTGACTTCAGGTGTGGATAAAGAGAGAATCAGACTGTAGATAATTAAGAGGATATCCATCCATATCAAGATATTTTATGTTGAGGTCTCCGATAATTAGGACATGAGGTTTACTTAGTTCTATGTAAGAGTCATCTATAATGTTGGACACTGTTTGCAAAGAAATAGTGGTTGGCATCCTCACTGGGTTCCAGTAGAGATTTAACAGCATTGTATGGGTGGGATCATTTCCCTCATGGTGGACATGCTGGAGAATTGGAGAATGGTCCACTGCACAAATGGATTAGGATTGACATTTTTTACCACCTTTGATAATGGCGCAATTGAGATTCCAAGTGGTTCTGTTAAACAAGTGTTTAAAACCTTGTGTGTTCCAAGAAAGCAGGCTACTATTTATCTCAGTTGACGGGGCTTCTTGCTAATAGTCATTCATGCTTGTTGGGGCTCTGGTTAGCCATGACCAGTTGGTGTTTCCTTCTGATTTGTCTGAATGCCTTAATAGACTTGCCCCATGAGAGGGCTTCTGAGGTTTGTTGGAGAAAGTGACTTTCAAAGGAGCCATTGACTTTTTGAACTCTTTACGATGTGAAGCATGGTCGTTTCTTTGCACTGATTGGTTGGAGACTTACAATGCTTATGACTTCCAACATGGTTAGAAGGAATGTGCTCTCGTAGCTCAAACTCGAAAGGGCCATCCCGCCACCCCTTCCGTCACAGTATAAATCCTTGGGTGCACTATGAACTCTGCCTAACATTCTCCCGACAGGTCAACAATGTATCTAAATGCTGTCACTACCATCTCAAAATTCTCAGGTGCATTTTACCTTACCTCTCTTTCCCAAACAGACTTGCCGCTGTTATGTCTATTGTAATGTCGAGACTGGACTATGCCAACTCTCTATACATAGGAGTCCCAGCATACCACCTTAATAAACTCCAAAGAGCGCAAAACGCTGCAGCTAAACTGTTCCTCAACCTGGATCCAAGAGACCACACCTCTCCAGTACTCAGAACCCTCCACTGGCTCCCAGTCAGCCAAAGGGCCACTTTCAAGACCCTGTGCATCACCCATCGTGCAGTGCACAAGAATGGCCCACGATACCTGCAATATAAGTAAAAACCTTACCTCCTACCCCACACCATTAGATCTAGCTCTGCTCTCTTTTAGTGATGCCAACCACTAACTCTGTCAGGATTGGAGCATCCTCTTTCTCAGCATTGGCCCTGACTCTGTGGAACTCACTTCCACCACACATCCGACACACCCAAGACTATATGACTTTCTGCAAATTACTAAAATCATGGCTCTTTCCATAACGCCAACAACAACCTTAAAGATGCATCTGAACTGCCAAAAACCCAATGACAAATTACACAATGGGACTCCCAACCTTGTCTTCAATGAATACGCCCACTGATTGGGCTGTAGACAACCGTATATGAACACTGAACACTGAACAATGATCTTTAGATCCTACCCACAGGATAGGATGGATGGATGGAATGGATGGATGGAATGGATGGATGGAATGAATGGAATAGATGGATGGAATGGAATGGATAGATGCAGTGGATGGAAGGAATTGATGGATGGGATGGATGGATGGAAAGGATGTAATGGATGGACGCATGTGGAATGAATGGATGGAATGGATGGCATTGATGCATGTGGAATGAATGGAAGGTATGTATATGGAATGAATGATAATAGACTGAATGGATTGTAGAAGTAAGGATTGAAGGTGAATCAGATGCGCTGATCCTAAGTAGTCACTATGAACATAAATCGGTGAGCCAAATAATTCGAAAAAAGCTTTTTGGTCTTCAAGTCTTGAAAAGATGTATGCGTCTTTATGAATCAGATCAAAGTAAGAAAGTCTTGAGATTCAAACAAAAGTCTTTATCATCAAATCAAAATAGAAGAGTCTTGACAATCAGCCGACACGTGTTTCAACCCTCACGGTCGTTATCAAGGCTGTGTGATTGGCAATACATATGTGCAAATATGTTAATATTGTATATGCAAAATTGGTGAATTTTCTAAACAAGGTAAAAGGAACAAAAAACATTTTTCTGCAAAATAGAAAACCAAAAACAAAGACATTGTCACAAAAGGTCAAAAACAATAGTATCAAAAAACAGTATCATATCATGATTCAGTAGTGTAGATGAAACAAGCAGGTTCATGTTGAGAAGTAAACAACCAAATGGTAAAACAAACAAAAATGTGAAAACAGTTTGTTGATTGCATGGTCAGAGAAATGTGTAAAGGTGACCAATTGGAAATTAATACATTTTATGTATTAGAGACCTCAAATTCCCATATTAATCAGAAGTGAAAAATAGTTGTCACCCATACTGTGAAAATACTGGTAGTGAAACAGTGATGGTGTGAGAACAAAGACCGGTTAGTTGTGTAAAGGCACTGTAATTCGAAGCATACCGTGTGATATGGTGCTGCTGATGCCGAACTGAAATATAAGTTGTAGGATAAGGAAATTGGAACATCATCTAGAGAATTATAAAACAATGTGTTAGGATATGCTAAATATAGCAACATTGGTGTGTACAGGATAGGAGATAGCTACTTACCCTATGTGTTGTATCACAAGAAGCTAAAGATGTAGCGTAAATGCTAAGCGCATAGTCAGTTCTAGTGCTGAAAAGAACCAACATAAAACAGGAAAACAGATAAGTCTGTTAATGGTTGAGTCAAGAAGCTATGGGGACAAAAAATGCTGTGTGTTCTATATAAAAGTAGTGAGGCTCAACTAATAGTTAAACAAAATATAAGCTTTTATGGAATGGCTCAATGTACCTCAAATGCTGCAAATTAAATAAATGCCATAAGGGTTCCGCTTATGGTAAAAGGAAAATGATAGCCATTGGAAATATGGTCAGTTAGTCATTGGGCCAAATAAAAAAATAAGATTAATTGTAGTATGGGGTCAGGTTTTAAATCCGAAAAGGCGGGTGGGAGCAAGAGTAAACACACGTATAATAGACAGAACAAGAATCTATGCAATACCTGTAACATATGTATTAAGGGGTCCAATCCCCAATTGTGGCCATTGTGACAGGAGCATCCGCCTCGCGAGTGTGATTGAGATGAAGGCCAGAGTTGTGGTGACGTGATGCGGATGCCACGCTCGTGACGTCACATGCACGTGATGCGCATGATGTTACATGCATGACACTGCGCGCCAGTAAAAGTAAACATATGGAGGAGGCAACGTCATAAGTTGCATGCAGAGGCCAAGGAAAAAACAAATGGTGATGCCCTAAAATGGATTAGTGAAAGGAGGTGCCCATAATGGGCATATCGAAATGTTTGAAAGGAATAATGAAATAGACAATAAATTGTCACAAAATAAAATGTGAAAAGTAACATTCTGTGTCTGGAAAGAACTGTTAATGGTAATAATAGGTTGGAAAAGGAAAACATGCACACTAATATAGCAGCAATTTGGTCATTGGTCAGGGTGATATGTGACTTATTAACAACTAGGTTTGGCACATTCATTTGTTGAGTTGTTTTCTGACATTGGCTCTTGTTAGAATCCCTGTGCGTCCGGATCCTAGATCTGGTCTTGTGTTTCCATTTGCCTCTCCTAGTGCCTCTGATGTGGTGGTAGGTGTTGGCATATTGGACACAGGTGGGTCTCAAAATCTCACTTGTTTTTTCTTGTACGTCTGTTGGTTGCCCTTTTTGTATCTTCGAATCTGCTCTAAATAAAACCCTTGCCACTGGTAGAAATGGTTTATGATTTATCAGTGGTGTCTGTCGGAGGAAAGGTTTCGCCATCAGAGTCAGGATCTGAACGATCAGACTAGTATTAGGTGTGCTTCCTTATGACCTAGACGGTATGGAGTCATATTTAGTTTGAAACGTGGAAACCCTATCTTGTCTGTAGTCTTGGTCATCCCTAAAGTACTTACGGAATGTTCTTAATTTGATTTCATCCTGATAGTCTCTTAAAATATCATTCATCTTCTCATAGTTTTTGGCGTTGGTAGTATCAGGATTGGGCATTGCTTTGATTTCTTCTTTAAGAGTATCAATTTGTGAGATGTCTCTGGTGTGTTCTCTTTGTGCGTGCATAACTAATAGTTCTAACATGGTTTGGGAACTTTGCATGAGACAGGCTTCCCATTTTTCTGCTAGATCTGCATCCTCATCATTGGTGAAATTGGGAAAGATAAGGATACAAAGTCCTCTGGGTAATTTCTCATTTTCTAAATAATTGGTGAGTGACGCTTGCTCCCAATACTTATTAATTTCCTTCTTGGAGAGACGCTCCACTTTGATAAACTTTTGTCGTTGTGTTTCAATTGAGCTCAAGTTGCTTCTAAATGCATTGGCTGTACTGACACGTGGCGCAGACAGAGCAGCCCGATCTTGTTCTCTGTTAAGTAAATAGTCAGCCATGGTACTAGTAAAAATAAAAGAACACGGTTGTCAGCAGCACAGTCAAATCAAATTGTAAGGCTGAGAAAAGAGGACTCCTATACTTTTTTAATTACCTTGTACAGCTCCTATACTTTTATTTTAAAAAGAAACCGTTCCGGAATGGTTTTCTTTTAAAATAAAAGTGTAGGAAGAAGTTAAAATCTTCACTTTCAGTGCACTGCACTGAACATTCCCTTGAACATCAGGTGCAAGTGTTTGGGGGGGTGTATTGTGTGTTGGTGGGGTTGTGGCAAGGGGGTTTGTGGGGATCAGGGGCAGGCCAGCAGGGAACATAGCTCCACTACTTCTTTTCATACACTTCGACCACTGCCTGGATCCATTTCCAAATTACCTGTGTCTCTTATTACAAACTATAGCGGTATTTAATAGTGCATGGTCACCATACAACCCCTAGTCCTCTTTTCTGAATGGATGAAATGGATAGAACGGATGGATGGATGGGTGGATTCTCTGCATCATTTTTATGTTGCACTTGATCAGTCCTTGGAGCAGGTTTTGAAGCATTATGCAGTTCCCTCCTGGCTACAGAATCGGCTGACTGTGAGCACTCAGCCTCAACGGATGTACCGTTCTGAGGGAGAACCAGGTGGCTTACATTTATGGCTATTTTTTTGGTCACAGGTTGGCCTTGATCTTGTTATGATTAAACTACAATTTGTCCCAAGTATACACAGCGAAGGACCATAAAACCACTTACCTGGGCTTGAGATATGAAAGAGACTGGAGTCGGAATTAGCCTGGAGTTCCTGAGAGCTCCGTGTAATCCCTTGAAGAGAGTAGGAATTCCCCTGAGTACCCCTTGACGAGCCGGATCTAGACTTGCCCGTCGAGAAGCTCTGAGGGAAACCCTTGTGGGGAATAAAACCCTTGGATGGGCTGCTAGTGTACGTTGTCTTCCTGAGTTGACCAGGCGTGGAAGGCTGGTCTACTTCATCTTCGGGCTGGTTTAAAGATTTGGCCTCAGAATTGAACTGTAGCAAGTAGATAAGAAAACAAATAAAGTTAATCTTGTTAAGCCTGCCGGAGTAGAAAGAATCCTAAGCTAAGACTCTTAGGTCTTACCATGCGGGAGCCTGAAGAATGCTGAGTGATAAGGAATCTCCCTTGGGTTTGGCAGAAGGTAAAATTGTACTGAGGAAACAGAAGAGAGAGAAAGGATAAGTAGTAGAAAATTAGACTCAACTCTAAGATGGGAGTATTAGCATAGGCCAAGAAGAAGCTTACCCTTTTACTTTCAAGCCTTTTTGAGCCAGCCTGGAAGGATGAGAAGGTTTGCCTGAGAAGTTCCAGAGAAGAGATCTAGCTGCAATGAAAGATTCTCTGTAAATAGCGGGCCTCTGACTACCGCGAGATTGCCGAGAAGAATAGATAGTTGACAGTTAATTACCTAGAGGTTCCCTGGAGGAGAGCGTGAACTGTGCTTTCAAAGCACGGGGCTTACTCACGCACTGACGTAGTTTGCCCAGATTTGGCTTCAGGAATGAACATGAAAGGTGCCCAGCTGATTCCTATAAAGTAAGAAAGGAACTTGTGAGTCAGGCGCAAGAAGTGAATAGGGGGATAGTCCTAACAACACAAACTTACAAAGCGTCTGCTGGCTCCTACGAGAGTAGCACGCGTCTTCCTCCTGGAGTTGCCGGGCAATAAGAGAGTGAACAGGAAGTGATGACAGAGGTTTGCGAAGCTTCCTGTGAATGAACCACTATCCTGTGTAGTAAGATCTGGTTAGGTGCCGAGGCGGCGGCCATCTTGGAATCAGGAACAACTAGACTGCATCGTAGGGTATTTCTAAGTGCAGAAGCGACGGCCATGTTGGAAGTAGGCCAAAATGTGAAATTCGTATTGGTGATCATCACAGTATGCCCCCTTTTAGGCTTGTTCCCTCCCGGTTTAGTCGGTTGTTTCAGATGGAAATCTTTCACCCGTCGGTGTGCATGAATTGCAGTTTCAGGTTCCCAAGTGCGGTCAGCAGGGGAATACCCTTTCCAATCAACTAAATACTGTAACCGACCCCGATGATATCTGGAGTCACAGATTCCCTTGACCTCGTATTCTGGTCCTGAGGCACACATCTCTGGGGGAGGACGAACTGAGACCACCGGATGGAATGTACTTCGATTATCAGGTTTTAATTGTGATATGTGAAAAACAGGATGGATCCGAGACCAAGAGTTAGGAAGACGAAGTCTGTAAGCAGCTGTTGCAACTGCCGATAAGACCTGAAAAGGACCAAAGAATCGTGGAGAGAGTTTTGATGGCACTAAATGTCGTGGAAGAAATCGAGAGGATATCCATATCCAGTACCCTTCTTTGATCACCGGTGCTGGAGTTCTGTGGCGATCCGCAAAATGCTTCCTTTTTGCTTGTGAATCTAGTAATGCAGTCAATGCTGAGCGATGACCGTGACGTATCTGATGCATTAAACAGACCACATCCGGAAATTTGGTTTCAGATCTTTTCATAGTGGGGAAGGATGTGGGATTGAATCCATACGTACAATGGAAAGGAGTTGTGTTAATGGCAGATTTATATGAATTATTGTATGCAAATTCGGCCATGGGTAGCAATTCCTTCCAGTTGTCTTGGGCTGCTGATACATAGCTTTGGAGGTAGCCTTCCAATGTTTGATTACGTCTCTCAGTCTGTCCATTAGATTGAGGGTGATAACCCGAACTGAGAGCCCGAGAAATCCCAAGGTGTGTGCAGACAAGTTTCCAATATCGCGAGGTATACTGTGACCCTCTGTCAGAGATGATGGTCTCGGGTAAACCATGTAAGGTGAAGATGTTATTGATAAAGATGCGAGCCGTATGTGCTGCCGAAGGTACCCCAACCAGAGGAATGAAGTGACCCATTTTAGTTAGTGTGTCGATAGTAACCATTATGGTGGAACAGCATCCTGAAGGTGGGAGGTCCACGATAAAGTCAGTGGATATTAGCTGCCAGGGGCGAGAAAGTAATGGCATTTTTACCAATTCCCAAAGAGGTGCTTTTTGAGGGACTTTGGTCTGTAAACAGACAGGACATGATCTGACAAACTCCTTAACATCTTTCCGGAATGTAGACCACCAAAGGAAATGTGAGATCAATTCCAAAGTAGAAAAGAACCCACAATGTCCCGCTGTTTTTGAGGTGTGACACATATCTAGAACCTCCTTTTGGAGGGGTCGAGTGGGAATGAATGCTTTATTTCCATGAAAGTAGCAATAATCTTCCTTGGTCAATGCCATTTTATCTGCACGTGAAAGTTGATTCTTTGTAATACATTTGGATTGTGTTTTAAGTCGTTACAGAAAATCTGATGTTGTGTATAGTCCCAATTCCACCTGAGGGAAGATGGGTTCTGACTTGAAGAGTTCATAGGGAAGGTGTTCTTTACGGGAAAGAGCACCTGCTTTTGAATTATCTCTTCCGGGAATAAATGAGAATGTTATCCTGTATGGTGAAAAGAAGTGAGCCCAGCGAGCTTGCAGGCTGTTACAGGTTTGTGCATATTGTAGAATTCTGAGATTATGGTGATCTGTCCGGACTTCTACTGGATGTTCAGCCCCTAAGAGTAAATGACGCCATTCTTCAAAGGCTCGCTTAATGGCTAGAAGTTCCTTTTCTAGAACAGTATAACTCAGCTGGAGCAAGTGTCTTGGAAAGATACGCTACAGGGCCTTCTGGGTTTTAGTTGTCCAGTTGAAGTAGGACTGCCCCTAGAGCATAATGTGAGGCATCGGTTTCAACAATGAATCTGCAGGATTGATTTGGTGTTAACAGAATAGGAGCTGAGGTAAACAACTCTTTAAGTCTGTTAAATGCTTGATCTGTGCTCGGAGACCAAGTAAATTTCATTCCCTTTTTAAGTAGATTCGTCAAAGGCTGTGTAAGTCTTGAGAATTCGGGAATAAACCTCTGATAGAAATTTGCGAATCCAACAAAACGCTGGATGTGTTTGCCTGAGGTGGGAGTGGGCCAATTCTGGACTGCGAAAACCTTTTCAGGATCCATTGCTATTCCCTTGGCTGAAAGGACATACCCTAGGTAGGTAACCTGAGATTGATGGAAGGAACATTTCTCTATCTTGCAATACAAATGATTTTGTTGAAGCTGTCGTAATACCTCCTCCACATGTTTTTGATGTTCCTTGATATTGAAAGAGAATATCAAGATATCATCTAAATAAACAACCATATTGTGAAGTAGTAGATCTGCAAAGATGTGGTCCATGAACATTTGGAAAATTGCCGGGGCGTTGGATAACCCAAAAGGCATCACTCTATATTGAAAATGTGCAAACAGGGTTCTAAATGCCGTTTTCCACTCGTCACCAGGTTTTATTCGGATAAGATGGTAAGCTCCTTTTAGATCCAACTTGGTATATATGTTGGCTCCCTTGACGGATTCAAGAATGTCGGGTATTAATGGCATTGGGTATTTGTCCGGGACTGTGATTTTGTTCAGACCACGAAGTCAATGCATGGACAAAGTTCATTCGTGTTTCTCTTAGAGACAAAGAATAGAGAAGCAGCTGCAGGTGAAGTAGATTCAGTGATCAGTCCATGCTTTAGGTGGGTTCTAAGATATTCACGGAGGACCTCCTTTTCGTTATTTGACAAAATATACATTCGTCCAAAAGGCAAAGGTTGATCCGGAATCAGCTCAATGGAACAGTCATCCCTCCTATGAGGGGGTAGTTAGGTGTATTCAGAGATTGAGAACAGTTCCTGGTATTTATCATAGGCTTCTGGGAGACCAGAGACATGGTTAAGAGAAGTTATGCCCCGATTATTCATGGGAGCTGGGGCCGAGTCCACCATCACCTTTTGCTGATCTTTAACACAATGTGTAATACAGTATTCAGATCCCAGAAAGAAGGATCCAGCTGTCCAGTTAATGTACGGGTTATGTTTCTTCAACCAAGGTAAACCTAAAATTACCAGATGATGGGCTGCCCGAATAATGACCAAAGTGAGAATCTCCTGATGGGAAGAGATGGTCATTAGAATTGGATTGGTTTGGTCCTTTATGGGTCCGGAAATCAAGGGGCTTCCATCCACACTTTCTACTGGAATGGGTTCCAATTTAGTGGATCGAGGAACACCATGTGAAACGGCCCATTGATCATCAATGAAATTACCGGCAGCTCCGCAATCCACTAGTGCCGGTACATTCTGCAGTAAACAATCCCCAATGGAGAAGGATACCATGAGTACCATCATGTGAGTGTTAGTCTGGCTAGTGCAGAAGGATGAGTATGCAGTTTGTGAGGAACCCTGTTCAGGCATTGGTTCCCGTACGGTGGTTCCCCTTACGGCCGGGCGCTGGTGTTTCCCGATCGCCGAGGTGGTGTAATAGGGCAGTCCTGAACAGTGTGGTTGTTGGCACCACAGTACATACACAAGCCCAAGGTTCTTCTACGGTTTCTCTCCTCATGAGTTAAGGGACCTCGAACTGTTGCACCTAATTGCATCGGTTCATCATTGGACTGTGGACGAGATGAAGAAGGAGCGAATGTTGTTCGTGGTATCCTTCCTTTCTTTCTCTCTATTGACCTTTCTTTCAAACCGTAATCAATTTGCATTACCAATGCAATGAATTCAGTAAGTGTTGCGGGACGTGGTACCTGGGAAACCTAGTCTTTGAGGTCTTCTGATAGTCCCCTTCTGAATAGGATGACTTGGTCATCATCCGACCAAGTGGTTTTGCTTGCCATTTGTTTGAATCTTGTTATGTAGGCTAATATGTCTAAACTCCCTTGATTGAGGAATAGCAGATGTTCTTGTGAAGCCACTCGGATCTCTTGTCGGCCAAACATGGTACGAATGCTATTGCAAAATGCAGTATGAGAGTCTAAAATAGGGTTATTGTTGGTGATTAATGGTGTAGCCCAAGCCAATGCTGTCCCAGCCATTTGTGAGACCATATATCCAACACAATCTCTATCTGTATGGAAGTATGCTGCTTTAAATGTAAATTGCACAGTGCAGGCATCCAGAAATTCTTTAACCTTATGTGGGTTGCCGTCGAACTGACCTCCAGGTAAAGGCCCTGGAGGAACATCAGAGCAGTGTGGAATACGAGGGGCTGCAGCCTGTTGTGCAGCCTGCTGCTGAAGCTGTTTTAAGGAGGCATTCTCCTGTTTCAGCTGTTGTACTTCAGAAGTTAGGGATTGAACTGCAGCAATCAGGTGCTGGATTTGCTGTTGCTGCTGCTCCATGGTTAAGTGGTTCTTTATGTCTCTGCCCCAGAGTACTTAGGACAAGAAATATAGACGGGTGTTGCTAACTGTTATGATTAAACTAAGATTTGTCCCAAGTATACACAGAGAAGGAACATAAGACCACTTACCTGGGATTGAGATATGAAAGAGACTGGAGTCGGAAGTAGCCTGGAGTTCCTGAGAGCTCCGTGTAGTCCCTTGAAGAGAGTAGGAATTCCCCTGAGTACCCCTCGACGAGCCGGTTCTAGACTTGCCCGTCGAGAAGCTCTGAGGGAAACCCTCGTGGGGAATAAAACCCTTGGATGGGCTGCTAGTGTACATTCTCTTCCTGAGTTGACCAGGCATGGAAGGCTGGTCTACTTCATCTTCGGGCTGGTTTAAAGATTTGGCCTCAGAACTGAACTGTAGCAAGTAAATAAGAAAACAAATAAAGTTAATCTTGTTAAGCCTGCCGGAGTAGAAAGAATCCTAAGCTAAGACTCTTAGGTCTTACCATGCGGGAGCATGAAGCATGCTGAGTGATAAGGAATCTCCCTTGGGTTTGGCAGAAGGTAAAATTGTACTGAAGAAACAGACGCGAGAGAAAGGATAAGTAGTAGAAAATTAGACTCAACTCTAAGATGGGAGTATTAGCATAGGCAAATAAGAACCCTACCCTTTTACTTTCAAGCCTTTTTGAGCCAGCCTGGAAGGATGAGAAGGTTTGCCTGAGAAGTTCCAGAGAAGAGATCTAGCTGCAATGAAAGATTCTCTGTAAATAGCGGGCCTCAGACAACCGCGAGATTGCCGAGAAGAATAGATAGTTGACAGTTAATTACCTAGAGGTTCCCTGGAGGGGAGCGCAAACTGTGCTTTCAAAGCACGGGGCTTACTCACGCACTGACGTAGTTGGCCCAGATTTGGCTCCAGGAATGAACATGAAAGGTGCCCAGCTGATTCCTATAAATTAAGAAAGGAACTTGTGAGTAAGGCGCAAGAAGTGAATAGGGGGATGTTTTCGCAGTCCTAACAAGACGAACTTACGAAGCGTCTGCTGGCTCCTACGAGAGTAGTAATGCGTCTTCCTCCTGGAGTTGCCGGGCAATAAGAGAGTAAACAGGAAGTGATGACAGAGGTTTGCGAAGCTTCCTGGGAATGAACCACTATCCTGTGTAGTATGATCGGGTTAGGTGCTGAGGCGGCGGTCATCTTGGAATCAGGAACAACTAGGCTGCACCGTAGTTTATTTCTAAGTGCAGAAGGGACGGCCACGTTGGAAGTAGGCCGAAATGTGAAATTCGTATTGGTGTTCATCACAGGTCGGTACATTCAATCACTGATTATTCTGACTGCTGGAAGTTGTAGTTGACAGTGAATGGCTGAGGCGGAGCCTACTTTGTTGCTTACCGAACATTCCGGTGAGCGCTCTGATAGCAATGTTCTCATCCATTTAGTTGAGTCAAGTAGCCACGACATCATGGTGACTTTTCCATTTCATAACCACTGGCCAGATCGCATAGGCATGCTTGCCACATGGCTGAAGTTTCTGCCTAGTGGTCATGTCTGGTTTGCACCTTGTTGGTAAATGCGTCTAAATAGAGCTTTTCCGAATGCATCATAGCCAGTAGAGTTGCATTATCCTTGATATTCCCATTGACTGACTCATACAGCTTTGTAAACAGCGCCAATGAGATGATTAAGGCTGCCATTAGTTTATTATGTATTTGAAAACCGGCAGCTATTGATAATTGAGAGTTGTCTTTATTAGGTTCTGAGCATTAAGGTGATCCGCTTGATTCAGATGAAATATTTGAGTTGTTGGAATCAATTGTTGGATCAGAGCTGTAAGATGGGCTCTATGGCTCCACTGACTACGACTTGGCTTAATGAGATATTATTTCAAGTAAAGGCACCACGCTGATTTGCTGCACGGAAGGCACAGCAGAATTGCAGTTTGTGTTTTTCTTGTGGTCCGATATGAATGCATTTGGAGAGTTGACACTTTGGAAAGGACATTTCTTTTAGCGTGATTTATACCCACTGGCTCCATTTGAAGTATCTTTTTATGTGAGATCCCTGTAATGTCCCGAGCACTTCGCCGAGCGAGAGGGAGTCATCACTCCAATCACTATTGTAGACACATTTAATTCCGTGTCTGAGCATCGTACTCATCAATTTCCTCCGCCAGTGACTTTTCATTGATCTTGGTGTAGAGCATTGGTTTTGGATGTATCGAAATGCTTGTAGGAGTGGACATCTTGCCGAACCATGCAACGGGAGAAGTGGTGGTAAGAATTGTGTCCTCAAAATGAAAGCTTTTTGGTGGAAATGCCTCTGGATGGCTCACTCGTCCGCTATTCAACACTGTTGTTAGGGTCTTAGAGCCAGTTGTTTGTACAGTTAAAAGCGTCAAACTGGGCGACCCCGTGGGGAAAAGTGTCATGTCGTCACTCATTACTCGCACATCTGCGATTTCCACAGTTGGATTAGATGCAGCTGCTGGCGACAGCGGCTGAAGAACTTCATTCGCCGCTGATAAAGGTAAGTCTTCCATGTTACATAGCTCACCAGATTGGATAATCAATTTGGGTGATTTGGGCAATGCAATTAGTGGTGGATCTATGTGATCAGACCGTGGCTGATTTTGCAGTAGTCGGAACATTCTCATGAGAAATGGTGTGAACTACCAAAAGTTTGCACCTTTCTCATGCAAACACACATACATACTATGGGGGTTGCAGGGGTTTCCTCAGTGGTTGGGTGCACGGTCTGCTCAAAATGTTACTGTTACTGTAAATAGGCACATCAGTGTCATGCATGGAGCTGTAGGTACAGACAGGTGGTAACGCACCATTCTCAGAAGCAAACTCGGCTTTGGGCAGCTCAGATTCGTGCAGTTTGGTGTTGGTTAGGTCTAGATTACTGTTACGATTCTTTGAGCGAACGTGTTGGTGAGAAGCATTACCTGCAGGCCAGCAGACAGACTCCACAGCAACACCAGCTTCAATAGAGACTGTGAGAGACTAGAATCTTGCCGGTCTCACGTGCCAGCGCTACGCGCCTCCTGGGTAAGATATAAGTGGTCCCAAGTTTCTAAAAAGGACAGTAGCAAAAAGTGGCAGGCAGGCAGAAAGACTCCACAGCAAAACCAGCTTCAACAGAGACTGAAAGAGAATGGACTCTCGCCGGACTCATGATTTCTTTTAGAGATTTTTATAACCGTTCATTCTGAATGATGAAATTGGATTTTGATTTAATCAATTTTAGCCTTTGTGGGTGTTGTGTATAAGCAACTAACTGTAATTGGAACTTAATTGCTTGACTGTTATATGTTTTATCGTTTATATTTTGTGCAATGTTACTCTTTAATATTCATGTGATGCGTATTTTTGTAAAAAAGTGAAAGGTTTCTTGTAAACCGTAACATAATTAAAAAAAAATATATATATATGTTTTGCAGCAGAGTGGAACGGTACAGTAGTGGAGATCTGATTTACTCAAGAAAATATTTGGCAGTATCATTGGCACTTCTGTTGCAGGTGGTGCTGTTGACTGGTTATTGCACGACTGTTGCTGGCATGCTGGGCACATTAGGATTGGGCTCCCGATTCTGAGTCAGGTAGCCCCTGCATTGCTCACCAACCTGAATCCGACACAGATTCAGGTTGATGAGTTCACCTTAGATGGTGAGAATACGTTGCTCTTGTGCAGTTCAAGGGCAGGTATCGTTTTTGTGGACTGGAAGGAGAGTTATCTGGAGCCACTGGTGACAGAAGTGGAGAGGTACCTGGGCATCTAAGGAGGTGGTGACCCATGGTGGATAGCTGGAATGGGGTTACATCCCGGATACCTGACACAGTGCTGCTCTTCTGTCTGAGCCAAAACCACACAGTGATGGAAAATTCCCCAATGTGAGCTCTCAGTCCTCCTCCTATGATGCCAGTGGAGCATTTAATGACATCAAGGTAATGTTCAATCAACTACAAGCTAGTATACAATCATTGGATGGGAAGATGGAAACGCTGACATATAGTGTAGTCCACATGCAGGTCCGCTTGGATAAATATGGAGAGAGGTTGGATAAGGTTGAGGGGCGGGTCGCCACAGTTCAGGATGAGTCCTAAACCACATTGTGGGAGTTGGTCCAAGTGAAGAAGGCCTTACAGGAACTAGCGGGTAAGCAGGAGGATCTCAAATCCAGGCCCAGGGGGAACAATCAAAGGATAGTAGGAATTCCTGAGTCCGTGGAAGAGCAGGCCTTGGAACCTTTAGTTAAATCAATCCTGCCCTAAGCACTGGGAGGTGAATATTTCACAGCTGTGTTTATCATGGAAAGGGCACACCCAGGGGCAAGAAACCGATTCTGGGTGCACCAACCGGCCCAACATTAGGTCAGTTTGTTGAACTTTCGATATCTTGCTCTCCAAAAGTCCAGGGAGATAGGAACTCTGACAGATAAGAGATACTCTGTTAACCTTTTTCCAGACTTCTTGGATAAAGTGCAGGCATCTAGGACATATATGGATGTTAATAGCTGCTACGGGAAAGAGGCATGAGATACAACATGTTTTTTCTTACTAAACCTGGATTTTTCAACAACCCGGAAGAGGTCAACACTTTCCTAGAGTTGCTGCCCTGGATCCCTAGATGATGGGGAACAATGAGCGGGGGTTTGATTCACCATATGTTGTTATACATTAACACTGGTTAGTGAATGTTTTGATATATAGGTTGGGGGTGGTGAGGAGGTGACAAATATCATTGTTGAGGCATAGGGGTGGCTGGGTGTGAGGCTGCCCTCATGCAGAAGCTTAAGATTACAAATGGGTTGGGGGGTGGATATATCTGGCAAGTTGGGGTTGCTGGTGGGGAGGGTGGTGGTAGTTGGGGTGTTTTTGGAGGGGGCATCTACTCAGAGATGCCATGGTTGCATTGGGGACAGTCGAGAGGGGCTGGATAGGGATGGGGACATGCCTCATAGCCGGCGTAATGAAGACATGTGTTTTCCACAGCTCGGAGATTCGGAAGGATGCCCACATTGGCATGGCTAGGGGTTTGAAATGTATGACTTGGAACATCAGTGGTTTGAAATGTATGACTTGGAACATCAGGGGTTTGAAATACCCATCTAAAGCCTGCAAGAGGTTATCATACATGAAATGTTACCACATCGATGTAGCATTTTTGCAAGAGACGCTTTTGACTTCAATGGAGAATCACGATTTGGGTAGGGTTGGGGATGCCATTGCTATTTCTCTTCCTACTCCTCTTATTCGAGGGGGGCTTGTATACTGATACAAAGTTCAGTGTGTTTTTGCTAGAAGGAATTTATTAAAGACCAAGAGGTTGAGTGCTACTGGTAATGGGAGTTATACACGGCCAGGATATTACTTTAATCAATTACTATGGTCCCAATCAAGACACAGTGGACACACTAGAGTGGATTACTCAATAACTGGATCAGAGCACAACCAGTGTGATTATGTGAGGGTGGATTTTAACGTAATGATAGAGCCGGGACTGGACAGAACTAGGTGATGGGGTGCGCAGAGGGACCCTTTGAAATCGACCTTTAAGTTAATAAGTTAAAAAGGAATGGTGGATGAATGATATCTGGAAGACTAGACATGGGGAGGAGAAGGGGTACACATTTAGCTCCACGGTCCACCAGTCCATGTCTCAGTTAGACTACTTTTTGATCTCAGACAGGATTACAGGGTGGGTGGACGAGGTGAATATATTGGCGCTCTTGATGTCAGATCACACACTGATAGTACTGGTTCTGGACTCACAGTTGTGAATGGGCAGGAGACTGATCTGGGTGTTTATAAGTTAAGTGCTGTCTGACGTGGTATTTTCCTCCAGGATTACAAAAGTCATTGATAAAATGTTTACTAATACATATTCAGTGCTGTGGGAAACCTTTAAATATGTGTTGAGTGGGTAGTGTACTTCGAGGGAGTCTGGGATATTGAAATACATACAGGAGAAACCGGTGGGTAGTGAGGCACATATTCAGCAGTTCCAGGCATAGGCGGAACTGAAGAGTGATGCAACTAAGGAAAACATTGTTGGAGTGGAATTAGAGACATTGCTGGAGGCAGCCCAGAGGGAAGTGAATTTCCTATTAGGAAAGGCAGTGGTTAGGCAACACGGGGAAGGCAAGCGCCCTGGTAAATTACTCACACGAGCAGCCAGAGTTGATGCTCCTAGAACTCACATTATGTGCATTCAGGATGAGCAGGGATATTGTTCAGGCATTCTGTGATTTCTACACCTGCCTTTATTCCTCACAAGCTAGGACTTCACAATGAGAGTTAAGGGAATTTCTTGATCGGGTAGCACTCTCGTGGGGTGGAGGAGCGAGAGTGGCTGTGTTAACCTTTCAAAGAGCAAGAAATCCATCATGCCATTTACGCACCGTCATCTGGGAAGGTCCTCGGTCCAGGTGGCTTTATGGCCGAGCTTTATAAGCATTTTGCGCCACCTTTTGCTCCACATCTCCTGGAAGTACATCAACAGGCCTTGCGGGAGGGGTGGCTACCGGACAGAAAGAGGGAGACAGTGGGCACATTTTTGTTGAAACCATGGAAAGCAGCATATCAATACTCCTCCTATCACCGATTCCACTTATTAACTTGGACAACAAGATATTGGTGAAATTATTGTCCACAAGGTTACCTCTGATGGATAAATCCATTAAATCAGATCAATCTGGTTTTATTCCGGGACGCTTCACCTTGTATTAGCTACATCAGATGTTCAGCTTAATGTCACAGGTAAGCCAGGATAACTCCAAAGTGGCAGCACTATTAAATGGATAAAAAACATTTGACTCTGGGGCATAGCCCTTTCTTTTTATGGTCCTGTGGAAGATAGAGATGGGAGAAGATTTTGTATCCATGGTTTCACTACTTTACAATTTTTCTAACACTAAAATCAGAGTGAATCACCAGCTCACGCGAGTCATTTCATGCAGGAGAGCTACGTAGACAAGGGTGCCCTCTTTTGCCTTTATTTTTTTCCCTGCTGATCGAGCTGCTTGCCAAATTTTTAGAGATAGTCATATACATAGAGGGATACAAATCTATAGTCATAGGGTGGTGGTCTCTGCCTATGCAGATGACATGGTGATCTTTGTCAAGAACCTGCAATGTGATTTTGTGCAAATTATGGTGGATTTATTGGATTTTAGCAGATTTTACAGATTCAAAATAAATACTACAAAATCGGTGATCTTTCCACTCACTGTGTCCACTGGTCAGTTCAATGATGGTTTCACGTTTCAGTGGCACATGGAAGACACTATGAATTCGGGAACAGATATGGATGGTTCTCCTGAGGTCCGGGTTTCTCCTTGGGAGGATAGCTCAGGGGCAATGTTCTCACCTTGGAAGCAAGACAATGCAGAAGAACACAGGTTTGATCCCCGGGTCCGCGCTTATAAACCTCTGGGTATTAAGCGTGTTACAAATAACCAATTACAATTACAATTATTATCATCACACTTATGTAAAGGTGTTAGAGCACACAAAATTTGTCTTTGTTCGATAGATGGTACTTCTCCTAAACTCTTGTGAGGGGATATCTCTAGTGAAAATGGTCTTGTTACCCCAGTTTTTGTATTTGTTTCTCAAAGTGCCACTGGCAGGGCCTACATATTATTTCATGATGTGCAATCAGCATTCTCCTGGTTTTATTGGGCTGGTAAGCAACAATGTGTGGCCTGGCAGAAATTGGTTGTGCTATTCGAGAGTGAGGGGCTGGCGTTCCCAGATATGCAGGCATATCATGAAGACCCTCAAGCAGGATATTTTGTATACTGGTTTGGCTAGGGTGGACTTATACGATGCATGGGGAGCAAGAGAGGGCCTTTCCAGCACTTTCCTTGCTTTGTACGATTATATTGACAGCTCCTGACAGGCAACCTAAGTCAAAGAATATGGTAGAGTTGACCTGCAGAGTTTATTTTATTTATATGTTTATATTGCGCTGCAGCCCACAGGCATCAGAGCGCATTACAAAGAGACAGACTAGAATATAGGAGACAGGACATGGCAAGGGCCACAGAGAACAAGACATATAGAAAGAATTTTTGGGCTAGCTGAATGACTAAAGTAGGCTCCTATTTAAAGAGAAGTGTCTTAAGTTGTTTTCTGAAGAGAAGATGGTTGGTTTCCAATCTCAATGCGGGCGGGAGTTTGTTCCATATAAGGACCGCTTTGGTCGTGAAAGCTCTACCTAATCCTTTTGATTTTTTTGTTGGAATAACTCCGAGGAGACCAGTCTTATTTGTTCTCAGGTTGCAGTGTGATTCATACCACATAAATTGTTTTTTTAGGTAGATTGGTGCTTTTCCATGTAAGCATCAGTATACTAGGGTAATGGCTTTAAATCTGATGCGTTCCTCGATCACCAGCCAGTGTAAGTCCTTTCTGTCTTTTGTAATATGTTCTCTCCTAGGTTTACCGGTAATTGTTCTAATGGCGTAATTTTGGACCACTTGACATTGTTTTAGACATTTGCTGCTTGCTCCTAGTAGCTGGGAGTTTCCATAATCCAACCGGGAGAGAATTGTGGCTCTTGCTATTATTGTGCTGTTTTGTTGGCTCAGCAGGGGTCTGATTTTTTTCAATAGTTTCTGATGATATTGGCAGTTCCTTTTAAGGTAGGCAGTGTGGTCCTCTGCTCCCAAGGATGCCTGTAGATAGATGCCTAGTGTTTTCACTTTTTCTGCTATAACTATTTGAGTCTCTTTGATCTTGAATGCGGTGTATTGCGGACTTAATTTTTTCCGGCATAAGGTGATCCAAAAATCATAAGCTCCATTTTGGTGGCATTTAAGCACATCCAATTGTCCTTCATCCAACATTCGATGATGTTATAAATTCTTGAGAGTTTTTCACTGTCCTGTTAATAATTACCACTTTGTTCGAACACCAGTTGGGTGTCGTCAGCGAAGTTGGTAAAAAATATACAGAGTTGGGACAGAAGTGAGCAAAGGCATTGCATGTATACATTGAACAATAGGGGGGAGAAGCTTGCGCCCTGAGGGACTCCACAGTTACCTGGTTTTGGTTTTGAGGAGTGTTTCCCCCAGACAATCTTAGATTGCCTGTCCTGCAAGAAGGATGACACCCAGTCTATGGCCTCCTCGGAGCAGTTTCCTGTGAGTGCACATTTGTAGAGAAGGGTAAAGGCGATGTTCTTTACTCCCCTAAGTTGCCGGTTACCCACATCAGAGGCTTACTGTTAACTAGCAAACTTGTATATGTGTGTTGTATGAGACAGTATGTTTCCGTGCCCAATTCCCAGAGAGGAAGTTCCTATCAGTAAAGAGTTGGAAGGGGGGTGTTACATCTCTAGATGTGTTTTTATACTTCAGGTTGTGGGACTCCTTGAAGGGCCTGTTTTCAACCTTCCGCAGAGAGCCAGAGACGGCATCTATATTAGATGTAATCAATTGGATGGTGTACACCAGTAGCGTAGTGTCCAGTCTCTGTAATAAAATACTCAAGACCCAGATGGGTAGGGTGGAGTTATCCCGGGGAAAGTGGGAGATGACATTTTGTTCTGCTATAACTATGGTGTGGCGCATTGTTGTGTACAGATTAAGAAAATTGCTCTTAATAGCAGATATAAATTGATACATTTTACATACATTGGGCCTCATTACGTGATCTGCCGTTGACACTGTAACACTGTTTCCGCTGCCTGACATCCCGGTGCCACCGAGATATCATAGTCTGTGGCGAAACGGTTATTTCCCCACTCCATAGGTATGGGAAACCTGAAGCACAGGCACTGTTAGTAACATTGCTGGTGCTTCAGTGAAAAGCCTGCCGGTAGGGGCCTGAACTCCCAGAAGGTCTTCTGTGCCCTTGTGGGCAGACTATTAGTTTGGCAGTCTGGAAAGGGTTTCGATACATTGCTACCAGCACACTTATTTCTTGCCCGCCAAACTTGTAATGAAGCCCATTCACCAATTCTACGAAAGCTACTACACCCTTATGGTTTTAAACAGATTTTTCTGTGACACACCAGATGAATGTGTGAGATGCGCAGCTACATTGGCAGACTTCCTCTGCATGGCCTGGAGATGTCCCCCGTAATCTGTTTCCTAGTGTTGTGGATGAGTGGCTCAATAGGCAGTTGATAATGTAAGTAATGGGGGTATTTGAACAACTGCGGGTAATAGAGCACATTAATTTGGGATGTATGGTAGAAAACAGACCTCGATTGTCCATTGCTACTCTTACAATACTGTAGATCTAATAGATCAATATTCATCACAATTGTATCAAATGGAGTACGGTTTTCATTCATTAAGGAGATTCCTATGTCTTTTCATTTGCAGAAGACAGTGCCCATTTTAAGAGGAAGCATGATGCTCCCCAGCAGAGTTATGTGAATAGTAAAGATCTGAACGCAGTTAGGGACTCTGGAGCCAATACAATTGTTAATATGGCTGAAGGAAGAAAGGCAGCAATTTATAAGGTTGTAGAAACTCTTAAGATTGCCTTACTGCAATGGTCATGGCATAGGGGTGCCCCCCCAACACATTTTCTAAATCAACCATGGTATGTTAATATCCTTTCCTGGAACACCCGTGGCAACACTTATTTTGTTAATGGATGCCTCCCATCATCCTACCTTCAGAAGTATCCTAAACATGGCCAAACACTTCATCAAGGGTCTACGCAGATACAACTTCATCACCCCTAACCTCATCGACCTTCACTGGCTTCCACTGCATGCACAAATCACTTTCACATCTTGCTGCATTATCATAAAGCAGTCACACTCAAGTCACCCGGCTACCTCGTAGAGAAACTCAGCATCTCTGGCAGGACACATGCAGACTTGAAATCTGCTGCTGCAAAAAGGAAAGGACCAAAAAACAGCCTTCTCTACCTATGCCCCAAGACTATGGAACCTCTCCCAGTAAGCATCAAAATCACCCCCACACGCCTACAATTCAGAAAAGAACTCAAGACCCACCTCTTCAAGGAGTCTCTCAAGTCAACCCTCGCGCAACCTGACTCGCGCAACTTCACCTGCCCTTCTCATCACCCGCCACCCAGCACAGCTGTACCCCTCCTCTGTCCCCCCTGTATCCTGCCCCAAGCTGTATATATGTTCTGTTGTTACCTCTTTAAAGCACTCCGTTATGTATCTGTATTGTTCTATACCTCTGTAAAGTGCTCCACCGCTTCTCAAAGCTAGATCTGCACCCAAATACAATAATAATAAGTAATAATTCCAGGGTCCTAAAACGCTATTTCACTATAATACATGTGTATTACAAGAAACTTGCGCCAAGAAATATTCATGGATGACCATATTTTGTACCAGGAGTGTGCTAGTAAAGGCCCCGAGGGGTGGCCCAAGCGAGGGCTGATAATTTGTTTAAGTAACAAGTTCTCTGCAAAGATATTGTTTTTAAGGAGAAACAATCATCAACGTTTTGGCTGTGGAAGTGCAGCTTAGGGGGAGTGAAATGTTATTATTCAATGTTTATGTTTTCCCAGGGGTGTGCTTAGTGCTGAAATCTGTGACACCATGAGAATTATTATGGTAGACTGGAGAATGGAGACCAGAAAATCAATGATCCTCGTTGAACGGGACTTTAATGCACATTGCCTGGAATTTCAATATATGGCCTACACCAGTAGGGGTACTGCTTTTGATATAGTTTTTTATAAGCCACCTAGCTGCCAAGGATGGCTTTGGTTAAAGAAATTGCTAAAGAATGTGGTTTGACGATGGTTAATGGTAATTTCTGATCGAAATATACAGGGAGGGTGCATTGTGGTGTGACTATTTTGGATTTTTATTTTACCCATAATGAATATTGTGATCATGTCAAATAATGTGACATTAAATTTGCCTACTATAGCGATCACCCTATGATATTGCTAAAAATGAATATTAAAAGGACATCAAATACAGATACAAATATTGGGGATATTGGGGATGAAGAGGTAAATTCATGGAAAAATCATATGATATGGGCACCTGTACCTAAGACATTTTGAAAGTAAAAGGCCTAACGCAAGGTTGTGTGGCGTAAAATAAAGTGAAATAAATCTAAATCATGGCTCACTCCGAATCGTATCCCCCTGCGTAGTGCAGAAGAAATGGAGAGAGGCCAAAACTGTAGACCGGAATATCAAGGCTAAATATGTATATAAGAAGTATAAGCAGGCGATTTTCAGAGCTAAATCTGCCTATTTTTCTTTTATGACACCCTAGGGAGGTCTTTTCAGTTATCTGAAATCGCTGTCATTCAAAATGTACCCCCTCCTCAATGGAGCCATCACTGAGGCAGGCTAATTTATTTAATGATTTTTTAAAGGAAAAAATAGAAACCATTTAGGATTATATTTTATTAATCTCCAATCCCTCCTGGATATAGGCTTGAATCTTGAATCAGACTCGACATACTTCCTCATTGTAGTTGGTGGACCCGCAATGTACAGTGAGTGCCCTTTGACTTCAGTCCTGTATCAGAGGACGATGTACATTCATGATTGCTCTGCTTAAACCAACCAGCAACCTCTTATTCTCATTGCCAGCTTGTACTGCAAGGCTTCTGGCATTAGCTTTCACTCCTTTTATAAATACATCTTTGGAGCAGGGTAGTGTGCCACTGGACCTTACAAAAGCCATTGTTCTGACCCTATTAAAAAAAACAATCTGTACTCATCCATGCTGCAGAACTATTGACCCATTGCAGGCCTTTCGTGGCCAGATAAACTGCTTGAGAAAGTGGTCAACAGCCAACTGCAGGGGTACATAGAAAAGGAGTCTCTGCTGGACCCTTTCCACTCTGGATTTAGACCCAAGTTTGGGACTGAGGCAGTGTTACTGGCATTAAAGACTGACTTGTTGGAGGCCACGGATAGACAAGATCTTTCATTATTGGTAAGGATGGACTTTTGGCGGCCTTTGACACAGTTGACCACTCGATATTGCTTAGTCACCTGCGAGAAATTGGTTATGTCTCTGAACATGCCTCTGTGAAAGATAGTGAGCTAAGGCTCTCACACCCAGGACTAATGTCTGGCAGAGAGACTCCCAGGACCCCCCTTGTTTTTTGCATCTGAACATGCCATGACATGGTTTGGCTAATTTCTATCAGGATGATGCCAGCAGGTAAAAATGGCGTACTTCTTCTCCGATCCCGCTTACATAGGCTGTAATGTTCCACAGGGATCCTCCCTGTCACCACTGCTTTTGAATCTTTATTTGTGGCCATTGATGAACTTTCTGAGGAGTCATCAGATTAATTTTCGGTTTTATACTGATGACAACCAGATGTCCGTCAGAATAGAGAATTCCGATGAAACATTCCTTAGGGTTAACCAGTGTCTTGACAAAGTCAGCCACTGGATTTCAGTAAATCAGTTGCAACTCAATCCAGCCAAGACCAAGGTTGCCCTCTTTTGGCTGAAAAATTACTTTGCTGTAGGGAAGCACCCTCAAAACTCATGCTTCCTGGGGGAAGAACTTAAATCCACCTCTAAAATAAATAATATTGACTGTATATGGCAGGACAATCTTGGCAGTGAAAGTCAGGTCAGTGACAAAGCCCAGATAGTTTTCTATTCTCTGTGCCTGCTACGACAATTTCTGATGTTTATTCCAAGCAATGATCATGCTGTTGCAGTGGGTTCCTAATAAAATCACATTAAGACTCCTGCAACAGCCTTCTTGCTGGAATTCCGGCAAAGCAGTGTCAGAGATTGCAGAGGAAACAGAACACAGCTGTTAGACTGATTTGTCAATTCAGCAGATCCACCCATGTCTCAGCTGCTCACCGAACTCTCCACTGGCTGGCAGTGGATGATAGATTGAAGTTCAAGGTGGCTTGTTTTATCTTTAAGAGCTCTTAGGGTTCTGCAATATTATATGTTTTGGACAAGCTTCGCTGGAATCAACCGACCTGGCAGCTAGGCTCGGGGAATCAATTGTTGTTAAACATTCCTCGACCATGCTGTGTTACAAGGGGAGATAGAAGATTTGACTTTCATAGCCATAAGTTGTGTAGTAGCATTCCCCGAGAAATTAGAGCCCTGGAATCTTTTTACCAGTTTCGAAGAACCCTCAAAACCTTCCTTTTTAAATAAGGACGTTAGAGGCCTTTCACTTTTCTTCTATATATATATCCCTATTTTGACAAATTGGCGCTTCAATGGTTCATTTGATCTGCTGTTTATTTTTAATACCATCTGCACCTCTATGCGATTTGGTTCGTCTTTGTGCGTGTTTATAAATTCCTCAAATCATAAAAGGTGTTGTTATGATTTATTGGCAGTTTATTGTACCTGCTATCGCCTAAGGCCTATCATTTAAGGACTTACTGCCTTAACTGGCTGGAGGGCATAATATGGAGGAGCCTGTTGGGGATAGCACAATGTGTCCCTATCCAGGTGTTGTGTTTGGAGTTAGGGCTAACTTCCATTTTGGGCCTGCTATTCCTCAAATAAAGGCTGTGAAGGATCCCAAGTGCCCCTTGCTATTCGTCATGGGAAATACTATGAAAAATGGTATGTCGGTGGTTATGCAGGCATGTAATAAAATATATTTGGAGTTGTTTGAATTTGTAGAATGGACTCCAGAGTGGGAGAAGGAAGAGACCAGTCTGAAAAAAAAGTTATCTAAGGTCTTAATAGTACCTGATGCAATCTCTGGACCCTGCTTTAAGAAGATTTATTATGCTTCTACTTTTTAATCAATTACCTACTCTTAGGGGGTCATTACGACCCAGGCGGTAGGGAAGTTAACGGGGCCATTAGAGTTGCCTACCCCGTTAACTCCCTACCGCCTGATTAAGAGGTCTCCTCGCGGGATCCGCTAAGGATGTCTGGTTTTACCAGTCATCCTTAGCAGGTCCTGTGAGCAGACCAGGATGCAAACAACAGGCCCATCATTAACGGGCCTGTTGTTTGCATCCTCCCCATTCCCATTGAGCCCTATGGTGGCTCGAATGGGAATGGGGATGTACAGGGTCTGGGTTCCTGGAATGGGAACATACCGGACCCTCCAAGGTATGAATGGCCCGGTATTTCCCCATTCCAGGAACCCTGACCCGGTACCCAGAAGAGGGGTAGCCATGCCCCAAACAGCAGCATGGCTACCTCCAGGGTCGTAATGACCCCCCTAGTGTTATAGGGCCCAGGATTAGGAAAATCTGAGAGGAGAGGGCTGTTGTTTGTATAAATGTCAAGGCCAATTTGAGTGCATTCAGCATGTTTTGAAACGCTGTCGTATGCTGGGAAATTTCTACTTATTCAATTTGGGGGAAATTGTCAGCAATGCAGATTACGTTAAATGTAAATCCTTTTGGAAAAGATGCATTATAGGCAAAAATAACCACTTTAATATGGCTCTGTTTAAACTGTGGTTAAGAATTGTAGTAATACTTCAATCTTCGCAGTAAGAGAGTGGTCAACATTAAATGTTTATAGGTATTGGTGAAAGAATGTTTTATCAGTTAGATGTCTTATTCATTTGATCACTATGATGGAATATACCATTGGTATGATGAAATGTATAACTTTATAGATTCATGTGATTTAGTAAAATATTTTGTGAAAAGGTATTTTTGACCTGAAACACATAAAAACAAACAGTGTTAAATCACAGTACATAAGTGTTCACGAGTTAGGGAAGCTATTTATTCTGTAAATACACGTACGATATAGATGCTATGTACCGCTATATTTATTTCTTTATTATGTATTTATTTATGTTTACATTTGTTAAGCACACAAAACCCACAGGCATAAAGGTGCTGTTGCGACCCTGTACATTAAGCTTGAAGGAAGGGGGAGGTGTGAGTGACAGTCAGTCTTCGTGCGGCTTTAGGTGAAGAGCCTAATATACTATATACTGCTATAGACAGCTATATATATATATATAGAGCCATATACAGAACATTTGTTCATACATTATTTCATTTAGTGACTACCACTAGAGGAAATCCCACACTTTATATTTTCACGTGATAGGAAAAATATTAGGCCCTAATTTATGGACCTCTTACTGTGGTACAAATTCGCTTTGCACTGCCAACAAACACGTTGAACCGGCCTAATTGACAGAGTGGTGCAAAGTGTATTTTTGTGTAGCAAAGTCACTTTGCACTGCAAAAGTATTTGTTGCGCCGCGCTAAATGGGCCTATTAACTCAACGGGCCTTATTACAACCATGGCGGTCTGGGAACTACGGTACCGGTAAGCATGCCGGTAGCGTAGTTCCTGGACTGCCATACTACGTGCTCTGCTCGCGGGTGACGTTTCACCCGCCAGGTTTTTCCTGGAGGGTGTTACGGCACACGCGAGCAGAGCACGTTGGATGCACCGGCACAACTCTGAATGTGCCGGTGCATCCGACGTCCCCATCCCCATTCAGCCCTATGGGGCAGAATGGGGATCGGGATGCCCTTGATTCCGGCACCGGCAAATGGGCAATTACCGGGTCTGCCAAGCTCTTTTCGAATTATTAGGCTCACCGATATATGTTCATAGTGACTACTTAGGATCAGCGCATCTGATTCAACTTCAATCCTTATTTCCACATTTCATGTGTCCTGGTTCCTTCTAGGGGCTCCAGTGGAAGTGTGTGGATGCTGCAGATCCATTTCCAACTACCTCTTTCTCTTATTACAAACAATAGCGGTATTTAATAGCGCACAGTCACCATACGACCCCTAGTCCTTATTTCATAGACTGAATGGATGAAATGGATTAAATTGATAGGATGGATGGATGGATGGATGGATGGATGGATGGATGGATGGATGGATGGATGGATGGATGGATTCTCTGAATCATTTTTATGTTGCAATTGATCAGTCCTTGGAGCACGTTTTGAAGCATTATGCAGTTCCCTCCTGGTTACCGAATCGGCCGACTGTGAGCACTCAGCCTCAACGGATGTATCGTTCTGAGGGAGAATCAGGTTGTTTACATTTATGGCTGTTTTTTTGGTCGCAGGTTGGCCTTGGTCTGTACATTAAATCACTGATTATTTTGATTGCTGGAGGTTGTAGTTGACAGTGAATGGCTGAGGCGGAGCCTACTTTGTTGCTTACCAAACATTCTGTTGAGCGCTCTGATAGCAATGTTCTCATCCATTTATTTGAGTCAAGCAGCCACGACATCATGGTGGTTTTTTACATTTGATAACCACTGGCCAGATTGCATAGGCGTGCTTGCCACATGGCTTAAGTTTCTGCCTAGTGGTCATGTCTGGTTTGCACCTTGTTGGTAAATGCATCTAAATATAGCTTTTCTGAATGCATCATAGCCAGTATAGTTGCATTATCCTTGATATTCCCATTGACTGACTCATAGAGCTTTGTAAAGAGCGCCAATGAGATGATTAAGGCTGCCATTAGGTTATTATGTATTTGAAAACCGGCAGCTATTGACAATTGAGAGTTGTCTTTATTAGGTTCTGAGTAATAAGGTGACCCGCTCGATTCAGATGAAATATTTGAGTTGTTGGAATCAATTGTCGGATCAGGGCTGTAAGATGGGCTCTATGGCTCTACTGACTACGACTTGGCTTAATGAGTTATTATTTCAAATAAAGGCACCGTGTTGATTTGCTGCACGGAAGGCACAGCAGAATTGCAGTTTGTGTTTTTGTTGTGGTCTGATATGAATGCCTTAGGAGAGTTGACACTGCCGAAAGGACATTTCTTTTGTCGTGATTTCGACCCACTGGCTCCATTTGAAGTATCTTGTTATGTGAGATACCCTGTAATGTCCCAAGCACTTCGCCTGAGCGAGAGGGAGTCAGCACTCCAGTCACTATTGTAGTCACATTTAATTCCTTTTCTGAGCATCGTACTCATCAATTTCCTCCGCCAGTGACTTTTCATTGATCTTGGTGTAGATCATTGGTTTTGGATGTACCGCAATGCTTTTAGGAGTAGACATCTTGCCTAACCATGCAACGGGAGAAGTGGTGGCAAGAATTGTGTCCTCAAAATGAAAGCTTTTTGTGGAAATGCCTCTGGACGGCTCACTCGTCCGCTATTCAACACTGTTGTTACGGTCTTAGAGAAAGTAGTTTGTAAAGTTAAAAGCGTCGAAATCGGCGAACCTGTGGGAAAAAGTGTCATGTGGTCAATCATTACTCGCACATCCGCGATTTCCACAGTTGGATTAGATGCAGCTGCTGGCGACAGCGGCTGAAGAACTTCATTCGCCGCTGGGAGCGGTACGTCTTCCATGTTACATAGTTCACCGGATTGGATAATCAAGTTGGGCAATTGGGAAACGCAATCAGTGGTGGATCTATGTGATCCGACCGCGGCTGATTTTGCCTCGGTCGGAACGTTCACATGAAAAATGGTGCAAACTACCAAAAGTTTGCACCTTTCTCATGTAAACACACATACATACTATGGGGGCTGCAGGGGTTTCCCCCGCAACCCCCGCTCACTATACTGTGAAGTATAGTGAGCGGGGAGTTGCAGCGGACACCCCCGCAGCCCCTGTTTTTTTTTTGTTTTTTTTTGGGTGTGCTTTAACTTATCTGCAATGCTACCACCAAAGGTTCGAACTTTCGGTTTTTGAACCTTTGGTGGTAGCATTTTTAGAACTTTTCGTCCTTGCGGACATTTTTTGTTGGTAAAAAGGTACAAACCCTCAGTGGTTGGGTGCACGGTCTGCTCAAAGTGTTACTGTTACTGTTTATAGGCACATCAGTGTCATGCATGGAGCCTTAGGTACAGACAGATGGTAACGCCCCATTCTCAGAAGCAAACTCGGCTTTGGGCAGCTCAGCTTCATGAAGTTCGGTGTTGGTTAGGTCTAGATCACTGTTATGATTCTTTGAGTGCACGTGTTGGTGAGAAGCATTACTTGCAGGCAGGCAGACAGACTACATAGCAACACCAGCTTCAATAGAGACTGTGAGAGACTAGAATCTTGCCGGTCGCATTTGCCAGAGCTACGTGCCTCCAGGGTAAGATATAGGTGGTCCCAAGTTTCTAAAAAGGACGGTAGCAAAAAGTGGCAGGCAGGCAGAAAGACTCCACAGCAAAACCAGCTTCAACAGAGACTGAAAGAGAATTGACTCTCGCCGGACTCATGATTTCTTTTAGAGATTTTTCTAACCATTCATTCTGAATGATGAAATTGGATTTTTGATTTAATCAATTTTAGCCTTGGTGGGTGTTGTGTTTAAGCAACTAACTGTAATTGTAACTTAATTGCTTGACTGTTGAATGTTTTATCGTTTATATTTCGTGTAATGTTACTCTTTAATATTCATGTGATGTGTATTTTTGTAAAAATGTGAAAGTTTTCTTGTAAACCGTAACCTAATAAAAAAAAAAATCTATATATATATATATATATATATATATATATATATATATATATATATATATATATATTCAGTGAAAAAACTTTGTTAAAGGGACGTTATGGTTCAAAGTAAAACCGAAAAACCCCTGAAATTCGGCAGTTATGGTAACATAAGCAACCATAACTCGCGCCACCGTGCACTGCTAAAGATGACATCACAAATGTCATTGATGACATCACTGATGATATCACATGTGCATTTACTTTTCATAAAAACTCTGTACAAGGGATTCTTATAATGCTGACCAACAACTGTCAAGGATCATTGGGATAAATATCATGAGCTAACTAGTGCATTAAGCAATGCATTGATATAAATAGCATTCTATTATGAAGTTCTATCCAGTATACTAAGCTACTCATGCAGAAACATAGGCAGTGTGTGCAGCATACATGATGAAGGTTCCATATTCATAAACTTGCCATGTTGAATACTGAAATGATAACTGCTTTCTTATTAGAGTTTTGCGTACTGTGAAACATGTAATAAGTAGATAATAAAACCCAATTAATACATCATTATTACAGACAAAACACAAAGAGACAACAACACATACAAATATGAGTATATACAGGGACAGTGAAGTAAACAAAAAAGCAGAAATAGTAGCAGAAAGAGTTCATAACCTAACTGATTGCCTTTATGCAGACAAATTATTGCTCTGTTTCAAAGCTGCTACTTACCATACGTATGTGTATCACATGATGTGACTGCACCCAAAGGAAAGGAGAGTGAGTATAATGTATACAAATATGAGCATATACAGGGAAGGTAGAGTAATAAAAATAAAACTATGAGAAAGTGCTGATAACCCTAATGATTATCTTCGTGCACAGAAATGATTGCTCTCTTTCAGGCCTGTGTCTTCCGCTATGTATATGTTTCATATGATGTGACTTGACCCTAAGTCTATAAATATAGTACCTTTTCAATTTTTACTTCCTGACTGTTACTGAAGAAAACTATGTGGCTTTGATATGTCAGTAAAGGATAAAAAGGGAGAGCCAGCCATGTGATGTCATCAGTGATGTCATCAATGACATTTGTGATGTCATCTTTGATGTCCTGGGTGTTAGTGTTAGCAGTGCACAGTGGCGCGAGTTATGGTTGCTTATGTTACCATAACTGCCGAATTTCAGGGGTTTTTCGGTTTTACTTTGAACCATAACGTCCCTTTAACAAAGTTTTTTCACTGAATTTCATAGGTTTTTAGTAGCGCAACATAACCATAACGTCCCTTTAACAAAGTTTTTTTACTGAATTTCATAGGTTTTTAGTAGCGCAACTTAACCATAACGTCCCTTTAACAAAGTTTTTTCACTGAATTTCATAGGTTTTTAGTAGCACAACTTAACCATAACATCCGTGACTTCATATACATGTAACATAGAACATACTAACCCCTTCGTAGTGATTTTCATGTCCGCGGACTACCGCCATGTCGGCGGACATATCGAAAATCTAAGCGTGGTGAATGTAAATTTAAATAGTGTGCCCCATTTCCCCTTTGAAGTTTGCTCTGAAAAGAGCCGTTTTTTTTTTTTTTACAGATGCTTGACAGACACCTGTTATTTTGTATTTTTTTTCTTGTTTTTTTTTTCTTACTTTACTACTAAAATCTTCACATATCCTTCTCCAAAGCAACCCTTACATTCCAAAATAGAAAGGCATTGCCCGTAAAAGATAAAGAAATGCCATCTTCTTTAAAATTAACAGCATTACTGGCATCAATATTCTCATTATTACAGAAGAACATACCAGCTCTAAGCATGAAGGCACACATGCCTCGGTTGATGACACACCTAGCAATGTTTTGCTGAGGACAAAAAACTGAACTATTGTCCCATATTGCCCTAGGTAGTAATCCAGAAAGAATTACTTTCGCATTTGGAAGGATCTTCATTACGGCTTGAACCAAGCGTTCCAAATCAGCCAACAAAGTAGGGGCACTGACGTTGCCCGAATGGAAAGCACCATAGTGCAAAACTACCACATGTGGACTGTTCATCTTGGCCATATCCTCACAAACGTGTACAATTCCCTGTACATTGCAATCAGGTACAGTGCTCCACACCACCCCCACTCCTTTCACATTAAAGTTCTTTGCAACATGCCTGCATTGAGTGTACTCTTGTAAACCATGCACAAACATATCTCCGAGCACCAACAACCTGACTTTCTCCACTTCTGCCATCTTCACTACACACAGTCTCTTTCAACACAAATCCACAACCTCGACATCTGATTGGCTGATCCGTACAGTCTTCTTTCCATGTTGGATTTCCTGGAAAAACCCGGATGTAGCACACCCTGTCCGCGAACAGCCGCGGTGTTCGCGGACGGCGTCCACTTTACTCTCTGTGCCATTCCCTCATTGCATACAGCTAAGCAATCACACAATACGAATAACGTCTTCAGAAAACCCCCATTTTGTGAATTTTCGAACAATTCAGGACAATTATCATTTCATTATTCAAAATATTAACATTACAAATATTATACTTTCATCTTGTACTCTGCACACAATGCTATGTTTCTCCATTATTAGCTCAGTATACTAGATAGAATCCCATAATCCAATGCTATTTATATCAATGCATCGTTCAAAGCACTAATAACGGTATGATATTTATTGCAATATCCTTGACACTTTTTTCGCAACATTATAATAAAAATCCCTAGTACACAAATTCCATGAAAAGTACATACACATTTGATGTCATCAGTGATTTCATCAATGACATTTGCGATGTCATCTTTGATGTCCTGGGTGTTAGTCTTAGCAGTGCACGGTGGTGGCGCGAGTTATTTTTCATAGCTTACCATAACTTGCGATTTTCAGGGGTCTTTCGGCTGTACTTAGAACCATAACGGCCCTTAAACAAACTTTTTTTAATATCACACAAACAATATACAAACATGGCGTGCAAAAAACAACTTCTCACAGATGGCTTTACACAGAATATTGCAAAGTAAGAATTTATGCTCATTCACAGTGAAGGTCAGCTGCTTCCATTTTTTTCTCGGGCCCCGGAGAGGCTCACGAAGCGGACTATAAGGTTGTATTGTGTTTTGACCTTGACAGATAGAGATTGTGATGAAAGACTTCTCTTGAAGGAGTGTTGCTAAAACGTAAGAGAAGATAAGGATGAAATTTCTGAAACGAAACCACTTTTATATATTATATCACTATGCGAAAGATCGTTTGCACACGCGGAGTCGTATTTTGGGACTGCACTACTCGTAGACAATGGAAATTGCAATTGTACTGTAAGTAACCCTTTAGATTATTTTATACCAAATATAATTACAATAGCGTAGCATTAAAGACCACTCAAGTTGAACTTGTTTGTTGAAAGTGGCATAATGTTTTCTACCGCACACTATCACTGCCGAATTGATCCGCTGTCGTTTAGAGGGCTCTGAAAAAGGCAGACAACACAGGGTGGGTTAATAGAAATAATTTAACCGGTCTATAGGCGGTCAAGCGCTCTACTCGCTGTGCCACTTCACTGTAGCCTGTCAAGTGGCACAGCGAGTAAAACACTCGCTTTGACATCCGTACACACCTTGCTAACGCAAGTTTGAATCCCGGCAAGGCCAAACTCAGCCTTTCATCCTTCCGTGGTCGATAAATGAGCACCACACACAGTGGTTCTTAGCGCTATATGAATGGGAAAATATTAGTATTTTATTATTAACATACTCCGTTGCACTATCTTCGATAGCAAATAGTTTCACGCCCTAATAAATAAAATGATGATTTTTAATGAAGATCAGCTGGTGAGACTAATTTATGTTTTTTAAAACAGGTATGTGGCCCCATTTTGCCTATGTCACGATTTACTGACTCCAGCGGATGGGGTCTTCAACTGCCAGGTGCAGGTCCAAATATGCAACTTCATGACCCTCACCATTTTATGGGACAATCGCCAAGGACCAATAAGCCCTTATGCAGTACTAGCGGCTACAAACAACATACCAACCAATAGGGTGGTCTAATGGCTCGTTGTTGGAGCAACCTTCCGATTATCAGAGCGACCATTTACTGCTTTTATCATAAACCAACAGCCTATCTATCGCAAAGGAACAACGCGTAGCTCAAAATAAACTTTTGCTGATCGACAGCAGAGGCAATAGCAAATCGCTGAATATTCACTAAACATTTCATGTGAAATAAATGTACTTTACAAAATGTACAATCCTGCTGTTTACTTTTAAACCACAGTTTCATATTCCGAATTGTGGCGCACTGAGTTGTAAGCTGATCTAACACCCTCTGTACTGCAAAGGAACATTGCGTGCCTCAACATGAACTTTTGCGGATCGACAACAAAGACAAATGCAAATTGCTGAATATTCTCTAAACATTTGATGTCAAATAAATGTACTTTACAAAATTTACAATCTTGCTGTTTGCTTTTAAATCACTGTTTCATATTCTGAATTGTGGCGCGCTGTGTTGTGACATAATATGTGTTGTCTTCCGGGTTCTGTGTAAAGTCACTTAGAACTGCAGAGGACTGGGCACGTTTGATGACGCACCCTGTAACATCACGGAGAGAGGCAGGGAATATGAATGCTTTGATAATATGAGGCTTAGGGGCGGGAGATATGATTTAGTGTCGCAAAAGCAAGTCAGCCAGGTCAATAGCGCCAGTCATAGGATTATCACATAATGTCGGCACACACCAGCCGGATTTATCGTTTCTTTAGTGGACAAAAAGTCGGTTGACGCCCATAGGAAATTGTACTATTAGCGGACAAAAGGAGTGGTCTTAAAACACTTTCACCCTGACAACGAAACAATACAAACAACGTTCTCAGAACACCCCCATTTTGTGTATTGCAACCATTTCGGGACACCGCGAGCGTTCTTAGAACACATTCAACTAGACAGATTACAATACGGACAGCGTCCTGAGGACACTCCCAGTTTGTGTATTTACAAACAATTAAGTAAACCGCGAGTGTTCATAGCTCATTTTTACCTTCCTTGCGAACAAAAATGACACATACTCCGTCCTCTAAACACCCCACCATTTAGTTTATTTACAAAATGTCAGAACAGCCGTGTTCTCCGCGGACAAATCGAACGCAACAAAAACGTCTAGCACATAAAAAAGCAAATCATTGAACCTATCTCATACTCCCCCACCCTCCCCCAACACACGGCACTAAATACCATTTTTTATCCACATTTCACCACGCTGTACGCGGTCGACGGTGAATACAAGATGGCGGGTGCCACAGAAAATCTGACACGCTCCATGCCCCTCACCGTCCAATCAGCGAAAACGTTGCATGTCCACGGACATGACGCAAGGCCATGGGCCAATCGGGGTGCTGTCCGCGGAGCGAACAGGGAAGTCCGTCCGCGAAGCGAACACAGATATCACTAATTTGTTTGCCTTATGTTTTGGTCATTTTATAAAAAACTACTGGACGGATTTACACCAAATTTGCAAAAGCACACTTTCGGGACCAAGCCCCCGCTCCTGCCGCAAATTTGGTGTAAATCCGTCCAGCGGTTTGGCCTGTGGCCGTGCGCAAAGTTTTTTCCCATTCAGTCTATGGGAAACAAAAAAGTTTTGGGTCCCCCCTATAACTTTGCCCCCCCCCTGGACGAATCCTCACCAAACTTTGCAAAAAACCAAACTTTGCAAAAAAATTCAGAGTGACCCATATACTTTTTCTGCAAAGTTTGGTGAGGATCTGTCCAGGGAGAGCGGAGTTATGAGCCGCCCAAAAAGTGTTCTTTCTATGGAAACAGCAACTTAACCATAACTACATGGCCACTACTGTGGCCATGTTATATATATATATATATATATATATATATATATATATATATATATATATATATATATATATATCATATATATATATATATATATATATATATATATATATATGATATATATATATATTATATATGTTTTGCAGCAGAGTGGAACAGCCCAGTCGTGGAGATCTGGATTACTCAAGAAAATATTTGGCAGTATCATCGGCACTTCTGTTACAGGTGGTGCTGTTGACCAATTATTGCACGACTGCTGCTGGCATGCTGGGCACATTAGGATTGGGCTCCCGATTCTGAGTCAGGTAGCCTCTGCATTACTCACCAACCTGAATCCGACACAGATTCAGGTTGATGAGTTCACCTTAGATGGTGACAATATGTTGCTCTTTTGCAGTTCAAGGAGAGGTATAGTTTTTGTGGACTGGAAGGTGAGTTATCTGGAGCCACTGGTGAAAGAAGTGGAGAGGTACCTGGGCATCTAAGGAGGTGGTGACCCATGGTGGATAGCTGGAATGGGGTTACATCCCGGATACCTGAAACAGTGCTGCTCTTCTGTCTGAGCCAAAACCACACAGTGATGGAAAATTCCCCAATGTGAGCTCTCAGTCCTCCTCCCATGATGCCAATGGAGCATTTAATGACATCAAGGTAATGTTCAATCAACTACAAGCTAGTATACAATCATTGGATGGGAAGATGGAAACGCTGACACATAGTGTAGTCCACATGCAGGTCCGCTTGGATAAACATGGAGAGAGGTTGGATAAGGTTGAGGGGCGGGTCTCCACAGTTCAGGATGAGTCCTAAACCACATTGTGGGAGTTGGTCCAAGTGAAGAGGGTCTTACAGGAAATAGCGGGTAAGCAGGAGGATCTCGAATCCAGGCCCAAGGGGAACAATCAAAGGATAGTAGGAATTCCTGAGTCAGTGGAAGAGCAGGCCTTGGAACCTTTAGTTGAATCAATCCTGCCCTAAGCACTGGGAGGAGAATATTTCTCAGCATTGTTTATCATGGAAAGGGCACAACCAGGGGCAAGAAACCGATTCTGGGTGCACCAACCAGCCCAATAACAGGTCAGTTTGTTGAACTATCGAGATAGATATCTTTCTCTCAGAAAGGCCAGGGAGAAAAGAACTCTGACATATAAGAGATACCCTTTTAACCTTTTTCCAGACTTCTTTGATAATGTGCAGGCATCTAGGACATATATGGATGTTCAAAAGCTGCTACGGGAGAGAGGCATGAGATATAACATGTTTTTTCTTACTAAACCTGGATTTTTTAACACCCTGGAAGAGGTCAACACTTTCCTAGAGTTGCTGCCCCGGATCCCTAGATGATGGAGAACAATGAGCGGGGGTTTGATTCACCATATGTTGTTATACATTAAGACTGGTTACTGATTGTTGTGCTATATAAATTGGGGGTGGTGAGGAGGTGACAAATATTGTCGAGGCATAGGGGTGGCTGGGTGTGAGGCTGCCCTCATGCAGAAGCTTAAGATTACAAATGGGTTGGGGGGTGGATATAACTGGCAAGTTGGGGTTGCTGGCGGGCAGGGTGGTGCTAGTTGTTTTTTTTTTGGAGGGGTGCATCTACTAAGAGATGCCATGGTTGCATTGGGGACGGTCTGAGCGGGGCTGGATAGGGATGGGGATATGCCTCATAGCCGGGGTAATGAAGACATGTGTTTTCCACAGCTCAGAGTTTCGGAAGGATGCCCACATTGGCATGGCTAGGGGTTTGAAATGTATGACTTGGAACATCAATGGTTTGAAATGTATGACTTGGAACATCAGGGGTTTGAAATACCCATCTAAAGACTGGAAGAGGTTATCATACATGAAATGTCAGCACATTGATGTAGCATTTTTGCAAGAGACGCTTTTGACTTCAATGGGGAATCACGATTTGGGCAGGGTTGGGGATGCCATTGCTATTTCTCTTCCTACTCCTCTTATTCGAGGGGGGCTTGCATACTGATACAAAGTTCAGTGTGTTTTTGCTAGAAGGAATTTATTAAAGACCAAGAGGTTGAGTGCTACTGGCAATGGGAGTTATACACGGCCAGGATATTACTTTAATCAATTACTATGGTCCCAATCAAGACACAGTGGACACACTTGCTCAATAACTGGATCAGAGCACAACCAGTGTGATTAGGAGAGGGGGGATTTTAACGTAGTGATAAAGCCGGGACTGGACAGAACTAGGTGATGGGGTGCGCAGAGGGCCCCTTTGAAATCGACCTGTAAGTTAAAGGACTTGAGCTGGGAATGGTGGCTGAATGATATCTGGAAGACTAGACATGGGGAGGAGAAGGGGTACACATTTAGCTCCAAGGTCCACCAGTCCATGTCTCATTTAGACTACTTTTTGATCTCAGACAGGAATACAGGGTGGGTGGAAGAGGTAAATATATTAGTGCTCATGACTTCAGATCAAACACTGATAGAACTGGTTCTGGACTCACAGGGGTGAATGGGCAGGAGACTGATCTGGGATTTTATAAGTTAAGTGCTGTCTGACGTGGTGTTTTCCTCCAGGATCCCAAAAGTCATTGATAACATAGTTACTGATACATATTCAGTGCTGTGGGAAACCTTTAAATATGTGTTGAGTGGGTAGTGTACTTTGAGGGAGTCTGGGATACTGAAACAGATACAGGGAAAACGGTGGGTAGTGAGGCACATATTCAGCAGTTCCAGGCAGAGGCAGAACTGAAGAGTGATGCAACTAAGGAAAACATTGTTGGAGTGGAATTAGAGACATTCCTGGAGGCAGCCCAGAGGGAAGTGAATTTCCTATTAGGAAAGGCAGTGGTTAGGCAACACGGGGAACGCACGCGCTGTGGTAAATTACTCACACGAGCAGCCAGAATTGATGCTCCTAGAACTCACATTATGTGCATTCAGGTTGAGCAGGGATATTGTTCAGGCATTCTGTGATTTCTATACCTGCCTTTATTCCTCACAAGCTAGGACTTCACAATCCGAGTTAAGGGAATTTCTTGATCGGGTAGCACTCTCTTGGTGTGGGGTGGAGGAGCGAGAGTGGCTGTGTTGACCTTTCAAAGAGCAAGAAATCCATCATGCCATTTACGCGCCGTCATCTGGGAAGGTCCCCGGTCCAGGTGGCTTTATGGCCGAGCTTTATAAGCATTTTGCGCCGCCTTTGGCTCCACATCTCCTGGAAGTATATCAACAGGCCTTGCGGGAGTGTTGGCTACTGGACAGAAAGAAGGAGGCAGTGGGCATATTTTTGTTGAAACCATGGAAAGCAGCAGATCAACACTACTCCTATCACCCGATTCCACTTATTAACTTGGACAACAAGATATTGGTGAAATTATTGGCCACAAGGTTACATCTGATGGATAAATCCATTAAATCAGATCAATCCGGTTTTATTCCGGGACGCTTCAGCTCGTATTAGCTACGTCACATGTTTTACTTAATGTCACAGGTAAGCCAGGATAACTCCAAAGTGGCAGCACTATTAAATGGAGAAAAAGCATTTGACTCTGGGGAATAGCCCTTTCTTTTTATGGTCCTGAGGAAGATAGAGATGGGAGAAGATTGCATATCCATGGTTTCACTACTTTACAATTTGTCTAACACTAAAATCAGAGTGAATGGCCAGCTCACGCCAGTCATTTCATGCAGGAGAGCCACCAGACAGGGGTGTCCTCTTTTGCCTTTATTGTTTTCCCTGCTGATGGAGCTGCTTGCCAAATTTTTAGAGATTGTCATATACATAGAGGGATTCAATTCTATAGTCATAGGGTGGTGGTCTCTGCCTATGCAGATGACAAGTTGATATTTGTCAAGAACCTGCAAGATAATTTTGTGCCAATTATGGTGGATTTATTGGATTTTAGCAGATTTTACAGATTCAAAATCAATACTACAAAATCGGTGCTCTTTCCACTCTCTGTGTGTACTGGGCAGTTCAATGATGGTTTCACGTTTCAGTGGCACATAGAAGACACTACGTATTCGGGAATAGATATGAATGGTTCTGCTGAGTTCCTGGTGTCTCTCTGGGAGGATAGCTCAGGGGCAACATTCTCGTCTTGGAAGCAAGACAATGCAGAAAAACACAGGTTTGATCCCCGGGTCCGTGCTTATAAACCTCTGGGTATTAAGCGTGTTACAAATAACCAATTGCAATTACAAATTGTAATCATCACACTTATGTAAAGGTGTTAAAGCACATAGAATTCGTCTTTGTTCGATAGATGGGACTTCCCCTACACTCTTGTGGGAGGATATCTCTAGTGAAAATGGTCTTGTTACCCCGTTTTTTGTATTTTTTTCTCAATGTGCCACTGGCAGGGCCTATATCTTATTTTCATGATGTGCGTCCAGCGTTCTCCTAGTTTTATTGGACTGGTAAGCAATCATGTGTGGCATGGCAGAAATTGGTTGTGCTATTGGAGAGAGAGGGGCTGGCGTTCCCAGATATGGAGGCATATCATGAAGACCCTCGAGCAGGATTTTTTGTTTACTGGTTTGGCGAGGGGACTGATACGATGCATGGGGAGCAAGAGAGGGCCTTTCCAGCACCTTCCTTGCTTTGTACGATTATATTGATGGCTCCTGACAGGCAACCTAAGTCAAAGAATATGGTAGAGTTGACCTGCAGAGTGAGTGCACATTTTGTAGGGAAGGGTAAAGGCGATGTTCTTTACTCCCCTAAGTTGCCAGTTACCCACATCATAGGATTACCATTAACTAGCAAACTTGGATATGTACGTTGTATGAGACAGTATGTTTCCGTGCCCAATTCCCAGAGAGGCAGTGCCTATCAGTAAAGAGTTGGAAGGGGGGCGTTTCATCTCTAGATGTGTTTTTATACTTCAGGTTGTGGGACTCCCTGAAGGGCCTGTTTTCAACCTTCCGGAAAGAGCCAGAGACGGCATCTATATTAGATGAAATGAATTGGATGGTGTACACCAGTAGAGTAGTGTCCAGTCTCTGTAATAAAATACTCAAGACCCGGGTGGGTAGGGTGGAGTCATCCCTGGGAAAGTGGGAGATGACATTGTGTTCTGCTATAACTATGGTGTGGCGCATTGTTGTGTACAGATTAAGAAAATTGCTCTTGATAGCAGATGTAAATTGATACATTTTAAATACATTGGGCCTCATTACGTGGTCTGCCGCTGACACTGTAACACTGTTGCCGCTGCCTGACATCCCGGTGCCACCGGGATATAATAGTATGTGGCAGAACGGTTATTTCCCCACTCCATAGGTATGGGAAACCTGAAGCACAGGCACTGTTAGTAACATTGCTGGTGCTTCAGTGAAAAGCCTGCTGGTAGGGGCCTGAACACCCAGAAGGTCAGGCTGCCAGAAGTTCTGTACCCTTGTGGGCAGACTATTAGTTTGGCAGTCTGGAAAGGGTTTCGAAACATTGATACCAGCACACTTATTTCTGGACCGCCAAACTTGTAATGAAGGCCATTCACCAATTCTACGAAAGCTACTACACCCTTATGGTTTTAAACATATTTTTCTGTGACACACCAGATGAATGTGTGAGATGCGCAGCTACATTGGCAGACTTCCTCTGCATGGCCTGGAGATGTACACTGTGCTACATTTTTTGGAGGTGGTAATCGAGATATTACGTGACATCCTAGGGGAGCGAGTGGACCCTACACCGATGGTTGCCCTATTGGGATATAATAAGAAAATAACAGATCGATTGAAGAGGCGACCAGTATTGTTGTTGCTCCTGGCAAAGAGAAGGGTGGAAATGGTGTGGGGAGGGCATAATGACCTACTAAAAAGAGCGATGGAAGGAGGATATTTTTCAATGTAATGAGATGGAAACATAATATGAAATGTTTGTTCATTTTTTGTGCCAAACCCAAGGACATTTGGAACCCTTATAAATTATATTTAATTTCACAAGCATGACTAAATGTTTTATACCTTGAGTAGGGGACACCCTGAGAGACTGGTATTTAAGAATAATGAGGGATTGTTGGGGGGGCTGCAGGGAAATTGATTGGATGGAGTAGGGAAAAAGTGCATAATAACGGGTACTGAGATTGTGGTATGGACTTGGGAGGGGAGCCTCGCTTAGCCACTGTTCATTTCTGAATTGTTAGTTGTTGAAAACAATCAAAAGTATGTTTTTTTAATGAAATAGATGGTAAAGAACTGAGACAGGCGGACATGGTCAAAGAGACTCATGACCAGTGGGACTGGATCTAGATAATACTTAGGAAAGTATTGCCAGTATTTATTTAACAAGAAGAGAAATAAGATGGATAAGGAGGGTGTCAGCATTGAAAACTAAATTAGCCTCTGACAAACCTGCCTGTGGTGCAAATAATCAGATGGTGGACATGGAGGGTAATCATCTAGCAGTTACACAAAAAGTAATGAAACAGGGAAATAGAAGGCAAAAAAAAGCCCTAAAGAAGAACAGAACATTGACCAGTTGGCTCGTGAACACACACATTCCTAATACAGAGACTGAAGTTGAGGAAGTGGAGAATAACAGTGATAGTGAACGTATTGACAGTTTCGCAGAGGTGTCTTTTCAAATGGGTGGTGGATCGATACCTGTACATGGGGCTATTGAAAGTGGTTAACAGAACATTCCTATTGAGCCTAAACAGTATTTATAGCTGAATAACAATGATGCATCAGAAGGTGGCAGTAAGGCATTTCTGATTTGTAATCTGTTTCCTAGTGTTGTGGATAAGTGGCTCAATAGGCAGTTGATAATGTAAGTAATGAGGGTAATTGAACAACTGCAGGTAATAGAGCGCATTAATTTGGGATATATGGAACAAGTGGACGATGGTAGAAAACAGACCTCGATTGTCCAGTGCTACTCTTACAATACTGTAGATCTCATAGATAAATATTGATCACAATTGTATAAGATGTAGTAAGGTTTTCAGGTCATTAAGGAGATTCCTATGTCTTTTCATTTGCAGAAGACAGTGTCCATTTTAAGAGGAAGCATGATGCTCCCCAGCAGAGTTATGTGAATAGTAAAGATCTGATTGCAGTTAGGGACTCTGGAGCCAATGCCATTGTTAATATTGCTGAAGGAAGAAAGGCAGCAATTTATAAGATCGTAGAAACTCTTAAGATTGCCTTACTGCAATGGTCATGGCATAGGGGTGTCCCCCCAACACAATTTCTAAATCAACCATGGTATGTTAATATCCTTTCCTGGAACACTTGTGGCAATAGTTATTTTGTGAATGGATGCCTCCCATCATCCTACCTTCAGAGGTATCCTAAACATGGCCAAACACTTCATCAAGGGTCTACGCAGATACAACCACATCACCCCACACCTCACCGACCTTCACTGGCTTCCACTGCATGCACAAATCACTTTCACATCTTGCTGTATTATCATAAGGCAGTCACACTCAAGTCACTCGGCTACCTCGCAGAGAAACTCAGCATCTCTGGCAGGACACATGCAGACTTGAAATCTGCTGCTGCAAAAAGGAAAGGACCAAAAAATAGCCTTCTCTACCTATGCCACAAGACTATGGAACCTCTCCCAGTAAGCATCAGAATCACCCCCACACTCCTACAATTCAGAAAAGAACTCAAGCCCCACCTCTTCAAGGAGTCTCTCAAGTCAACCCTCGCGCAACCTGACTCGTGCAACTTCACCTGCCCTTCTCATCACCCGCCACCCAGCACAGCTGTACCCCTCCTCTGTCCCCCCTGTATCCTACCCCAAGCTGTATATATGTTCTGTTGTTACCTCTTTAAAGCACTCCGTTACGTATCTGTATTGTTCTATACCTCTGTAAAGTGCTCCACCACTTCTCAAAGCTAGATCTGCACCCAAATACAATAATAATAAGTAATCATTCCAGGGTCGTAAAACGCTATTTCACTATAATACATTTGTATCACAAGAAACTTGCGCCAAGAAATATTCATGGATGACCATATTTTGTACCAGGAATGTGCTATTAAAGGCCCCGAGGGGTGGCCCAAGCGAGGGCCGATAATTTGTTTAAGTAACAAGTTCTCTGCAAAGATATTGTTTTTAAGGAGAATTAATCATCAAAGTTTTGGCTGTGAAAGTGCAGCTTAGGGGGAGGGAAATGTTATCATTCAATGTTTATGTTTTCCCAGGGGTGTGCTTAGTGCTGAAATCTGTGACACCATGAGAATTATTATGGCAGAATTATTATGGAGAATGGAGACCAGAAAATCAATGCTCCTCGTTGAACGGGACTTTAATGCACATTGCCTGGAATTTCAATATATGGCCTACACCAGTAGGGGTACTGCTTTTGATATAGGTTTTTATAAGCCACCTATCGGCCAAGGATGGCTTTGGTTAAAGAAATTGCTAAAGAATGTGGTTTGACGATGGTTAATGGTAATTTCTGATCGAAAGGTAGTAGCACTAACAAATATACAGGGAGGGTGCCCTGTGGTGTGACTATTTTATCCATGATGAGTATTGTGATCATATCAAATAATGTGACATTAAATTTGCCAACTATAGTGATCACCCTATGATATTGCTAAAAATGAATATTAAAAGGACATCAAATACAGATACAAATATTGGGGATGAAGAGGTAAATTCATGGAAAAATCATATGATATGGGAACCTGTACCTAAGACATTTTGAAAGTGAAAGGCCTAACGCAAGGTTGTGTGGTGTAAAATAAAGTGAAATAAATCTAAATCATGGCTCACTCCGAATCGTATCCCCCTCCGTAGTGCAGAAGAAATGGAGAGAGGCCAAAACTGTAGACCGGAATATCAAGGCTAAATATGTATATAAGAAGTATAAGCAGGCGATTTTCAGAGCTAAATCTGCCTATTTTTCTTTTATGACACCCTAGGGAGGTCTTTTCAGTTATCTGAAATCTCTGTCATTCAAAATGTACCCCCTCCTCAATGGAGCCATCACTAAGGCAGGCTAATTTATTTAATGATTTTTTAAAGGAAAAAATATAAACCATTTAGGATAATATTTTTTTAATCTCCAATCCCTCCTGGATATAGGCTTGAATCTTGAATCAGACTTGACATACTTCCTCATTGTATTTGGTGTACCCCAATGTATAGTGAGTGCCCTTTGACTTCAGTCCTGTATCAGAGGACGATGAGAATTCTCATGATTGCTCTGCTTAAACCAACCAACAACCTCTTATTCTCATTGCCAGCTTGTACTGCAAGGCTTCTGGCATTAGCTTTCATTCCTTTTATAAATACATCTTTAGAGCAGGGTAGTGTGCCACTGGACCTTACAAGGCCATTGTTCTGACCCTATTAAAAACAAAAAAAAAAACAATTTGCACTCATCCATGCTGCAGAACTATTGACCCATTGCAGGTCTTTCGTGGCCAGGTAAACTGCTTGAGAAAGTGGTCAACAGCCAACTGCAGGGGTCCATAGAAAAGGAGTTTCTGCTGGACCCTTTCCAGTCTGGATTTAGACCCACGTTTGGGACTGAGGCTGTGTTACTGGCATTAAAGACTGACTTGTTGGAGGCCACGGATAGACAAGATCTTTCATTATTGGTAATGTTGGACCTCTGGCGGACTTTGACACAGTTGACCACTCAATATTGCTTAGTCACCTGTGAGAAGTTGGTTATGTCTCTGAACATGCCTCTGTGAAAGATAGTGAGCTAAGGCTCTCGCACCCAGGACTAATGTCTGGCAGAGAGACTCCCAGGACCCCCCTTGGTTTTTGCATCTGAACATGCCATGACATGTTTTGGCTCATTTCTATCCCGATGATGCCAGCAGGTAAAAATGGCGTACTTCTTCTCAGATCCCGCTTACATAGGCTGTAATGTTCCACAGGGATCCTCCCTGTCACCACTGCTTTTGAATCTTTATTTGTGGCCATTGATAAACTTTTCTGAGGAGTCATCAGATTAATTTTCAGTTTTATGCTGATGACAACCAGGTGTTCGTCAGAATAGAGAATGCCGATGAAACATTCCTTAGTATCAACCAGTGTCTTGACGAAGTCAGCCACTGGATGTCAGTAAATCAGTTGCAACTCAATCCAGCCAAGACCGAGGTTGCCCTCTTTTGGCTGAATCCTGACCTGGCTATAGGGAAGCACCCTCAAAACTCATGCTTCCTGTGGGCAGAACTTAAATCCACCTCTAAAAAAAATAATATTGACTGCATGTGGCAGGACAATCTTGGCAGTGAAAGTCAGGTCAGTGACAAAGCCCAGACAGTTTTCTATTCTCTGTGCCTGCTACGACAATGTCTGATGTTTATTCCAAGCAATGATCATGCTGTTGCAGTGGGTTCCTAATAAATTCACATTTAGACTCCTGCAACAGCCTTCTTGCTGGAATTCCGGCAAAGCAGTGTCAGAGATTGCAGAGGACACAGAACGCAGCCGTTACACTGATTTGTCAATTGAGCAGATACACCCATGTCTCGGCTGCTCACTGGAACCTCCACTGGCTGGCAGTGGATGATAGATTGAAGTTCAAGGTGGCCTGTTCGATCTTTAAGAGCTCTAAGGTTCGGCAACATTATATGTTTCAGACAAGCTTTGCTGGAATCAACCAACCAGGCAGCTACGCTCAGGGAATCAATTTTTGTTAAACATTCCTCGACCATGCTGTGTTACAAGGGGAGATAGAAGATTTGACTTACATAACCATAATTTGTGCAATATCATTCCCCGAGAAATTAGAGCCCTGGAATCTTTTTACCAGTTTCGAAGAACCCTCAAAACCTTCCTTTTTAAATAAGGAGGTTAGAGGCCTTTCACTTTTCTTCTATATATATATTCCTATTTTGACAAATTGGCCCTTCAACGGTTCATTTGCTCTGCTGTTTATTTTTAATACCATCTGCACCTCTATGCGATTTGGTTCGTCTTTGTGCGTGCTTATAAATTCCTCAAATCATAAAAGGTGATACTATGATTTATAGGCAGTTTATTGTACCTGCTATCGCCTATGGCCTATCATTTAAGGACTGACTGCCTTAACAGGCTGGAGGGCATAATATGGAGGAGCCTGTTGGGGATAGCACAATGTGTCCCTATCCAGGTGTTGTGTTTGGAGTTAGGGTAAGCATGCCGGTAGCGTAGTTCCTGGACTGCCATACTACGTGCTCTGCTTGCAGGTGCCGTTTCACCCGCCAGGTTTTTTCTGGAGGGTGTTACGGCACACGCGAGCAGAACACGTCAGATGCAATGGCACAACTCTGAATGTGCCGGTGCATCTGACGTCCCCATCCCCCTTCAGCCCTATAGGGCAGAATGGGGATCAGGACAACCTTGATTCCGGTACAGGCAAATGGGCAATTACCGGGTCCGCCGAGTTCGGCATGACCTGGTGCCAGAAAAAATGTAACTCCGGCGGCAGCCGTGTCGTTTTTAATGGCACGGCTACTGCCAGAGTTGTAATGAGGCCCAATTTCTAAATGTAACCTTGAAGTAGAACAAAGTTTAGTCAATGGAGCAATTGCTACAGTTGTTGGCTTCCAAACATATCCACATGACAACATTCAGTTTGTCAACATCCACGTTGCCAAATTTGCAGGAGTAAAAAAAATGGCTGCACAATAGCAGATTTCCCTCCTTTCAAAGACACACACATACACATAGAACACTTCTATATCTTCAGAAGGTCTAACTCTAGATCACGCATTGATTGACATTGGCAGCACAGTCTTTAAAGAAGGTATGAGTTACATAGCACT